>NC_079395.1:18221564-18543589 GCF_029220125.1 Pseudoliparis swirei | reverse complement strand
CTGCATCTGTACTTCCTCTCTATGTCTGTACTTCCCTCTCTGCATCTGTACTTCCCTCTCTCTGTCTGTACTTCGCTCTCTCTCTGCATCTGTACTTCCTCTCTCTGCGTCTGCTTTATAACCCTCATTTCTCTCTCCTTCTCCACTCAAACAGAATGCTTTCACTTATTTATTAATCTCTCCACTCAATAATAATGTCCTAATCGTCCGTGCTCCTCCTCCTCCTCCTCTTCCTCTTCCTCCTCCTCCTCCTCTCTGGGCCGCTGCCTTTCACACATTCCACTTCCCCTCATGCTTCCCCGTTCTTCCCCTTCTCCATCTCTCTTTCTCTGTGCATTTACATTTACATTTCGCTCGCTTCTATTTCTTCAGCTTCTGTGTCGTCATCTTCCTCCCTCGCCGTCACTCCCACCCCCTGTCCGTCTTCTTCTTGTTTTTTCCTTCCCTCCCCACCCACCTCCAGATTTCGAGGCTGGCTGCCGGCGCCCTCCCTCATTCACTTACGGCCCGAGTGTTTCTGTTATTGTGACCACTAATAATGGCGCCCTGCCTCCAGCTCGCCGTCTGGCTGTCACAGGCGTGATCATCAATCGGCGCCATTCCTCATCTCCATCTCCTGCAATCACGGCCTTATTACTATCATCTGAGAGAGGAGGGCGCACACGCACATAATATCGTGTGTGTGTGTGTGTGTGTGTGCGTGTGTGTGTGCAGACAGAATGAGAGACAAGTATGGGGGTGGATGGATGGATGGAGAGCCTGAGGAGGAGAGAGTGTGAAAATGGAATTGGAAGACAGTGGAGGGAAGTGACAGAGGAGATTTGTGTGTCCAAGTTTGTGTGTGAGTGGCTACTGGGCTGTAATGTGTTTGGCTGGTAGGTGTGTGTGTGGGGGGGGGGGGGGGTGATAATGAGAAACAAAGCTAGAGGGAGGAACAAGATTCTTAAGTGTGCGAGTGTGATATGCGCATATACAGTGACTGCACGTGTGTGTGTGTGTGTGTGTGTGTGTGTGTGTGTGTGTGTGTGTGTGTGTGTGTGTGTGTGTGTGTGTGTGTGTGTGTGTGTAAAGTAAGCTGGAGTGGCAGGCGGGGAGAGTTGCTGCGTGTGCACCAAGAGAGTGACGACTCCTCGAGGCTGTTGTTGCATTTTTAATCCAGGACGCACGCTGGCGCCGATGTAATCGGTGGAAACGATCTCGGCGTGTGGCTCTTCGTCGCCTCTTCGTCGCCGTCTTTCTGACTTTGTCTCTCTTCATCCCCCCCACCCACCGTCAACCCTCTGTCTGCTCGTCCTCCTCTGCACTTCTTGGTCTCGTTGATCTTGCTCTGCGTCCCGTCTGAGCGATTAAGAGCACTATTTATTTGTCTCGTTCACTTATTCATTTCCTTCCTTCCTTCCCGTCTCCATGATTTGCATACAGCCCTTCGGCGGGTCAATGTGAACCCTCACACCTTTCGCCTCGACCTCATCTGACCACGTGTGCGCTCTCCTCCTTTTACCGGTCGACCTCGGCTCAAGCGATCTTGACCCGCCCCCTTTATTATGCTCCAAAACCAATTCATGGCCGGATGTATGGCCCCGCCTCTGACATCGCCAGCGGGGCGACGAAAGAAAGAAAGAAAGATAGAAAGAAAGAAAGAAAGAAAGAAAGAAAGGGTTTCATATGCTCGCAGAATCCTGAGAGGATCCCGACGCTGCAGCGTGATGAGGTCCTGTCTGCTTTATTTCGTCAGATTAAATGTTACTACACAAAAATAAATGGTTTTGAGAAGCGGGTTTGAAGTCCAGACTGTTGCACCCAAACGTACAAATGGACGAGTCGAGATTTGATCCAACATCTGGCCTTTTTTTCCTCCCCTCCATCTCTTCTCCGCCAACTGATTCCTTAAAAAATAATGAAATCTCACTAGAAGAGTGAAAAAAAAGGAAAAGGGAAGAGGAATGAATTGCCAGCTTGTTCCTGTATTTTTCAGAGGAGCACTCTCGTAAGCAGCCGGTTGGCTTCCTAACTGTAATAAGACAGCTCCACTGCTCATCCAGAGAGGTGCGGAGGCTTTTTTTTCCTTTTTTTTACTCCTCCGACCGTCACTCATGACAAATAACAATGAACCCAGTTCAACTACGGCGTTCCCCGAACTCTAAATACGTCCGGGGCGGCGCAACGAAAGCTCCCCCCTCCCCCCCCCCGCCAAACTTCACCAGCCTCGTGACCCAAAAACACCACGGGCCGAGAGAGCAGAGGTGCGTGGGTTCAATCCCCACGCTAAACCGAGCGCGGTTACTTCTACATTAAATTACCCCTTCCGCCTTCCTGGCGGCGCCGGCGGCGGTGGTGGAGAAGCCCCTCCCCCTCTTGATTGGTCTTCGAAGGAGTGTGTCCTCGAGCAGAACCAGGTGTGTAAAAAAAATGTTTTCTTTAAGTTATGAGACTGCTGAGGCGCCGGGGGAAATTACACCGTCGCATAAACCTGCCGCTGATTAGCGTGGAGCGGACTGATGGAGCGGGAGGGCGACGCGGCGAGGAACCCAAGGCCGTTTGGACCGGCTGGGCTCCTGTGGGCGTGGCTTCCGGTGCAAATGACTCGTACACTGCGTCTTCTCACCCCAATGTAATGCACGCTGAAAAGAACCCAGAGCTATAAATACACGCGCTTGGAATTATATCCCTGAAATAAAGAGCTTCCACTTATTGCTGAACTTCCTGTGACTGTTTAGGTAGCAATGAAACCAACAACAACAACAAAAACCCCGCTTCACATTCATACCATTCAATACATTCACTCACGCCCCAATTGCTGCCCGGGCACGAGCGCCGTGGTCCTTCGCTGTTGGCCACTCAGCAGCTCCAGCGGAGCATTACTCATTCACCGGTGGCCCAAATAGCCTTTCATTCACCACCGATTTCTCTATTTTAAAAAAAAGAAGAAAAAAAAAGAGAGAGAAAAGACCTTCTTGTCCCCCATTCAAAGACATGTGAGGCGGTCATACATCAAGCGGCGGCGCCGGTTTATTGGGTTGCGCAATGCGGCTTCACGGAGTCGCAGTACTTTGAGACGGCAGTTCCATTAATTGGAAAAGTGTCTTCTATTCGGGGGGGGGGGGGGGGCATGATTAAAATGTGGTGTGCTGTGTTTCCGTGATAAAGACTCAGGGAGATGGAGCGATACGAGGGGGAAGGAGGGAGGAGAGGAGACGAGAGGAGAGGCCCCCGAAGGCCCGGTATGCTGGGTCGCAATCCAGCGCCTGCAGGGGGGATGAGGATGAGGGGTGGGGGGGGGGGTGAGGGGGGGGTCACCAGCAGGAGGCGGTACATCGTCCAGCTTTATGAAAGTGGACTAAAAAGGCTGCGTATTCCCCGAACACACACACACACACACACACACACACAGGCTTCGTGGCTCAACGTACGTCACGCGGATAACATTTCTTAGTTCGGCGGTGCAAATGTTCCCGACACGACGATGCCCCGCTGCAACGATGGCGAGGATGTAAAAGAAGAGAATCTCAGTTTCTCCTCTGAGACCGTCGACCGCTCCGCCTCCACGCCGCCGCCGCTGAATATTCATACTGTTCACACCGCAACGCGGTCGGATCTCGGCTCCATTTTTGACTGCTGGGAACGCCAATGTGAGAATAAAACTGAAAAACCTTCGGACATTGTGTCTCTCACGGGGAGGGTGTGTGTGTGTGTGTGTGTGTGTGTGTGTGTGTGTGTGTGTGTGTGTGTGTGTGTGTGTGTGTGTGTGTGTGTGTGTGTGTGTGTGTGTGTGTGTGTGTGTGTACCCTGATTCCATGGTTTGAGCCCGTGACAGGCCGTGGGGGTGTACAGAGCTGTTGTGGAAACAGGCTTGGCTGGCTGCACACCTCCAGGGGGCCTTTTGCTGGACCCCATGCCGCCCATTGCACCTCAAGCTGGGCTTTATCCCTGGATAGTAATCCATCCATGCCCCCCCCCCCCTCCCAAGGCCAGGCTGGCTGCACATGGAGGCCAAGACCAGGACGCTTTAGGGGAGGGAAGCAGCCGAGCCGGGCTGGAGGTCCTCCTCTGGGGGGGGTTAGTTCAGGAGCAGCGAGCTGAAGAGAAGAGGAACCAGCCGGGACGAGCGCTCCGATGGAATAGTATGGCGGGAAGAGCGGGGCAAATTAAGGCCACATTTACACATAGCCGGGTATTTACAGAAACTAATATTTCTGCCCCTCCGTTTTCAAAAATAAAGTCGTACACACAAGGTTGTTTTCAAAAAAGTTTCTGTTTATATGAACCCGCATAAATACGCCCCCGGGCGCCATCATAACTATGCCAAACCTGTCGTCGGCAGAGTAACGAGAAGGATACAGACATGCAAACCAATCAGAATTCTCAAAACCAACAACTACGAAAAACACGACCAACTTCCTTTTCCTTTAGAGAGTAAATATGGCGCGAGGTTCATTTGTATGGACAGACAGCGAAGTGGAGCTGCTGCTTCGAGTCGCCTTAGATTATAAGGCAAATAAAGCACTCGATAATGTGGATTGGGAATCATGCCAAACTAAATATAGGGATATGTTGGCATTGTTCTTTGAACAGTACCCGTCCGAGACCGCCGACGAGTATCCTCTTGTCAAGGAGGAAATAACTCGGGCGCACCTAAGCAAACTAACTGTAAACATCGGACGCTCACATGACGTGAAGCATTTTTAGTCACATACTGTGACGTTTGACAACCTAAAACTCCGTTTGACTTAGTTCACACGCAAACACAAAAACTGAGTTTTCAGAAATCTCCACTTTGGCCGGAGTTTTTAGAAATGATCGTTTTCCGTGATGAACCCTCCGTTTTTGTGTAAATGAAAGGCCAAAACGCATGAAAATATATGTGTTTTCCCATCATGTAAACGGGGTCTAAGGACACTTTCGGGACGTGAAGTCTGGCGTCTGGGTGCTGCTCAGCTGTGTGTGTTTGCTGTTGGGATCTGTGTGAGGCCGTTTGTCCTCCCAGTCACCGTGTTTACATGCATTCGAATAACTGGCTTAGTCGGACTGAAATCGAATTATCCGTTTCATGTAAACACCTTTGTTCGACTATGTGCGGTCCGACTACGATCCGATTAACACCCCTGGATAACTCGATCCGATCCGGTTGATAATTCGACTATCGCGGCATGTAACGGTGAATTGGATTAGGAACTGGACTTTGCGTCTTTGCGCATGCTTGAGATCCCGCCGCCCTCCTCCCTCCCTCCCTCCCATGTCGTGATCCGGAAGTCGAAAGAGACGATAAGTTGTCACTGCCGGGAGCCTGGCCGGCAGAAAACAAACAAACAACGCCAATAGCGCCATTTGCATTCGCTGTACTCCTATTAACATCATGCAAGAATAGTAGAGGGATGTAGCTTCGCCTTGCTCTCTGTTCGCCATCTTTCTCGAAATGTTGATGTTGTTGTTGTTGTTGTTGGTGGTGGTGAAGAGGTCAAGCGGAAATGGCTGTATCACCACGAGTTGTAATGAAAACAGCGCCACCTATCGTATCGGATATGACATGCTTTCGGCCAATGATTCCAATTACTCACTGCCATATATATTGGGATAATAGCAGATCCCCCAAAAGATAGCATAGTCCGACTAAAGCAAGATTCGAATTATACTATCATGTAAACGCACTGACTGTGTGAACTCCCCTCCCACCTGTCGGCCTTCCTCTAAAACAACACGGCCGCCGGCGGCTTCAGTCCAGCGGCAGAAAGGAAAAACCCTCGGGGGACCTGACGACCGAGCGGCGGCCGCAAATCGAAAAACAAAGAACATCTTCGCAACTCCACGAGCACCCGGGGACGCGAGGCCCCCCCCCCCCACACACACACACACACACCCCTCCCCCCCTGCCAGCCATCGATCTGAGGCTCTGAGACGAGGCCAAAGAGCGATCAAGCTTTTAAAGTGTCACTTTCACAGGAGAATGGATTGACACGCTGGGAGGGGTGGATGAGAGAGAGAGAGAGAGAGACTAAGAGGTTAAAATATCCGAGGACAAATACCCAACGTAATCATATCACACACGTCAGAAGCTCATCATTCTTGGCTAAACGAGTCACTTCACTATATTAGTGTGTGTGTGTGTGTGTGTGTGTGCGTGTGTGTGCGTCTATATGATCGCATTAAGTGTCCTGTCCCGGTTGTTTAGTGCCGTAAGTAACTGCGTGTGTGTTCTGATCGTGACCCGCCGAGGGACCGCGGATGCAAAGCTTTAAGCGGCTTGAAGCTCGAAGATAAAAACTTTATTGGTCCCAAAGGACATTAATGATTAATTCATTTGATCGATGCCAATCTCATGTCACAGAGCTGGAGTCAGAGGCCTGTTTGAACTCGCGTGAGGTCACTCGCCCGACACGTTGTGGTTTTCGCGTCATTCGCGCCTTAGAGGGGGCGGGGCTTATCTCTGTGGTTTTACTCCGTGGAAACAGTTATCATTTCCTTCAACCACCACGGAAGAAATAACCACTATTTCTGCTTAATACTTGTTTATTGAAATCCCACAAACGTCTGAATATCTAATGCCCTCGTGTCTGCGTTCATAACATTAATATCATATATATTTATTTATACATGACATCACCTGTCGGCTCACACAGCTCGGTGACTTTCACGACTACGTCTGGATAACTGTCTCTTCCAGCACCACGTCAGTGACGACGGGCGCAGCATCTTAACGCTGATTGGCTTTCGCAACTCAGCGTCGGGCGAATTTTTCACCAAAGTTTAAATATTTACAGGCATATTTGAGGCATATTTTTTTTGAGGCATATTTTTCATAGCTTCGTTGACTTTGCACGGGATCTACTCGCGGGGAGAAACTCTCAAAGCTTTTTGGTGTGAACTCAGCATTCGGCCTCTTGCTTCATGCGTTCATGGAAATGCTAGTTTTAGAGCTGCTGGGGCGTCGGGCCGGACTGACGTCAAATCATTCACGCCACTTTAGGCAGCGGAGAGCGGGGTTCGTAAGTCTGCAGTGACACAACCGCAATCTTTGGGTAGAGAGAGAAAAAAAAACACAAAAGGCTCCCTCTGGAGTCGGCGTCTGATTAAGGACTCGTTCTGAGCTTGCAACCTTTCTTAGTACTTAGGTGCTGGCACACGAATGAAAAACTATTATGTTCTGCCAAAAGAGCCACTGACACGCTGCACGCTGTACCTTTATTAAGCCTGAACTTCAAAAACACATTGGGATTTGTTCTTTTTAGTCTGAACGAAAAGCCGCGTCTGAAGGATCTCTCTGTAATACAGGCGTACACACACACACACACACACACACACACACACACACACACACACACACAGTCAGAAGCGTACGACCGCTGTGGTTTTAAAGGCAGCAGGGATTGAGGCATCAGATGTGTTTTTTATTCGGCCCAGAACCCCATCTCCCCCCTCTAGCAGATGAGAAAAACGCCTCGAGCAATCTTTAGGCCAGTGGATAGCCGACTGCAATTGAGCGAGGAAAACAAATATTTTATCATCTCGGAGCAGCCCCCCCCCCCCCCCCCCCGGTTAAAAAAGAGCGGCGCGCCCTCGTGTACCTGCACGTGGGCGCTGACAGCTGACATTATAATACTGTTTCCACATCTTATCGTCCGCTCGTAAAGCTTTGAGGGACTCCGACAGACGTGAAAGTGTGCTCAAGCTCGTGGCTGTCGACGGCGCGCACCGTGCCCTCAGTGCAGAGGTTAGTCTGAAGCTCTTTTGAACTATGAACCCCGTGTGCTGAGAGCTCAGTGGGCTCTTTGGCCTGTGCGATGCCCGCTCACGCTCTCTTTAATGAACACGGTGGTTCGACAGCGCAGACCTCCGGCCTGTGGATCCTCGCCTGTGTGTCTCCTCGTAGCCCAAAGCTACCAGGAGCTTCGGCTCCAATCGGGTCTCGCGGGAGGAAAAGGAGGAGGCGGGAGACGGAGAAGGAGAACAGACGCACTACTGCTTCGTGAAGGGTTTTTCGATCGCCACGGTGCTGGGAAAAATTCAGCTTGGTCGAAAACCTTTGCGCGCTGAGGATTTGGCCCTCGGCTTCGGCCCGCCTCTCGATTGAGACTGGCGCCGATCGTAGCATCGTAGCATAGCGCTGGCCGTACCGCTCGCGCCGTCGACGTGCACCTGACTGCAGGGCTCTCAAGTGTCACCCATTGAGCGTGAGACTCACGCATTTCGGTCTTAAGTCACGCACTCCCGCCACACATCGTATTTCTCACGCTGAAAAAATCTCTCGGCTATTTAATGTTTTAATGTGCCGCAGCGCGCCAACATGAGCTGGCCACGCTGCCCTCACCGTGGAGGAATCAAGCGCTCCCCTGGAGTTCTGCTGTGAGGAGCCACTTATCAGCCAATCAGAAAAAAGAAATGGGCTACACAATAGCCAATCAGAAAAAAAAACGTATTTGTTGTATCTGGGTAAGATTTAATCCAGCAACCAACCATAAAGTATCCTGGAATTGCGCGCGACTGACTGATATCCGAAATTTTCATTCTGCGGGGGGGGGGGGGGGGGGGTGCTGATGGAAAGGTCACTCTTGCCTGTCTTCAAAACTTGAGAGCCCTGTGACTGCTTCGGATGTCCTACATCTTCCGGACTGGCGGGTGGTTGAACGTTGCGTAACAGTGATGTTCGCCGCCCGGGAGAGGGTTGAAGGACGTATAGGTTTCTTGAATGCGACGTTTCTATGTAAAAAAAAAGCTACCTGTGGAGCTCGTGTAGCACTTCTCTGCTAGCTATCCTGAAGGCATGCACCTTAAAGGCCGACCCGTCTTTACAGGAACAGAGTTGTTCCTGAGTGGCGTTGGCGCGCCAGGTGATGTGGAGGTTCGCTGTGATCTGATGTGTTGCCGTCGGCTTCTATTTGTATCTCTTTCACCAGTTTGACATCCGTCAAACACATCGTCTGCTGCTCTGTGATGTCTCTTTTTTTCTCTTCGTTTATCCAAAAATGTAATAATACCTATTCAGGGAGTGCAGTTAGTGACAGAGTGGACCCTAAAGCAGCTGTAGGGCGGGGATGAATTTAGGTCGATTGTAGAGGAATACAAAAAATGTAAACTGAAATGGGAGAATCAAGGTTGTCCAGCTGGCAGGTAATGGAAGAGGATATTAAAGAGGGGATATTATAAAGCGTGTTAAGGCTGCACTTGCATTGGCTTTTTTTAAGATGGAGTTGTGGCATTGTGCTGAATAGAAAAGGCCCTTTGGCCATGGAAACCAGTGGAGGACCTAACACACACACACACACACACACACATGGAAAGGCAGCAGCAGCATCAATCTCGCCTCGCCAGCACACGGCTCGTACACGGCCACAAGCAATGAGGCCTGTGCTTCATGAACACACACACTACATCTCTCCAGAGGTAGGACAGAAATCCAAAGACCTGACAAGACAAGTCAAAGGGATCTAACGCCTCGAGGCTGCAGAGAAGAGAGGATGAGGAGCGGGAGCAGAGGATGAAGGGAGGACGGATATGCACGGGGGTGAGAGAGAGTGACACCGGACGAGATGAAAGGAGAAGGGGGGGGGGGGGGGGCGGACGGTGTGGGAGGAGAGAGAGAGAGCCCACGGAGAGATGGAGGGACGAGGAGGGAACGAGTGTGGGAGGAGTGGGAACGACAGGAACACACAGAGTGTAGGAGAGAAGGAAGAAATAAACAAAAGAACGGGAGAGAAAAGAGCAAAAGCGGAGAGCCGCATGCGGAGGTACTAAGTGACTCGGGAGGAGGAGGAGGAGGAGGAGGAGGAGGAGGATGTGTTCTGAATGGATGAGAGGGAAGGAGACAAGGAGACGAACTGTCAGGAGAAGCCGTGGGAACCCGGGGCGACAAGAGAAGGGGAGCATGAATGCATTTAGATGTTCGCCCTGCGTGTGCAGAGAGGGTTCCGGGGGCTGAGGCTAAAATAGGCGGCCTGAGAGATGCCCGCGAGAGGAGAAGAGGGGACAACGTGAGTGAGAGAGATGGCGGCGGCGGCGGCGCCCGGGTTGATGCTATCTGATGCACACGGAGACGCGTGCGACACAATCTCAAATTGGAAATCGCTGTTTCAATCTCGCCTCACTCCGCGGCTACCCGCTCCACCGATAACAAGAGCGGCCTAATTCATTTATAAATATATACCGGGAGAGCAGCGGTGGCTGAGACGAAGACTACGAGGAAGAAGAGGAGGAGGAGGAGGAGGAGGAGGAGGGAAGAGAGGGGTGGGGGGGGGGGAGAAGGCTGACTGACTGGCAAAACAAACCCGAGAGGCGACGGTGAGCCTGAGAGCCCTCGCACAGGGACAAAGTGTGTCCCGCCTCCTCTTCCCGTGTCTCCGTCCCCCATCTGCCCATCATCTCTCTCAACCTCTCCATCTCAGCCAATCAGCCCCGCTCCATCTATCTAACTACCCATCTGTCTATTTATCGCTCCATCCATCTGCCGGCTCTTATCACTCCCCACAGGTGACTGTGCTCATTTAGGACATCTCTCTCTCTCTCTCTCTCACTCCCTCCCTCCACTCCTTCTTCCTTTTTTTTTATGTCCCTTCAGATTCATTTTCCTTCCCAGCGCCAAGTTAGAGGACCTCAGGTCTCGCACGGCGGTTGCTCTTTCATCTCCAAACTCCTCGGCCAGCTCTGAAAATGAAATTTTTTTCCCAAATTGGATTAAATGTAGAAGTTAGTGGCCGGCTAATCCCCCGTCAGACTGGGGATCAATCCCAACCGCAGAGTGGCCGCGAGGGAGCGGATCCTGGTTTCTCGGCCAAAGGGGAGTAACAAAAAAAAAAAGTGTGGGCCACCTGAGACCAGAGATTGTGAGTGAGACAAAGGATTTGAGAGAGATGAAGATAAAAGAACTCGACACTGAGAGCTGCCGAATAACATCATTATCTTTTGGATTTTTTTCTCTCTCTCTCTCTCTCTTAGGCCGTGGAGACGAAGGGAAAAAGAAAGCGAGGGATCGAAAAGCCCGAGTGTCAGCAGCACGTATGCGTACGTGGGGGTAAAAAAAAAGAGAAAAGCAAGCGTCAATGACTCCGGTCAGGCTAATGAATTAATCAGACACTCATTAGTTTCTATCTGCTGAGGGTCCGAACGCCGGCACCCTTTTCTCCTTCCCTCTTCCTTTGCAGACGGAGAGAACGCAGGGAGAGGATGCGCACTCAGCCGTGAAAGAGACTGCATGTGTGCGTGCGTGTTACACTTTGTAGCTTCTGTTGATGATCACCTGTCTTTCCAATAAACTCAATCTGAGGCCCTAAATGTGAAAAGGTGTGGAGGAGGGCTGGAGAGCAAAGGCAAAGTCAAGGAGAGAGAGAGAGAGAGAGAGAGAGAGAGAGAGAATGAGGTGGACAGTTGGGAGACAGTCACATCTGGGAGATAAAATGCTTGGATTAGCAAAGAGAGCTGGAGAGTGACAGATGAAGAGGTTGAGATACGGAGAAGGTCAGTTGTGTAATCTTAGGTTTTAAAATGAGTTTGCTACTGCTGTGATCGGGGGGGAAGAGGGGGGGGGGGCTCTGAGTCCAGATTATAAGGGATAGGATTTTGGAAGGACTCGGCGGCGACACTGAGACACTAATAACGCCGAGGATGAAAGTGGGGAGCCGAGGATCAAGACAATAGCTGTTTATGAATCTGCGCGCCGCCTGCTCCTCTTTGAAATATCACTTTGTCGAGCTCAAGTGGAACAAACGGTACGCCAGGCACGGGCCGCGGAGAGACGCACAAATAAGAACGCAGTGTTTGTCTCAGATTTTTTTTAATCCCCCTTCGTGCGACAATCCCAGTTGTAACCTGTAACACTTACCTCGGGGAACGAGTCGCGGCGCACAGGCGGCGTCGATGATGGATGCAAATTGAATAGAAATGAGGAAAATAGTCCCACAGATCCCAAAATAGCAAAACAAATAAGACCGGAATAATGAATTTAAATTGTTGTGGGTCCAACCGCCGCGGAGACGATTATTTAAACAAGAGAGCAGACACTTAGCGCCCGGCTTCCTGGCTCTGACCGAGAATGGTTGTTTTTAACGAGGGCGCCAAATGACCGAGGATATGGAGTCGGGTGAAGTGAATGTAAATGACTTCACTTGGGTAATATTAGTAGGAGAGAGGTACAGTGGTCCTGGGTCACAATGAAGTGAACTGCAGGTGTGAAAGTGACCGTAGTGACCGCAGTTACCGTAATCCCAGCAGAGTGTGATTGACAGCCTTCCCATCGGACTGAACCCAACCACACGTCTGTTTGACCGAGCCAACAGCTTCGGTCTGAAAGGCCTCACCTCACATCAACTGTATGTTGACATATATATATATATATATATCTTGCCAATAGCTGCTTGCTGCTGTATTAAGGCTCTTCGTGTTGTATAGAGAATCTTTAAAGATGTAAACGTTTGGTAGGAGTCAACTAACTGCTGCAGTTTTCTGAACCCGATGTGTCACAAAGAACTATTATTATTAGCGTTATTGGTCGGTGCCGTTGGGCCGTCGGGACACGAGCCGAACACACTGCATCGTGCCAAATAATCTTGTGTGGTCTAAAACGTCCATTTTCACAGATTGGTATATTCGAAGTTCATCGGCTGATGGAAAAGTTCATGTTTTTAAATTGTGTTTGCAAAAACACCCGTTAGACCAAACAACTGGGCCAACGACTCCTGAAAAGGCAAGTTTGAGCGATCGCACATACGTGAATTCTAAAAAGCAACACACAAAAAAGTCATAAGCATGCATGACGCGTTCTCAAGTGACCGACGATGCTCAGAATCAGTCCTGGAGAACGTCCAGATACACGCGGGCAGACAGACCTACATCCAGGTGTTTGTAGCCAACAGGTCTGAAGTCAGTTAGAATACGAGTGAAGCGACGAGACGTCTGCCGATGGAGGTTTTACAATTCGATAACCACGCGAGGACATCGAGTCTTACTTAAATTGTCAATACCAAAAAACTCATCACAGGCTGTGGGGAGGGGGGGGGGGAGCTGGCAGAGGATCAGTGAGTTAGTGTCAGCTTATAATTGCAGTGCTGCACACCTGGATGGAGATGATTGATGCCAGCCCAAACCGCCCATGAATGGGCCAGTGATTGTGGAGCGTGCGCCAGACAGCTGACGCTAAGCAGCTAATACGAGCGCGACTTAAGTGCTCCGCATGAGCGCTGTGCTCCTTTCAAGGGTCCTTTCAAGGGTCCTTGAAAGGGTTGTGTTGTAAAGCTTTTTGTGTGTTTTGTGAAAAGAAAAAAAGAAGAAGTTAAAAAAAAAGCCAGTAGGGACACGAAATGGTCCTTAACCAGTTCCACAATCTACAATCTACACCGGCATCTCGAAGCCGGGGGCTGGAGAGAAGACGCCGACATCGACGAGGAACGGCCGATCGGCATCCGTCGTGGATTTGATCTATCTGGTCTTCTCCACACCTATCCCCCCCCCCCTCCTGTCTCTCCGTCTTTCAAGGGAAAAAAAAGAAACCAGGACCGATCAATGCATCGGATCGATGGCTTCAAAGAGCGAGGCGAAGCTCGGCTCCGGTGTCAACGGGGCCGTCGTTCATCCCTCGCCGCCGAGACGCGTCTTATCCCGACAGGAGACGGCTATCCGCTTTCTGACAAGAGGCGACAAGAGGTGTGTTCTTGGCGGGTTGTTGGGAGCGAGCGCGGAGACCGGGGCTCTCGGTGGGGTTTTTTGGGGGGAGAGAGGAGGGGTTGGCGCCGTGGAGGGGGGCCGGCTTGTGACAACAGACGCTCACGGAGGCTCCGCTCAGGAAATCATCAAACAGCAGTTGGTTGAGGGCCTCTCTTGTGACTTTTGGCTGGTTATAGATAGCCCCCATTCTGTACGCCGCGGCCCCCCCACGCCCCCTTCCTTCCACTGGCAGCCGGCTGAATGGAGGCTTGGCATTTGAAAGGAAGCCGGGGAGATTTTTGCTGGCGGATTAATCCTTTCATTGGGGAAAAGTGAGAAGTTAATTGCGGCAACAGCTGCATCTCTCATGTTTACACGACTGGCGGTTTAGAACGCCGTCCCTTTAAGCGGAAAAAAGCAATTATCAATAAATGTAGGGCAATCTTGCCACGATGATGAATTGAGCTCAAATTAGGCTTTCTTCTTCTCCCTGCGACCGCGAACAGCCGTGTTGGCTGGCAGCGTGCCGTCCTTTCCCCGAGTCCAATTGTCGCGCAACAAAGATAAAACGCTCGACTTTGTGCGTTGAAGAGGTCCCGGGGGAAAGCGATCAAAGGTGAGCCGCAGTCGTGGCTTCTGTGTGATGAGGAGGAGGGAGAGCGGGAGGGAGGGAGGGGCTCCAGCAAGCTGAGGGGGAAGAGTTGTGTTGATGACACATTGTGTAACAACAACTTCAACAGAAGAAGAGCTTTGCCAAAACAACTAGAAGTCAAATAACGCCGGTGATTGAGAAACCGAGTGAGCGCGGATATGATTATTTTGAGCTCGGATGCATTTTAACGACCCGATTGAGGAACAAAGACGATCGATTTGGAAAGTGTTCAGACGTAAACGGCCCGTCACAAATACACGAGCCGATCGAGCCAACATTCAGCAGCCTGTGATCACGGATGGCGAGCGCCGAGCGGGCGGCGGCGCCCCGATGGAGAAGTGGCACGGCCGGCAAAAGAAAAGAAAAAAACGGCGAGCGCGCGCGATCCCAGTTCGAATGCAGTGGAGACGTATTTCACTCGCGGTTGAGGAGAGAGATGTCGAGCACCGAGAGGAACACCCTGCTCCTGCTGAGCCTCGCCGCCGTACCGCCACGCTGCGCCTCACCGCCGGCGTTCACGTGAATGTGCCATCCGTGTTCTTTAAACAAAGGGAAGCCACATGGGAGCCGGGCTCTGAGTGAGTGAGTCCTGCACAGCAATGCACGTCTTCCTCCTTGAAAACAACAACGGGGGGGGGGGGGGGTATATTTAAGGGAGGCAACTGTCTACAGACAAACTCTATGTTTGTCTTTTCCATAGATTATTTTTGCCGTACTGTGTCAACGGGGAAAAAAGCCAGACGCTTACCATCGTCTCTATTCTCTTCAAGCGGGTCCTTTTCATATCTCGTCACTGTGCAGTGCAAGAACCTCTCGATCGGCCTTCAGAACACGGCGCCATCGGCCACAGTTTATTTTTAACCGTTTGCATTTTAAATCTTCCTCACGACCCACAAGCGTTCTCCTCAAATGATCAATGAAGACCCTCTGGACGGCTTCGTAAGTCAATATCTCAGAACGCCTTCGACTGGAAAAATATACCCGGAAATATTATATCTGTATCCACTTTCCACTTGTTCGGTTCATTTTTTTATATATTTTTGTAATATTTGTTATCGTTAATCTAGCTTCATTTTCATTGAGGACCCTTGCACATGAGATGCTACGTTAGAGGGTTTGTCCTAATAAAGAAAGTGTTCCAACGAGGGTGACCGTGTGCCAGCCACGTCTTTTATTTTATTGTTTACGTCCGTACAAACAAACAAAAAGCCTAAAAATCAAAGTCTGAGGTGAAAAAACGGGATCAAACGGAAGTGGAATCTGTTTTTCAATTGACAACATTTTATTTCAGCTTCCACGCGAGGACGTTAGCCCAGGAGAGGAGCTAACGGGGGGAGACGTCAGCCTGAAGCACCATGTGTAACCTTCAGTGGAGATCTGTGCTGTCTACAGCAACGGGGAAACATTTTTACTTCTTGTTTTTTCTGCACAAACGAAGAGTTGTTTTTGTTGTCAGTTGCTACTTTTGCGTGCGTGCAGCGAGGCAGCTAGCTAGCTACGTGGGAGGCGGGTGTCCTCTTTCTTACCGAGCTGTTGGTCGGCTGATTCCCCGGTCGACGCCGATGGCCGATTAAACACCGGAGCTCCTGTGTGAGGCGATGCGGGAGTCTGGAAGCAGGCTGGGTCTGAAACACCGAGGGGGGGAGGGGGGAAGTCTAGTCAGCCGATTATGCGGAAACATCCGTGTGGATTTACAGCGGCCATTTTTACATGTCATGGCAGCGTCTAATTAGCTACGGCCTCATTCTATGAAGTGTGTCAAAGACATTCCAGTGATGCACGGGACCAGCTGAAGGAAATAGTGACGAGTAAAGTCCAATATAATGCTTCGTTTTGTGTTCACCACAATGCCATGGTTCTATGTTTCTATGTTTCTATGTTTCCAGGTTTCTATGTTTCCAGGTTTCTATGTTTCCAGGTTTCCATGTTTCTATGTTTCCATTTTTCTATGTTTCTATGTTTCCATGTTTCTATGTTTCCAGGTTTCTATGTTTCTATGTTTCCATGTTTCTATGTTTCCATGTTTCCATTTTTCTATGTTTCTATGTTTCCATGTTTCCATGTTTCTATGTTTCCATGTTTCCATGTTTCCATGTTTCTATGTTTCTATGTTTCTATGTTTCTATGTTTCTATTTTTCTGTTTCTATGTTTCTATGTTTCCATGTTTCCATGTTTCTATGTTTCTACATGCTCTGCATGTAGACACAAAACCAACATTGTATTTTCCATGATGGCATTGAAAGCACCACAGTTCAAACTCTTTCCGTGTGTTCTTACCCTGAGAGACAACCTGCCCAGGATGTGTCCTGCCCTCCGCCCAGTGCATGCTGGGAAGGCGTGACCCTCAGCGGTAAGTTATTCCGTTCCATGAATGTTGTTTTTTCATGTGGTTTGTTAAAATACTTAATATCATACATTCATTAAGCTTCCTTAAAATGCACCGTTTCCATTTTTCCCGACATCACTCAGGGCTTTTAATAAAAGTCTTGCCGTGTGTATAAAAATAGCTGGAATCAGTGCGCAGAAACATTATGCTGGGGCGGGGGAGGGGGGGGGGGGATTATAATAATAGTGTTTTTAAAAAATAATAAGGAAGAGGAATCAAGGCATTTCTAGGCCAAGAGAGGAAAACTGCTTCCTAAGAATGAATCCCCAGTGAGCGGCTCATTGTGTGTGTGTGTGTGTGTGTGTGTGTGTGTGTGTGTGTGTGTGTGTGTGTGTGTGTGTGTGTGTGTGTGTGTGTGTGTGTGTGTGTGTGTGTGTGTGTGTGTGTGTGTGTGTGTGTGTGTGTGTGTGTGTGTGTGGCAGCCCTCCACGATCGAGAGAGGCGGGGAGCGAAAGAATTACCGTCCACTTGAAGAGAGACGAGTGTCGGGACTGTAAAGAACAAACAAAAGCTCTCTGCTCGGCGGCGTGCGGCCGACCCTCCGATCCGGACGCCATGTCGGCCGAGTCAAAACAAATGTGATGTCAACGCGATAATAAACGAGCTTTGTGTTTGAGTGCGACCGTGATAATTAGTCTCAAGACGATATGTGAGTAGAGAGAAGGCTCGTGAAATATCGAGGCCGTTTGGCGTGCGCTCAAGAACAAATCTGTATTCTTAGCGCGTGGGCCGCTCCACTAATGCTCCACATAGTTCATATCTGGCACGGGCTCAGTCAGGGAACTTTGTTTCTGGAGGAACGATGCTGACGGATCCCGGTTAGCGAGCGGGAGACATTTTGCGAGTCGGCGCACGTACGTGTCGGATGCACGCGCTCCACTCGCTTGGGAATTTAAAAAAAAGAAAAACTAAATAAATCCCTTTTTTTGTTGACTGGATTTGGCCGCGTGGCCCCCGAGGGACCGCGCCACTCGCCATTCAAGGCTCCTCTCCGACATAATTGGGGTCGCCGGTGAACAGCGCGGCGACTCGGGGCTCGGGGGTGGGGGGGGGGGTGATAATGATATTTATGAAGTCTAAATCCACAACATGCCACTTCCCGCTCTGCATCTTCCCGAGTGGCCGTGCGTCTGCCGCGGAGCCGCCGTTGTGATCCGGTGCGAAAAGCTCTCGTCCCGCAATCTCGGAACGGAGCAGAGGGCCCGGGGGGGGGGGGGGGGAGGGCCTCGCTGTTGAATTATACGATTATTGTCCCGAAGCCTTTCAGCATCAGCTGGGGGGAAGTAGGGGCGGGGGACGTGGCTAAGATCTCCACCGCCCCGTCGGGTGGACCAAAAGCTCCGCGGTGGGGGGCCCTTTGGTTCTGGATGCGAGCTGCTTGCTCAAATTGTCACGCGGTGTGTGTTTTCACAGCTTCCGTTCAAGCCAAACATCCTACACACACACACACACACAGACACACACACACACACGCAGACACACACACACAGACACACACAGACACACACACCTCTTCCCTGGCAAACGCATCTCATCTGATTCCTGAAGGAGCGGCCAATAAAGGAGAGGAGACTTTCTTTGAAAGTTTCAAGCTGTTTTTTTCTTCTTCTCGTCTTTTGTTTAAAATCCCATTTAATCCTGGATATAAGATGAGACTGTTTGTGTGTGTGTGTCTGTGTGTGTGTGTGGGGGGGTGGGTGTTTTGAAGCATCAAAAACTCCGTTTTTTTGTTGTTGTTGTTTGCAGAAGGGAAACTTGGAACGCCTAATTGAAGTGCGCTTTAAAATCAATCAAACACGAACATGAAAAAATTCCAATCACACTCGATCGGTGTTTGTTGTGAGCACAGATGTCGTGAGAACCCCAGAATGCTGATGTGACGGAGGGAGGACGACGTGCATCGTGAACGATATACACCTGTAACGCATCGGGGGAGGAGGAGGAGAAAAGCATCCATGTGCATTAGATCACGACGGGGACCGACCACCATCATGATCGCAAAAGAAGTGCTCTCAATCTCTCACACACACACACCGACGGTTGGGGGCCCAGCTTCGACCCCAAAGCGCCGCCACACACCCAATTACAATTACACTCTGCGCCCGCTACTCCGCGGCCCTCGGGGGGCCGGAGGTATCGATGATTCATTTTCCCCTTTTTTTTATTTTTTATCAAAGAAACAGGAGTGCCATTAAAAAGACATCAGTCAGCCGGCAGCCTCGAGGAGTCAGCTTCTAATTGGCCATTCGTCAAGAAGCCCCCCCCCCCCCCCCTCGCTCAAGTGGACCAGAGCTGCTGGAATATCACGTGACAACTGACCAGCGCTGCGTTCCTTGCGCACGCCGCCAACGGACCCCGCGGCCGCGTGGCTCGGCGCCCTCGTGATCCCACCGCGAGGCGCAGGTGTCACCGCATACCTGGCCACGTGTTTTCCGCTTGCATGCCGGGCGGGGGGGCGGGGGCGGGGGGCGCTGTCAGAGGAGGCAGCTTGCACACGACACAGAACGCGGCGTGTACGGCGCGTCACGCCGAGCTGCACCATCCCAGTGTTTATCAATGCAATTTGACAGTCGGGTGAGCATGAAGCAAACGTTCCCTCTGCTTCTGTATTTTTAGCTTTGGAGAAGAAGAGAAAAAGCTCCCCGAGGCGCCGCCATTTCATCCGCTCAATATCATCAGTCAGCCGCCAAAATAGATCCTCCCAACCGTTTTCTCGGCGTGTCCGAGTTGCGACGGAGTTTGCGGCGGCGCCGGTTTTAAGGAACGCGGCGCCGGAGACGCCGCCGTCTCTCTCGGTTGTCTTTGTTCAACCAAGCAGCCAGCAGGACGCACCCACACACACACACACACAGACGCACACACACACACACACATGCACACACAGATGCACGTCCACGCTCACACACACAGATGAAGCATTTTGAGCTCCATTTCCCTCGCGACGTGCGGGGGAATTCTCCCTTTCATCCATTTCCTGATGCTCTCTAACTAGACAGTTTTCGGTCATGTCCCAGAATGTGCGTGCTAGCTCTCTAGACACACACACACACACACACACACACACAAACGAACAGCTGAGCATCTGCTGACTATTCATCCATCTCCAAATTTCCTATTTTCTGGTTTGAGCGTGTTGGTGCTCCCCCCCCCCCCTCCCCTTTCCGAGCTGCTGGATCAGCTGGGGCTGGGGTTCATTTCCAAACAGTTGCCCAGAGGCCAAGAAACTGAGAGGCAGCCGCTGCCAGTGTGCTACCGAGCGACGACACAGGGTTAAAACGGGCGTAGTAATAAAATGGTGCGCTCGTCTGCTCTTTTACATTACATTACATGTCATTTAGCAGACGCTTTTATCCAAAGCGACTTACAATAAGTGCATCCAACCTAGAGTACAAACCAAGAACTACAAGAACACAGGAAGCAACACTTCCTCAACTCAGTCGAACCACAAAAGCACCACAATAAGTGCCATCCCAGTGCCACTGAAATGCAAATCTGTGTTTTAATCCAGATATAGTCGGAAAAGATGTGTTTTCAGTCTCAGGCGGAAGATGTAGAGACTTTCTGCTGTCCTGATGTCAGTGGGGAGCTCGTTCCACCACTGAGGAGCCAGGACAGCAAACAGTCTGGATTTCGAGTGATTAGCTCGAGGTGCAGGAGTCACAAGTCGATTGGCTGTTGCCGAGCGGAGCGAACGTGCCGGGGTGTACGGTGTGACCACATCCCGGATGTAGACGGGGCCCGATCCGTTTAGAGCACGGTACGCCAGAACCAATGTTTTGAAGCGGATGCGAGCAGCCACCGGTAACCAGTGAAGAGATCGAAGCGGAGTGGTGTGGGTGAATTTCGGGAGGCTGAAGACCAGTCGAGCTGCTGCATTCTGGATGAGCTGCAGAGGTCGGATGGCCTTAGCGGGTAGACCAGCCAGGAGGGAGTTGCAGTAGTCGAGGCGTGAAATGACCAGAGCCTGGACCAGAACCTGTGCCGCCTTCTGAGTAAGAAGAGGCCGTATTCTCCTGATGTTGTGCAGCATGTACCTACAGGAACGCGTCGTCGCAGCGATGTTGGCCGTCAGGGAGAGTTGACTGTCTAGTGTCACCCCGAGGTTTCTGGCAGTCATGGTAGGGGCCAACACAGAGCCGTTGAAGGTGGTAGTCAGGTCATGGGTGGGGGAGCCTTTCCCTGGAAGGAATAGTAGCTCCGTCTTGTCAGGGTTGATCTTCAGGTGGTGAGCAGACATCCACTGAGAGATGTCGGTCAGACAGGCAGAGATTCGTGCCGCCACCTGTGTTTCGGACGGTGGAAACGAGAAGATCAGTTGGGTGTCATCGGCATAGCTATGGTAGGAGAAGCCATGCGAACGAATGACAGAGCCGAGAGAATTTGTGTACAGAGAGAAGAGGAGGGGACCCAGGACGGAGCCTTGAGGAACCCCAGTAGTGAGAGGACAAGGATCAGACACAGATCCTCTCCAAGTTACCCGGTAAGTGCGGTCGTTAAGGTAGGAAGAGAAAAGCGCGAGTGCAGTGCCTGAGATCCCCAGTTCCTGAAGAGAAGAGATAAGGATCTGGTGGTTCACGGTGTCAAATGCTGCAGAAAGGTCTAGAAGGATAAGGACAGAGGAGAGAGGGGCTGCTCTAGCAGTGTGAAGCTGCTCAGAGACAGCCAGGAGGGCAGTCTGTCGAGTGGCCGGCCTTGAATCCAGACTGGTGAGGGTCAAGAAGGCTGTTACTGTGGAGATAGGAGGACACTTGGCTCAAGATAGCTCGCTCCAGAGTTTTGGAGAGAAAAGGAAGAAGAGAGACCGGTCTGTAGTTGCTGACTTCAGACGGGTCAAGGTGGGTTTCTTCAGGAGAGGGTTGACTCTCGCCTCCTTCAGAGAGTTAGGGAAACAGCCAGTTGAGAGGGAGCTGTTAATAAGATGGGTGAGGAAGGTCAGAAGGTCAGGAGCAATAGCCTGGAGAATGGGAGACGGGACGGGGTCAAGGGCGCAGGTGGTCGGTCGAGCGGAGGTCACCAAACTGCCTGTTTCCTTTAGGCACGGGACGCATGAGGAAGGGCATCTTCAAAGTAACGGAGTGGAAAAAAAAAAAAAGAATGTCGTTTGATGTATGAATAATGATTAAGATAAGGCTCCAGAAACACTTTCTCCACATCCGAGCTCGACAGCGGGCCTGTGGTACCGCGGTGTCGACTCGGGGCATCGTGGAGACCCATAAACGGAGAGCTTCACAAGGGGGTCACGGGGAAGTGCGGCTCTGAAGCCCTCGATTGCTCCCCAACCAGCCCGTCTGAATAACTTCTTTTCATCCATCACACAGCGAGAAGAGGGGATCACCTCGCAGGGACCCGAACCCCCGTGCCCTCGCAGACACTTTAGTGCACGTCAGAACCTGCACACCGACCTCTGGGCTGTGCGCCGCAGCTATCGGTTCATCTTTGTCACGCAGTAATTCGGTGTGTAATGTGCCTCTGAGTCCCTGAGAAGCAGAGGAGCACACACACTGTCTACCCGGAGCATTGTGAGCCCGGTCCGTGTCCTGCAGGACCGGCTATTTAACACAGGAATAAGCCAATTATCTTCATGGAGAAGGCTCATTTACAATGGGATTTACTCAATTCCTACGGGACGATATGTCAGGGGTGGCAGCTTATACTGTAGGTTTCTTCTGTCGTCGCCGCACACACAGACACACACATGCGTGTCGGCAGCTGATGTGATGCATGCAGCCGTGCATCTCCACCAGCCCACGCACACACGCCATCACTCCTACCCTTTTTTGCCCGCAAAATTACTGTCAGTCCTAAAATAAGCCAAAATATAGGAGGAATACATAACAGCCCCCCCCCCCCCCAAAAAAAAAATAAGCTGCCATCTCCACAAGCAAAATCTAATTGTTCAGAAAAATACAAAGTTCATTTCCTGAGTATGATGAATGTTCTTCTTAATCGCTGGTTGTGACTAATGTGTGATTCTGGGTGATAAAAAATAAACTGAATTGAATTGAAGTCTTCCTAAATTATGTAAAACCACGGTGACATTATTTAGCTACCTTCAATTTCATGCGTGCTGAGAAATCAATTGAGAGATCGGAGAGGGAGAACGGGGAAAGCCAGGGAAAATTATCAAAATTGAAAAACTGCTGTTTCATCACTTGGTTAGATCTTGAAGAGAGAATATCATATTTTACATTTTCTAAATTCTGTTTCAGTGCAGCTAGGCTGATCTGCATGTTCTTTCATCAGCTCGTCATCCTCCGACCACCGTGACTCGTGTTTTAAGGGAAGGTTATGAGCATTTTCTCAGCGCTGTCTGGCACAGGTCTCCATTGAGTTTCCTCCTAGTCACAATAAACTGTTAAGGCGTCACACGGCATCCTGAAAAAGATTAGCCGTGACATGGATACGTGTATAATGTACTCATTACATGTTACTCATTGAAGAAGTAATTGTGTTGCTTTGCATTACCCCAAAAAAAGGTAAATAGAGTTGTTAGATTGCATGCAGCATCATTTCACCGTCCAAAGGTGGATTCATTTCCCTCTACGGAGCTCCCAACATGGCGAGGGCTGAGCAGCCGGCTAACGGAAACAGGCAAAGGCGCTGACTGGTCTGACCGTGTTTACCTGAGGGGGAACCAGAGAGGGAACCAGAGGAGGAAACAGCGAGGGAACCAGAGGAGAAACCAGAGGAGGAACCATAGGAGGAACCAGATGAGGAACCAGAGAGGGAACCAGAGGAGGAACCAGCGAGGGAACCAGAGGAGAAACCAGAGGAGGAACCATAGGAGGAACCAGATGAGGAACCAGAGAGGGAACCAGAGGAGGAACCAGAGAGGGAACCAGAGGAGGAACCAGAGAGGGAACCAGAGGAGGAACCAGAGGAGGAACCAGAGGAGGAACCAGAGGAGGAACCATAGGAGGAACCAGATGAGGAACCAGAGAAGGAACCAGATGAGGAACCAGAGAGGGAACCAGAGAGGGAACTAGAGGAGGAACCAGATGAGGAACCAGAGGAGAAACCAGAGAGGGAACCAGAGGAGGAACCAGAGAGGAAACCAGAGTAGAAACCAGAAGAGGAACCAAAGAGGGAACCAGAGGAGAAACCAGAGAGGGAACCAGAGAGGGAACTAGAGGAGGAACCAGAGAGGAAACCAGAGTAGAAACCAGAAGAGGAACCAAAGAGGGAACCAAAGAGGGAACCAGAGAGGGAACCAGAGGAGGAACCAAAGAGGGAACCAGAGGAGAAACCAGAGAGGGAACCAGAGGAGAAACCAGAGAGGGAACCAGAGGAGGAACCAGAGGAGGAACCAGAGAGGGAACCAGAGGAGAAACCAGAGAGGGAACTAGAGAGGGAACCAGAGGAGGAACCAGAGAGGGAACCAGAGAGGGAACTAGAGGAGGAACCAGAGAGGGAACCAGAGGAGAAACCAGAGAGGGAACTAGAGAGGGAACCAGAGGAGGGAACTAGAGGAGGAACCAGAGAGGGAACCAGAGGAGAAACCAGAAGAGGAACCAAAGAGGGAACCAGAGGAGAAACCAGAAGAGGAACCAAAGAGGGAACCAGAGGAGAAACCATAGAGGGAACCAGAGGAGGAACCAGAGAGGGAACCAGAGAGGGAACTAGAGGAGGAACCAGCGAGGGAACCAGAGGAGAAACCAGAGGAGGAACCAGCGAGGGAACTAGAGGAGGAACCAGCGAGGGAACCAGAGGAGAAACCAGAGAGGGAACCAGAGGAGAAACCAGAGAGGGAACCAGAGGAGGAACCAGAGAGGGAACCAGAGAGGGAACTAGAGGAGGAACCAGAGGAGGAACCAGAGAGGAAACCAGAGTAGAAACCAGAAGAGGAACCAAAGAGGGAACCAGAGAGGGAACCAGAGGAGAAACCAGAGAGGGAACCAGAGAGGGAACTAGAGGAGGAACCAGCGAGGGAACCAGAGGAGAAACCAGAGGAGAAACCAGAGAGGTAACCAGAGGAGGAACCAGAGGAGGAACCAGCGAGGGAACCAGAGGCGAAACCAGAGGAGAAACCAGAGGAGGAACCAGAGAGGGAACTAGAGGAGGAAGCAGCGAGGGAACCAGAGGAGAAACCAGAAGAGGAACCAAAGAGGGAAACAGAGAGGGAACCAGAGGAGAAACCAGAGAGGGAACCAGAGAGGGAACCAGAGGAGAAACCAGAGGAGGAACCAGAGAGGGAACCAGAGGAGGAACCAGAGAGGGAACCAGCGAGGGAACCAGAGGAGAAACCAGAGAGGGAACCAGAGGAGAAACCAGAGGAGGAACCAGAGAGGGAACCAGAGGAGGAACCATAGAGGGAACCAGAGGAGGAACCAGAGAGGGAACCAGAGGAGGAACCAGAGGGGGAACCAGAGAGGGAACCAGAGGTTGGTGCTTACAGGACAACCCCTGGCGGTTCTGTAGGAGCTCGTTTGAGCCGGTGGAGGCTCAGTCACTTGAAGTGCTCTAAAAGTAAAGCATGCACATATGTTCTGCTCCACGTATGAAGAACATGTGTCGTTGTGTTTGACAAGCAGAACTGCTGAAAGTCATGAGATACGTACTAACTACCCAGCTAACGTTAGCTTCTCCGCTGAGGCTGACTAAAACTAGCCTCCCCCGGCATGAAGGAGGAGGAGATGTGCGATAATTATCATATTTGTGCGATAATTATCATATTTGTGCGATAATTCGTCCCCCTGTTGATTTCATAATCGTGCGATGCTTATGTTGGTGTCATTTTAATTATTTTCCTCCCTACTTCGGAGGAGGAAAAATGTTCGTGTCCCACCGCCACACTAAAATGTTAACTAAATGATCCATACTGAATTTTTTATGAAATAACAATTTTGTGTGACTCCTGTGACTCTGTTCTTTTAAAAATAATAGAATTAAGATAATTGCATTCACTTTTAATTAAACCAGATTGCTCAATCAGACACAAACTAATAAAAAAATGCAATAACTTTGTCAGAAAAATGCAAATAAATTGTGCAAAAAATAACTAATATTTGGCGAATAGCTTATTGTGGCTGCAATGAAAATGTTTGGCAATGGATATGTTTTCAAGACAATAACACTAAAGTACAAACTGTGAAAAAAACAAGTTCAAATATTTGGCAATAAAGATTTTTACACAAAATATCTTTTCAAAACAATAACGTGCAAAACCAAAATGAGTGCAGATGTGTGTGAGCCATCAAGTTGCATCAGTATTAGTTCAAATTCACTCAGATTCTCTAAGGAATCAATCTTCCCTTGATGGCGTCTCCTGTCCCACATCTCAGCTTCAGAGAAACCCGACGTGGTCAGAGGAAGACGCTGCGCTCTGCCTGGAAGATGAAGATGTAATTAATTCAGCTTTCCAAATATGTCACTGAGAGGCCAATTTCATCAGAAATGATTCATCAGCAAACTTGTCTGAAAGTGAATAAATATAATTCAATTCATACATTTGTATATTAAGTATATTAATAATAAAACTAGAACGGGCACTCGGTAGAGTGCATACCTTCGCATATCACAAGATTGGGCATTGAATTATGAACATTTTGCCATTAGTTGCATGCCAATAGGATAGAAATTGACCGCGCTATGGTAAAAATAAGATTTTGACCTTTGCATGACCTTGACCTTGAGCTTTGCCCTGATCGATCCCAAAATCTAATCAAATGGTCCCCGGATAATAACCAATCATCCCACCACATTTCATGCGATTCGGTTTAAGACTTTTTGACTTATGCGAATAACACGCACGCATACAAATACACGGCGATCAAAACATTACCTTCCGCATTTTCAATGCAAAGGTAATAGTTGATAAACTGAGTCCACCTCCTCTTTGCAGAATCTGTGCATAGATAATATGTGTACAGTTTTCCTGTATGACTCATCAAATGACGGGTGTTTAATGTCTCTGAGCTCAAAGACTCGACAGCACGTTTCCTCCTCGTCTCCGCAGAGTGAACACAGTGGTGCTTTCAGGGACCTTGTTTTTATGAAATTGACCACGCTGATAGCATCAAAACCGCGTGTAGTTCATGGCACATCTATCACTTCTCTGTGTCTGACAGTGTGTCCATCGCACATTTAGGGCGACCCTCTTGACCAGCGCCGGCCTGAGAACCACTGCACTCTGGGTTCACATGTGACTGGGCTGAAAGTCATTCTCCGCTGCAGATTTCATTTGACTTCCCGGGGCCTCGACGTGCGCCCGACACCGCGCTCCACTGCCTCTGCTGGCTTCCACGTAGTGTCTGCGCACACATCTCAATGTTTCCGTTAGGATTCCTACGGAAATTTGAGGAAACGGTTTTCATCCTTATCCAGCACTCGATCCTTGGGTTGTCAAGTATTCATCAGAAAAAAACTAGAGAATAGATTAAGTTTAAGCTCACCACTTCAATATTACTCTGCCAGTGGCGGAAAGTCTATAACCAACACACACACGCGCACACACACGCACGCACACACACACACACACGCACACACACACCCAACGGTCATTTAAGCGTTCTCGGTCTGTCAATGTCTGACTCTCTTGTGCCCTCTCCCCTCGCTTCTGCACAGCAGGTTATAAATGTAAATACACACACACTCTGACCGACACACACACACACACACACACACACACACACAGACTCTCTGCCCAGAAGCAGCCTCCCGTCATTCTGTGTATTAACGTCTCCGGCGGAGCGAGTTGCTGTACTTTTCTCCCCACCAGAGTCCTCATGTATGCATCCAATCCACCGCGAGCTGGGAGAGGCCTCCCCCAATCTAACACCCCGCTCCGAGACTCAGCCCCCCCCCCCCCCCACACACACACCCTTCGCCCCCCTGCTGGCGGCTCAAGAGAACGCGCTTCCAAACTTTTTTCGATTCTCTGTCGAAATGGAATGTAAGACCACGGTCATGTATGAGCGTTTCTGAGACCCGAGAGCGAGCGTGTCTGCTCTCCAATAGATCGCTTGCGTATAAGCACCACACACACACACACACACACACACACACACAAAGACAAACCCCCCACCTGCTGCGGGCATTACCGCGCTGCAGGCGGGTAAACAGCGGCGAGGCCGCGGTCTGAGAGGAACCGGACCGTGACAGACTCAGCACCGCCATCCCACAGACCTCCACAGTGGGCCATCTCCTCTCAATTCAATGACCGCCCTCCTCCCCTCCTCCTCATCTCCCCTCCTCCTCATCTCCCCTCTTCCCTCCCATCACCTCCAGGGAGCGAGCGGCTCTGTGTGTGTCACGGCGTCCTCCTCTAACATCATTTAAGGGGGGGGGGGGGCTACATCAGGTACACTTGGGAAACACACCACTGCATGGGGGTGGGAGGTTTATGGGGAAAAGCGTGAGTTGGCGAGTTCTCTACCCCCCCCCCCCCCTCCCATGTCTTAAAATGTCTGCATCAGCAATATCGTGGGTCTTCACCTCCTCTGACACACACGTTTTTCCTTCCCCGGAAGGGAAATCTTGCCGTTCTCCAGAACTGAGCATTTATTTCCTTGTTCTCCGCCCGGATCCCTGGGAGGCCATGTTGTCTGATTAATTCCGCTGAATTGTCAGGAAATGGTCCGCGCCCGCCGACCGACACGCGCACGCGGAGAGGAGCCCCCATGGGTGCACGTCGTGGTGATTCTCCCATTCTCATTAGGAGGGAATCAAATCCCCATTGAGGGAATTGGGGATTGGGGGGGGGGGGGGGGGTTCGATTGAGTCTTTGAAGAAAGACATCCGGTGGAGTCGCTGCCGCATATTTACTGAGTCACCTTCCAGGCCACCAGGTTATGTAAGATCGGCCGAGGAAGATGAGGAAAATCTCCCCTCAAGACCGGAATTCAAATTCCGTGTTTCTTGCCGAGTCCCTCGAGTTTCTTGCTCGGAGACGAAGGAGAAGAAGAAGAAGAAGAAGAAGAAGAAGAAGAAGAAGAAGAAGAAGAAGAAGAAGAAGAAGAAGAAAAAACATGTGCACTTTTTTATCTCCTATACGTTCCCCGTGGGGTTTTATCCGTCCTCACCTCCTTCTACCCAGAGCCGCTTCCTGACTGTCGGCCCGTGATGTCCGCTTGCTTGACACGACTCTTGGAGCCCCCGGCTTCTGGTTTTATCGCCGACATAAGTCACACACCTGTCTGTTGCTCGCCCTTCCGCCTCTTCCTCTTCCTCACGCTCTCTCCATCCTCCCACCCTCCAGTCTTTCCTCTTAATCTCTCCTAGTGCTCCGACCCACCCATATACCTCTCTCCATCTATTCCTCTACTCCCACCCTGCTCTCGTCTTTCCTCCATCTAACTCCCCCTCTCTTGATTGTCTCCCCCCCCCCCCCCCCCCTCTCTTCGCTTGTTCATTCCCCATCTGGCTAAATGCGAGAGCTATCTGGCGTAAACAACTTCTAACTGAATGCTGACACTCAGATTGTGTCCCCTGTCTTTCTCTCTCTCTCTCTCTCTCTCGCCCATAACCACCTGAGAAGAGGAGAGAGTGTGAGTCCAATCACCCTCAGTCTCATCCTGTATTCTCCAACAACAACAACAACAACGACAGACTAAAAGAAAAAGAAAAAGAGACCTGTTGCCACGCTGGGAGCCGCTCCGGAGAAAATTGCAGGAAAAGGTCCTCGCGCAATCAAAGATACACAAAGATAGTGGGAGACACTCGGGGATAAACATGCACAGATCCACGCGGGAGGATCAGAACACACACAAACAAACACACATTTAGCTGATTGTACCCATTTACCCTGGTGGGGCAGGGATGTATAATGCATGAGCTTTCCACATATCCATAAACACGCACTGATCACAGCCATTAGAGGCGCTTGAGGCCCTTTCGCACGCGAGTGTGTGTGTATGTGTGTGTGTGTGTGTGGGAGTCATTCCGTGTAGCACATTAGTTTGCTATGTGTGTGATCAACAGCGGCTCAACAAGAGCACACATTTTCCACTTGAGAATTCGCCCAGAAGATGGCTGCGTATCAAAAGCCACGCTCCCTCCATCGGAAGGAATTATAGATATAGATATGGCGGACACACTTTTCTTGCTCTTACACAAATATAATACACAGCGGGCTCCAACAATCGATAGCACCTGTGAAGGCAGGTCGTAAATCCAGACAAATACATCTCCCGGAAGGGCAATGGATGCTCGCGGTTTCACACAAACACACTAACACACACACACACACACACACGCACACACACACACACACTTTATTACTATTTGTGCATGGGTGTTCAAACTAAAATCCAAAATGAACAAATAGCGTTTCGCACACGCGCATCGCGAACACCGCCGGGTGTAAAGCCAAACACGTCTCATCACCGACTAGTAACTAATGCACTCAAAGAAATGACTCATTGGATGAACTCAATTAAATTGTTGGCAGGTTTTCCATCCAATAATTATATGCAACTCCAACTCAAATTTAGCACATCAGTGCAATACAATGTAATTAAGTTAGTCCAACTCATTTGTATCAAATACATCTAAAATATAATAACGATATTCATTAAATTAAATTAATTTGTGTTTGTCCAACTCAAAATATAAACTAACTAATTAAAAAAATATGCAAACTCCACACAGAAGGAACACCCCGACTGGGAATTGAACCCACGGCCCTCTGGCTTTGAGGCGACAGTGCTAGCCACTACACCACCATACAGCCATGAAAGTGTGTTCACCTCATGCAAACAACTGATTTTCAGAAGGCGCATACGCAAAGAGTAGTCCTCAATGAAACACATTTATTTTGAGTTGATATGCACACCATCTAACTTAAATAAATCTAATAAATGAAAGTATTTATACATTTTGTGTTACACCCATTCAATATAAATATATATTTTTGTAATTGATTTATTTAAATGTATCAAACAATATTTAAATGTGTCCCCTCTAAGAAGGGCTTGAATCGTTTTTGTGAGTGTAACCTAAATAAATCTAATAAATGAAAGTATTCATACATTTTGTGTGACACCCATTCAATATAAATATCTTCGTTTTGTAATTGATTTATTTAAATGTATCAAACAATATTTAAATATGTCACCTCTAAGAAGGGCTTGAATCGTTTTTTTGAGTGTGGACGCGATCGGGCTCGGTTCTTTTGGAGCCGCTCCGCCTCATTAGAGACGCGCTGAACCGGCGCGGAGGAATTGCGCATACGGACCGAGAGCAGGTAACATATTTGCCTCCTCACCCCCCACCACCCCATCTCCGCCCCCCCCCCCCCCCGGAAAGCGTGCACACGGACGGACGCCTGTCTGTTATGGATTCGGCTCGGCGCGCGCGTAAAGATATTGCGCCGGTCCAACGACGTGCACATAGAACAATGCCTATTTTTAAAAGTGACAGCCCCCCACCCCCTTCTCTTCACCTTGTGATCGGAGGAGAACAAGGACTACAAATCTGGTAAAATCGACAACATGGATCAATGGGACAATCAGGCAGTGTTCACAACAACAGTTATTATGGCGCCCCCCCCCCCTCCATCCAGAAAGAAAACGCACGAGCGTGCGCCATCCGATCAGCTGCTCAATCTCTTTGACCGAGGACTCCCAATTAGGACTGTGTGTCCAACGTCGTCCACCGGCCCCGCACGCTGCCTGTCTCACGACCCGCCAGTCACGCGCTTCTCTCACGCGCTTCTCTCACGCGCATCTCTGAAGGGATGTGTGCACTTTTATGACCACAACAATCCCGGGGGGAGAAAAAAAGACAAATTAAGCACCTCGACAAAAAACAAAAAAAGGCGCACGGAGTGGGACGAGCAGCCACTGAAACAGTGACCGGAACCGGGGGACCTGCCGTGGAAGAGTTTTAAGTGACACGTACCGGGAGCTCTGGTTCAGAACCGAAGCTCCGGCAGACGTCAGGCGGCGGCGCCAAAGAGAGACACGCACATCCCACATAACGAAACTAGGTCTGATCCACAGTCCGCCGTGACGAGAAGACACACACACACACACACACACACACACACACACACACACACACACACACACACGTGTACATCTATACATCCTGCACGCGCACAATGACACGACGACCCGGTCCAGACCAACTGGTCGTGGATTTACCTCCGAATGCCGGATCCCGGTGTGGTGGTCCCAAGTTGTCTCGCTCCGTCGCCCGTTCAGCTCGTCAGCCGGTCACACGACTGAGTCCGAGGAGGAGCGGGCTTCTCTCTCTCTCTCTCTCTCTCTCTCTCTCTCTCTCTCTCTCTCTCTCTCTCTCTCTCTCTCTCTTTCTATATATATTTCTCTCTCTCTCTCTATCTATTTCCCCCTCTCTCTCTATCTCTATCTCTCTCTATCTATTTCCCTCTCTCTCTCTTTTCTATAATAACGTGACTTGAAAATCTCACTGCGCGTTTTTTCTATAATTTCCAGGTTTCTTTTCTCTCTCTCTCTCTCTATTTCTACCCCCACACACACACACACATACACACACACACACACACACACACACACTCTTCTATCTTTCTCTCTCTCTCTCTCTCTCTCTTTCTCTCTGTCGGAAGTGATTATTATTGGTATGATGTCCATCATCACTCATAATCACCACTGCCTATACTCAACCCACCACCATCATCATCATCATCTTGACATCCAAGAATCAATACAGCATAGACTCATTTGCATAATATCGATGAGTTAAGGTGCATATGGTGTACGCTGTGCCTTCCTCATCGGTCTAAAGTAAAGGGTTTAGTTGTATTGCCTTAATTAAATAACAATAAATGACATACTAATGCTCTATAGGTCAGTTTAGATATTGGGATGCAGGCTTTTTAGACATTGACATTGAGTTACGTAATATCAAATAATATATTTAAAACATGATATATTCGTCAAGCTGCTATATAGGAACACACATTACATTTTCTATTAAAATAAGGGTTTATATGTGGCAAAGCATGTTCTAATCAACGGTTACTCATGTACTAATTCTTAAGTTATGAGCATTAATAGATGAGAAGCACATTACTAAGTTTTTGGTAGCGAGGCTTTTTACAATGGAGAGGCCGAAGAGTATATCGTCAAATATGAATAAATACACATGTCTGTTGTCCTTCTCAGCTGAATAATGAATGCATTAACATTACTAATGCATTAAGTACTGCCTTCCTTTAGTAACTGCTTATCATCTCATTTTCTGGTGACCCACAACTTGTTCACGGCTGATAATAGAGATGACACATGTATGAACCATCTCCCTTTACAGAATCAGACCCTTCATAAAGTGCTTTATTAGAATTACGAGTGTTCCCGGCGTGTTGTAGATGTCATCACCGTCATTTATGTCATTTGCAGCTTCTGATCTCTTACAGCCTGTTATCTTTATTCTCTTATCAATATATTTAAAGGTATACACAAGCGTGTGGTTTCCCACTGGTCAGCTGATCAGAACCTCAGTAATGTGCCAACAGAGCAGTGGAGAAGAAGAAGACAGCGAGATAGTGTCATGGCCGTATACTTACATATTCACTGGAGGACACACTTACTGAGGGTCAGCATAATATGCTCTTTGTCAATATAAAAACTCCAAGGGGCCCTCTTTACACACATTCCTTTCATAATATTTGCAGCCTGGCTTAAAGCATACTAATCTTTAAATATGTGCCTTTTGTGTCATTACCCGTCGTTCAACGGGGGCCACCGCCATCATTATCACCACGAAGCCATCACCTGATTACAGGCCAACGATAACATTATTATATTCATGTTAATCAGGCCGCCTTCATCACAGTCGCGGTCCCATTTCAAAAAGCCATTAACTTCATTCTTATCACTTAAGAGCAAATTATACCTCGCCATCTTCACGCATGTGCACACACACACACACACATTTCATTTCGCCGATATATCCTCCTCAGTTATCGCGCGCACTGTAAGCCCCGTATCTTCGGTCTCCAGTGTACTTGTAGATCGACTCCAGCAGCAGCCCTTTGGAGAACAGAGGGAGACGAGGGACGAGGAAGATGTATGTGTGAAGAGTAAAAGAGAGGGACTGCTCCTTCTCCATTATAGAAACACAGCAGAACAGGGCCAGCCAGACGACAGAGCATGAAAGGGTTGATTTATCCGGCAGGGAGAGACTCTGGGTCTGCGTGTGTGTGTGTGTCTGAGAAGAAGAGATGGAGGAAGAGAGGTATAAAACACAAGGAGCCGTGTGTACTTGTCTGTTTTGCTCTCTTTATTATTAAAAGACAGCGGTTTTACAGTTTTTCTTAATTAAATGTACACATCTGAGTGTGTGGGCTTTGAATTGGGGGGAGGGGGGGGGGGCGAGTTAGGTTTGCCACCACATGTGTTTGGCGAGCACAAGTCAGGTGGCCAGGCAGCTAGAACCAGGCTGGCTGTACACAGAACATCTATAAATATATACATATATGTGTGTTTTTTTGAAGCATATTCACTGATATTATCTCCCAGATATGATGTTGCAGCTTGTCTATAGATAAATTAAGATAATCCTTTATTGGCCCCGCAGTGGGGACATTTACAGGATTACAGCAGCAAACTTCTATATTATTGTATTACATCATCCTATTATGTCGGCCTATTGATGAAAAACTATGACCCTAAATCACAGAGATGCTGATTTCACACGGGACAAATATTATATTCAATTAAATTGTGTTTATTTGATATAGCCCAACATCACAAATTTGCCTCAGATTGCTTTACAATCTGTACACATAGACATCCCTGACCTTTGACCTCACATCGGATCAGGAAAAACTCCCAAGAATTAGAAAAAAAAAATTCACAGGGAAAAAAGTGAAGAAACCTTCAGGAGAGCAACAGAGGAGGATTCCTCTCCAGGATGGACAGAACAATAGATGTCATGTGACCAGAAGGAATCATTACAGAGTTACAACACATTCAATGAATATGACAGAGTGTATGAATAGTTGGTAGTAGTCATGGACCACGATCCAGACCTCCATGATCCATCAGGCAGATGGAGAAAGAGAGGAGGGGCATCAGGGCCAAGGCATAGGGAAAGAGGCCGGACCAATGAGGTCGGCCTTTGAGGCAGGAGGCAGAGAAGGAGGCGGGGCCATTGGGAAGGAGGCCAGGCCGAGGCCAGAGGCTGGATTCAGGAAGCAGGGTCAAGGACCCAGGACCAGCTTCAGACACAGCCAGGTCCAATGGGCCCTCTGAGACTCCGGGAAGTCACAAACACGTGACCTTTAGCAAAAGAAGGTCATCAGTGGTAAACACTTCATAATATAAATATCTCAGCTGGACTGAGTGTTCAGAGCGTCATCAGCACGCTCGGAGGCTAAGCTAACGGGGTGGCGTCAGCGCGGCGGCGCTGTGGACACACACTGATGCCGACCACACGCGGTCCCACGCCTTCTCTTTCTGTGCCCAGACGATCCGCTCGTTTCACGTGTGCGTCGCGTTTGAAGCTTACAGTTTTTTTCGATTGCTAAACGACAGCGGGCACAACTGGAGTCACATGTGCAAAACTCTAACCACAGTCTGCACTACCAACGTCACCTGAGCTAAACACCTCACATCACCTGCTAAACTCATTCCAAGCAACACAACTCTTCACACATGGCTCAAAACACACTCAGTGCAGCCAAACAACATGCACAACCCTCACTGAGGTAACACACACTGAGATAACACACACTGAGGTAACACACACTGAGGTAACACACACTGAGGTAACACACACTGAGGTAACACACAATGAGGTAACACACACTGAGGTAACACACACTGAGGTAACACACACTGAGGTAACACACTGAGATAACACACACTGAGGTAACACACACTGAGGTAACACACACTGAGGTAACACACTGAGGTAACACACACTGAGGTAACACACACTGAGGTAACACACTGAGGTAACACACACTGAGGTAACACACTGAGGTAACACACACTGAGGTAACACACACTGAGGTAACACACACTGAGGTAACACACACTGAGGTAACACACACTGAGGTAACACACACTGAGGTAACACACACTGAGGTAACACACACTGAGGTAACACACTGAGGTAACACACTGAGGTAACACACTGAGGTAACACACACTGAGGTAACACACACTGAGGTAACACACACTGAGGTAACACACTGAGGTAACACACACTGAGGTAACACACACTGAGGTAACACACACTGAGGTAACACACTGAGGTAACACACTGAGGTAACACACACTGAGGTAACACACACTGAGGTAACACACACTGAGGTAACACACACTGAGGTAACACACACTGAGGTAACACACACTGAGGTAACACACACTGAGGTAACACACTGAGGTAACACACTGAGGTAACACACACTGAGGTAACACACTGAGGTAACACACTGAGGTAACACACACTGAGGTAACACACACTGAGGTAACACACTGAGGTAACACACACTGAGGTAACACACACTGAGGTAACACACACTGAGGTAACACACACTGAGGTAACACACTGAGGTAACACACACTGAGGTAACACACACTGAGGTAACACACACTGAGGTAACACACTGAGGTAACACACACTGAGGTAACACACTGAGGTAACACACACTGAGGTAACACACACTGAGGTAACACTGAGGTAACACACACTGAGGTAACACACTGAGGTAACACACACTGAGGTAACACACTGAGGTAACACACACTGAGGTAACACACACTGAGGTAACACACTGAGGTAACACACACTGAGGTAACACACTGAGGTAACACACACTGAGGTAACACACTGAGGTAACACACACTGAGGTAACACACTGAGGTAACACACACTGAGGTAACACACACTGAGGTAACACACACTGAGGTAACACACTGAGGTAACACACTGAGGTAACACACTGAGGTAACACACACTGAGGTAACACACACTGAGGTAACACACACTGAGGTAACACACACTGAGGTAACACACTGAGGTAACACACACTGAGGTAACACACTGAGGTAACACACACTGAGGTAACACACACTGAGGTAACACACACTGAGGTAACACACTGAGGTAACACACTGAGGTAACACACACTGAGGTAACACACACTGAGGTAACACACACTGAGGTAACACACACTGAGGTAACACACACTGAGGTAACACACACTGAGGTAACACACACTGAGGTAACACACTGAGGTAACACACACTGAGGTAACACACACTGAGGTAACACACACTGAGGTAACACACTGAGGTAACACACACTGAGGTAACACACACTGAGGTAACACACACTGAGGTAACACACTGAGGTAACACACACTGAGGTAACACACTGAGGTAACACACACTGAGGTAACACACACTGAGGTAACACACACTGAGGTAACACACACTGAGGTAACACACACTGAGGTAACACACACTGAGGTAACACACTGAGATAACACACACTGAGGTAACACACTGAGGTAACACACACTGAGGTAACACACTGAGGTAACACACACTGAGGTAACACACACTGAGATAACACACACTGAGGTAACACACACTGAGGTAACACACACTGAGGTAACACACTGAGATAACACACTGAGGTAACACACACTGAGGTAACACACACTGAGGTAACACACTGAGATAACACACACTGAGGTAACACACACTGAGGTAACACACTGAGGTAACACACACTGAGATAACACACACACTGAGGTAACACACACTGAGATAACACACTGAGGTAACACACACTGAGGTAACACACTGAGGTAACACACTGAGGTAACACACACTGAGGTAACACACACTGAGGTAACACACACTGAGATAACACACACTGAGGTAACACACACTGAGATAACACACACTGAGGTAACACACTGAGGTAACACACACTGAGGTAACACACACTGAGGTAACACACTGAGGTAACACACACTGAGGTAACACACACACTGAGGTAACACACTGAGGTAACACACACTGAGGTAACACACACTGAGGTAACACACACTGAGGTAACACACACTGAGATAACACACACTGAGGTAACACACACTGAGGTAACACACACTGAGGTAACACACACTGAGGTAACACACACTGAGGTAACACACTGAGGTAACACACACTGAGATAACACACACTGAGGTAACACACACTGAGGTAACACACACTGAGGTAACACACACTGAGATAACACACTGAGGTAACACACACTGAGGTAACACACACTGAGATAACACACACTGAGGTAACACACACTGAGGTAACACACACTGAGGTAACACACACACTGAGGTAACACACACTGAGGTAACACACTAACACACTGAGGTAACACACACTGAGGTAACACACACTGAGGTAACACACACTGAGGTAACACACACTGAGGTAACACACTGAGGTAACACACACTGAGGTAACACACACTGAGGTAACACACACTGAGGTAACACACACTGAGACACTGAGGTAACACACACTGAGGTAACACACACTGAGGTAACACACACTGAGGTAACACACACTGAGGTAACACACTGAGGTAACACACACTGAGGTAACACACACTGAGGTAACACACACTGAGGTAACACACACTGAGGTAACACACACTGAGGTAACACACACTGAGGTAACACACACACTGAGATAACACACACTGAGGTAACACACACTGAGGTAACACACTGAGGTAACACACTGAGGTAACACACACTGAGGTAACACACTGAGGTAACACACACTGAGGTAACACACACTGAGGTAACACACACTGAGGTAACACACACTGAGGTAACACACACTGAGGTAACACACACTGAGGTAACACACACTGAGGTAACACACTGAGGTAACACACACTGAGATAACACACACTGAGGTAACACACACTGAGGTAACACACACTGAGGTAACACACACTGAGGTAACACACACTGAGATAACACACACTGAGGTAACACACTGAGGTAACACACTGAGGTAACACACACTGAGGTAACACACACTGAGGTAACACACACTGAGGTAACACACACTGAGGTAACACACACTGAGATAACACACACTGAGGTAACACACACTGAGGTAACACACTGAGGTAACACACTGAGGTAACACACACACACACACACACTGAGGTAACACACACTGAGGTAACACACACTGAGGTAACACACACTGAGGTAACACACACTGAGGTAACACACACTGAGGTAACACACTGAGGTAACACACACTGAGGTAACACACACTGAGGTAACACACACTGAGGTAACACACACTGAGGTAACACACTGAGGTAACACACACTGAGGTAACACACACTGAGGTAACACACACTGAGGTAACACACACTGAGGTAACACACACTGAGGTAACACACACTGAGGTAACACACTGAGGTAACACACACTGAGGTAACACACTGAGGTAACACACACTGAGGTAACACACACTGAGGTAACACACACTGAGGTAACACACACTGAGGTAACACACACTGAGGTAACACACTGAGGTAACACACTGAGGTAACACACACTGAGGTAACACACTGAGGTAACACACACTGAGGTAACACACTGAGATAACACACACTGAGGTAACACACACTGAGGTAACACACACTGAGGTAACACACACTGAGGTAACACACACTGAGATAACACACACTGAGGGAACACACTGAGGTAACACACACTGAGGTAACACACACTGAGGTAACACACACTGAGGTAACACACTGAGGTAACACACACTGAGGTAACACACACTGAGGTAACACACACTGAGGTAACACACACTGAGGTAACACACACTGAGGTAACACACTGAGGTAACACACACTGAGGTAACACACACTGAGGTAACACACACTGAGATAACACACACTGAGGTAACACACACTGAGGTAACACACTGAGGTAACACACTGAGGTAACACACACTGAGGTAACACACACTGAGGTAACACACACTGAGGTAACACACACTGAGATAACACACTGAGGTAACACACACTGAGGTAACACACACTGAGATAACACACACTGAGGTAACACACACTGAGGTAACACACTGAGGTAACACACTGAGATAACACACACTGAGATAACACACACTGAGGTAACACACTGAGGTAACACACACTGAGATAACACACACTGAGGTAACACACACTGAGGTAACACACACTGAGATAACACACACTGAGATAACACACACTGAGGTAACACACACTGAGGTAACACACACTGAGATAACACACACTGAGGTAACACACACTGAGGTAACACACACTGAGATAACACACACTGAGCATCAAACACCAATACAGAAAATACAAACTTTGCATCTTTACAGTTTGAACAATTTCAGTGACTTCAAACAAAGTAATATTTTCTTCAAAGAAAAGAGAGACATTCTTTCATATGATTTATTACATTTTTTAGAACATAACAATTCTTTAAGGTAAATGAAAATTAGCAGTTTGCTTCAATAGTCTGTAGTAATTTACAGAATTACAGTAATGAGAAAAAAAAGGTAGAAACTAAAAGTACAAACTGTAATTCGAACAAATAATTGAGGGGCTAATCCTGCCTCTAGCATCAGGCCACATGTTGTCATCAACATCACATCTCATGTTCTCTCTTGCCACCTGGGGAAGAACCTTCTGGAGGGCCTGATCCATCCCTGGCAGTCCTCTGGACTCGTGTCCTCACAAAAGAGACATTTGGTCATGTGGGTGACCAAACACTTGGTTCACGACATTACATGACATGCTCTATAGGTGGAGCCCTTATTTCATCTGGAATAACAGCTCTTTGTCTTCCTCCACGCATCCCCCTCTCCCTGCCTCCCTTCTCCCTCCACTAACCCGTCTTCCTTGTTCCATTTCCAAAATGAGTCTTTCTGAGCTCTACCTATATATACTGTAATATATATCTATATGTGTGTGTGTGTGTGTTCACTAACAAGTCTAAAACAAGACACCTGCTTAGCCTTTCAGCTGAAATTGCAATCACAGTGTTTGAAAGGCACAAGGTTGAACTCTATTCTGTTTTGAATGTGTGGTTCACATGTTGACAGCAGTCTGTTGCATTTGAACAAAGTGCTGTACATCCTCAGTGTTGTGCAGGTTGTGGTTAAATTCATGGGATAAGTGTTAGAGTTTTGAAAACTGTGTTCAAGCAATGAAAAACAAACTCGAGTTTGGTCCACATGAACTGCTGCTGTGCAGACTGGAGTTAGAGTTTTGCTCATGTGACTCCAGTTGTGCCCGCTGTCGCTTAGCAAACGGAAAAAACTGTAAGTTGCAGGAGTTTGAGTGTCAGTTGTTTTCCCTTCCTCTCATGAGGCAATCTTAATAATATGCTCCTCTCGAGTTTATTAAAAACCCACAGTCACAGAATCCATCACTACCTGCGTGCCAAAACCATTTACCACGGCAGAGACCCGCCGGAGGGCGGAGGAGCCCGGGAGCGGCATGAAGACTTTTCTCGTGGCATGTTTATTTGTGTGAGGGTAAAAATATGTTTATTTATTTAAATGACAGAAGAGATAATTATTTAGTTTCCTGAGTCAGTCTGAACGTCGTTTAACGCTAAGCTACTCATTAAACGACGTCCGCGCAATGCAGTTGTGCTCACAGTCACACACACACACACACACACACACACATACATGTGCACACTTGATTTATCTCATGACTGCTTCCAGGCACTGTTTTGTGCATGCCCTGTGTGTGCTTGCCGTGTGTGTATGTGTGTGTGTGCGTGTGTGTGCGTGCCGTGTGTGTATATGTGTGTGTGCGTGCATGCCGTGTGTGTGTGTGTGTGGCATGCAGCCTGTGTGTGACCTGTATGTGTGTGTGTGTGGCGTGCAGCCTGTGTGTGACCTGTATGTGTGTGTATGTGTGTGTTTTGAAGGCGCTCCCTGCAGCAAATACGATCCCTTGATCCTAGAATATATTCCAGTCATCTATCAGTATATAAGATCCAAAGGGAACAGAGGGACGGGGGCCGCTCTGGATACGAGAAGGACGTGCTGGACGCCAGAGGAAGAGCGGCGAGGAGGAGAGGGAGAGCGGCCATGGGCTCGGCGGAGTGGCGAGCAGGTGGGCAGATAGGACGGGAAGTGTGCGCGGTGCTTTGCTCCCCTGACGGACGGACAGGTAGCATGAGGACGACAGACGACTGGACAGATGCATGATGGGTACTCGGGAATCCACGGTGAGAGGGACTAGGCCGAGGTACCGCGTCTAATAGCCCGGCGCTCTAACGGACACGGACAGCTGCCGCACGCCAGAGTCCGAGTCGAGCAACGGAGACGGACAGATGCCCTTCTCTCGGCTGGAGGGACGCTGCACCTCTGCACACACACACTCACACACACACACCTACACACACACACACACACACACACACACACAGCCTGGCTCGCCCTGCTCCCTTCTCCACCTGTCTGCTCTTTGCTGTCAGGGAGCCAGACAGGAGGTGATGTTTGTTCCCTCAGGCACTGTCATCTCCTCCCCACACACACACAACCCCACTCCTCTCCCCGCTCATGTCTTCTCTCCATTCGTTTTCTCTCTCTCGCTCCTTTCCTTTCCTCTCTATTTTGTCATGTGGCATTTGCCATTTAGAGGGCTGTCGCCCTCGAAAGAATACCGCGGACGGACAGCAGCGGGAGTTTTGTCTGTTTCGGTGGCGAGAGTCCAAGGATGAATACGACGAGGGCTCCGAGCCAGAGAGGGATGCACGGGCGATTGTCTGAATGCTAATGACCGTATATGGATGCATTGTCATTTAGCTTTTCTCTCTCGTCCAGCTGGCGGAGGCCCTTTGAGCGAATTATATCAGCCTTTAAACGGCTGTTGACAATCGGGGAAAAGAGAGAAATATATGGATTGAGGAAAGAGGACGGGGAGGTGTAGGTGAAGATGCCGCTACGCTAAAATATGAACAATCGGCCTTCACACCGGCCCGTTGTAAAATATTCATAGAACAGTATCTCAACGTGTGCGATATAGCAGGTTTAAGCAGCCCAGCTGGTCACATGTGATAGGATTGTTGAGTCCAAATGGCAATTGTATTTTTTTGAAGCCAAACAATCGCATACCTGAAAATATTTGAATGTATAAAAATGTAAATGTGGTATTCTCAGCAGCGGACGTTATCTCTCACCAGCAACACTTGTCATTTAGACCTGCGATAGCGGCGCAGAGTGGGAGGCCTCCCACCTTTCTACATTTCTGCTTGCTGATCAAACAAAGCACGAAAAGATACAAGAACAGGATATTTATTTCTGCTTTGGAGTTTAATCTGCATCAACTGATTTGTCGTGGCGGCACAACAAGCTGACGGGCGCTTATTGGGTTGTTGTGGCTAAAGCGTCGGTGTATTCACACGGCGAGGCGATACGGAGTTATATCAGGATTTTAAATACGTGCACTCTAAAAAGCCCAACTTCAAATTTGTTGTCCTAACACATTTTTTAAAGTTGAGTCAACAAATGCCTTTGAAAAAAGTTGAACTAACTCAAAATGTCAATTTCATTAATAAAGAGTGGAATCCACTTAAAATATTAAGTTGAGAAAACTTAATATAGTGGTTTGGGCATCTGCTGAGGTAACGAAGGCCACTGCGCATGTATGTCAGTAAACACACATACACATATATATTATATATATATATATATATATATACAAATACATATATAAATACATATATATATGTAAATACATATATATACTACTTTAATCTTATATTTTAAATAATAAAATTATATAAAATATTTTCTTTAGCCCCTGTTTAAAATACATTGGTTTTTGATACCATTGTTTGTTTATTATATTTAGATATGGATTAGATTTGGAAGGATATTGTCCATTGTTTAATGGCAGATTTGCTCCAGTTCAGGTTTTGTCACTTATTGAATTAAAGGGAGCCTGTACCGTGAGAGCAAATGTTTCCCTGTATTTTGCTCAATTTATTTATTTTATTTAACAGACTATGAAGATTGAAATACTATAATACTAATGTGTAGGAGGTGACTCTTGTATGAAAGTGGTATATTTTAGTTTTTAAAATCTGCATAAAAATGTCTTTTGACTTTTAAATTGTATTGTTACAGAATGGGAAGAAAAAAAATGAAAGAGGCGGTGAATATTTATTATAGTCTCTGTATGCTTGTTTTTGTGTAGAATACAGACCCGGATGAATCTTACGTGAAAGGAGTTGAACTGGGAATACTGCAGAGTGGGTGGAGCGGGGGTGTGGTTCAGGGAACGGTGTCTGATTGTCATCAGCTGGACTGATTGGTAATCAGATTGGTAATCAGTCCAGCTGATGATGATCTGTGTTGGTTATCTGAGTCTGTCTCCATAAAGGAGCTGGACAGACAGGAGATGAGAGGAGCGTGGAGAGCAGAGACACAGTCTGCTGTCGGAATAAACCTTATTACCGAATATCCCTCTGGCTACTTGTTGCTTATTGGTGCTTTAGGGGGTGGGGAACCTACTTGTGACAGCTACACACGTGTCACAAGCATGTTCCAAAGCTTGTTTCAAGGCCTTGATTTTGGATTCGCAAAACATATTTTTTTCTTTTTTTTCTCTTTATGCAGCCATTTTGATTTTTAAGGATGTTGACCCTCTGCTGTCTATGTTAAAGTGTTGACACCTGGAATTCATATAGTTATGCAAACAAATGTTTAGTTATTGTTAATAAATATTTTGTGTTTGAAGAAGTTTGTTTTCTTTAACTGTTGACTTTTCCAAAGAAAACGGTGTACATTTTTAATTAATTTAAATGAAGGCAACGTTGCAAAGAATGTTGAGTGTACTCAAATAATGGACAGTGAAATTTAGTAACAAAACATTTTAAGTTAAAAGTAAGTTCTCTCAACAAAACATTTTAAGTTAAAAGTAAGTTCTCTCAACAAAACATTTCTCAACAAAAAATGTTAAGTGCTGTTGATGTATGTTTTTAATCTACAAGAACAGACAATTTAAAGTTTCTCCAATTTAATATTTTAAGTGTTCTGAACTTAAGTACATGAGTAGATGTAACTATCAAATGCAATATTTTAAGTAGTGTTAACTTAAATACATAAGTACGTCTGAATAGTAATGTTACGTTTGACAAACTTAAGATATCACTTTGAGTGAACTTCTTATCATAAATTGACACAACACATTAGCCCTTAGTTGAGTGAACTCAAAAAGGCTTTGCAGCTGGTTGCCTCACTTTTTTAAGTTGACTCAACTTTTTTTTTTTAGAGTGTGAGAGGACCACGACCTCTTAACGTGCGCCGGCACGCAATGTGTCAAGTTGTGTCATCCAAACAATGGAAATGGAGCATAAACACATGCGTGGGATTAATAGAGGCGGAGCTAGAGCGTTCATATATTTCACTTAGTTTTCATACTAGTAACGTCTTAGGTTTCAAACCAGCATCCATTTTCATCTCTAAACAACAAAATCTCATTAATCCTCATGCATCACACAAATGATTACATTTGTCATCATAGTCAGAATAATAAAACAGTGTCTTCCTCTTATGCTTTACAATAAATTCATAATACATACATCTTAATATTCTTCATAATATTCCCTATGTATCATATATTCCTGTATGTATTCATTTAAAACATAAGCCTTCCTTATTTACATAGAATCCACTACTACTCTACAGTGGCTTTGACTTTCGTTATTTCAACACGTGTCACTTCCTTGAATTTAAAGCTGAGCCTGAACAGTTTTGATTGGCGGTTCGAAGAGATTCAGATTCGATCAGCAGATTGGGGTACCAGATTCCGAGGATGGCGAGATGCTCATCGGGCACTTTGTGTCACCGTGTAACGGAAGATAAAAATACAGACTTGCTTTCTGCTTCGGGAATAACAGCAGCATTTAGAGAAAGGCTGATTTCACAGCACGTGAATCACAGATATCTAGTGCGTGCCAAGTCATCTCCGAAATATCCAAAGCCGACATTTCATGTGTATCTTTCAAAATGTGGATTTGTGAAAAAGCAAAGCGACATGGTCGATTCAGATTTGCACATTCGTTTGTTATACGTAGACGAGGCGATTTGAATATAATTACACCGTTGGATAATTTACTTTTCCATTTAATCCTGAGATTAAAAAAATTCCGACTCTGCCAAGGAGTTCCAAGGTGATCCTAATGAGTTCGCTCCAGATCTTCTGTTAGATGTATTCCATTTGTGTACTTGTGTAAAACCAGTCTCGCCTCCGCAACGCGGTAAAGCACATTCATACCCTCCCAGCATGTGTTGGGGTAAACAATAAGCTGTCAATGAAACAAGAGCGTGATGGGGTTCACGCCCCGCAGCCGAAGGCCCCGGAGACCTCAGGTACACGGCACATGAATGAGTCGTCTAGGAATGCTTGCTCAGCATAATCCCAGTGCGATAGTGAACATCTGGTGTAACAGAACTTCAATGACCCCCTTTTTCTCTTTTTTTTTGTCAGAGCTGCAAGAAGCACAGATGCAATTTTGGGTGTTTTATTTTTACTTCACACCCACAAACTGCACTTTGTTCTTCCAAGATGATATCTCTCAAAGTCCCTCTAAGAGCGGTAAAGACATAACAAACACATCATGGGTCCTCATTCAACGCGCTCGTGGAGGCGTGGGAAGATAAGTCTACTGTGTCAAAGTGTGCATGCATGTGCCTTCAGATTTAAATGTATCTTTGCGTGTGTGTGTGTGTGTGTGTGTGGGAAGGTGTTGGCATATCATATTCGCTGCAGTACCTCGCAGTAATAGCCTGTTAACTACAGCACGTTTTATCTGTGGAACATTAAACTCGTCGGTGCACACAAAACACACGCGAATCAGACCCAGCTGTGCCAAAAAATGAATCATATCTGGTCACCGCCATGCCGGTCATGCTGATGGCGGAGCGGCACAACTCGGTCAACAAAAAGGTGACATTGATAATTGGATGATGGATATGAGCAGCGTCGGCGAGCTCATTACCTTCGCATTGAAAATGCGGAAGGTTATGTTTTGATCGCCGTGTATTTATTTATGTATTTATTTGTATGCGTGTTCCATAACCAAAAAAGTTTTTAACCGAATCGCATGCAATTTGGTGGGATGATTGGTTATTATCCGGGGACCATTTGATTCGATTTTGGGATCGATCGGGTCAAAGGTCAAGGTCATGGAAAGGTCAAAATCTTCTTTTTACCATAGCACGGTCAATTTATCTCCAATTTGCATGCAACTAATGCCAACATGTTCATAATTCAATGCCCAATCTTGTGATATGCGAAGGTATGCGCTCTACCGAGTGCCCGTTCTAGTTTATTTGCTGCGTTCATGCTGGTGGAACAAATGCACCCACGTGCGCTCGCCGCCCGCCTGCCGGACGGCGAGCGCAAAGCAACCGAGCGAAAGGAAAACGGAGCCTGCAAGCAGGAGATGTTGTCAACATCAGCAGCGGCTCCAGCGGAGCACAAAACAAGAAAAGCAGGTAAAACAGCCGGCCGCCGGCTAAATGAGCCTAATTTAAACCGTCGCAGCGAGCGGAACATTTCCCAACACCTTGAGGGGCGACGGAGAGAGTTCTCTTAACGCGCCTTGTAAGGTGATTTTACGGCAGGTTAAATAACCTCCTTCATCGATCACGCATGGAATGAATAATCCATCAAAATCCGCCTTTTAATCTTAATATCGTAATTCCAACGTGGCGACACGTTCTCGTGTGCAGCCACGACTGGAATTGAATCAAGCAAAAGGGCAACGTTGGCCCCGGAGGTCTCGATGCATCAGAGACTCTGACGGTTGAGTTCATGAGATTTTATTTTCTGCTTCTATTCGTTTTTAAATGATCTGCCTCAGATCAGTCTTGTCTTTTACGGAAACAAACCAAGTTAATGAATCCTTTAAATGGAGTGGGGTGAGTAGAGTTAAACAACTGTTGTAATGGAGAACTCAGTGTTCCCGAGCACCGGGTAGTAACGCCACGTTAGTGTCACTAAGATGTCATCCGATTGTGAAACCTCCAGTTGTGGATTACGGGCAATGATTATAAAAACCTTTCCTCAAACATGCAGCACGTTTGGGATGTTCACGTATCGTCAAGGACTGGAACATTACAGGAGATTAGAGCTTCAAAAGATCAAACAGAACTGCAATTTGCTGTTATAATGTAAAAAATGTAGATCATTTTATTGTCAGCGGTTCCAAAAGTAAGATGTCTGAGATATGTAACGTAGTGTAATCAAAGTGTCATTCGTCAGTGGGAAGCAGGGGATCACTGGGAAAAGAATCCATTCATCGGGGAGATCATGAGACCAAGCGGTATGACTCCCATAATGCATTGCTCTCACAGCAATATAAAGTATCAGCATAGTACGGCAGGTCACTGAGAGTGTTTCACTGTCAGAAGGACTGTCGAAGGACCCTCGAACTTTTGGAGATGTGTTTGTGGCCCTGAAGGTTTATTAAAATATATTTACATTTGTGTAACTTGGAACTGATTTAAACATAATAACAGTAATAAAACCTTAGTTTAAATAGAAAACAGTATTATGCACCAAGAAAATAATAATAAATAAATGAATACAAAACGTTCTGCTTGAATTGCAATATACAGTTAGAGCATATGTTATATCCAAAACATCTTTGAAAGAACGTTTTCCATTTTTTTAAATGAATCTATTCTGCAGCTATAAATAAAGTGCGTTCCACCTTTATGCAATTATTAGCTACTTTTTTTTTCATCTTTTCATGTCTTATTTAAATGCACCAAAAAGATACCTCCGTCTTTCATCACAGAGATGAACTGTTGGTCCACATCTTTAAGAACCATCTTGATGCGCATGGCTTACAGAGACATGGACGACCTCAGCCAGGTTGTTAATGCACTGAAACTCCGCTCAGCTTCAGCTGAGCAAACAAGCACAACCATCAAGATTCTGATCAGCTTCTCCACTTCGTCAAAGACGTACCTCTCTTTGGATATTGCCCTAAGAATTTCTACAGCTTCCCTAATGGTGCTGACTGGACACTTTAATCGGAACATTGGGAGCTGAGCTCTCAGAATCTCCCTGTCAGTTTCAAAGTATGGGTCAGTGGCATCATCCAAAATGCCCGAGAGAAGAAAATTCACAATTCTTCTGAATTTCTCCAAATCCGGTTGGTTAAACCTTTTCCTAAACTGCAAATCCAACTGGAAAAATGCAACCCTGTAATATTCCTCCGGTGTTTTTGCCTGGCGGTGATTAGCCCTCTGGTGTGGAATTAGAACTGGCTCTAATCCAAGTTTTTCTACCATCGCCTCTACCTTCAATAGCCGTTCCTGACCTATTTAGACACTCAAGCTCTCCCAGCACCTCAGAGGCCACTAGCAGTCCAAGAACGGTCTTCCCGCTTCAGGAAGCGTTCCAGGAGTCCAGTGGCTCTGGGACCAGAGTCGGAAACAGCCAAAGCCAATTCCTCCAAGCTAGTAAATATATCCTCATATTGATTAAGAACTGTGTCAACAGTTCTGCCACGCACTGTCCACCTCATTGGACCAAGAGGTTTCACACTTTAAGTATGCCCCTCACCTCCTGCATGTCCAGCCAGTACATCTTTGAATTTGCCTGATTGGTTGCTGAGAGTTCCAAGAACATGGACCCACGAAGGGCTCGATCACACCAGACGCGACTCTCAAAAAACGCGTCGCTAGCGAAACCATTGATTCCCTATGGTACGGCCTTTCAGACGTGCCTTTTAAATGCCGCGCGGCGCGTGTTTCTTGCGTTTTTCAGGCTCGCTTAAAAAACAAAATATTCTCAACTTTAAGCGCGAGGCGCGGAGGCGCACCGCTCATCAACGTCACACTCGGCCAAGGCAGCCAATCGGATCAAGCAGGAGGCCCAAGGCAGCCAATCGGATCAAGCAAGAGGCCCAAGGCAGCCAATCGGATCAAGCAAGAGGCCCAAGGCAGCCAATCCGATCAAGCAAGAGGCCCAAGGCAGCCAATCGGATCAAGCAAGAGGCCCAAGGCAGCCAATCGGATCAAACAAGAGGCCCAAGGCAGCCAATCGGATCAAGCAAGAGGCCCAAGGCAGCCAATCCGATAAAGCAAGAGGCCCAAGGCAGCCAATCCGATCAAGCAAGAGGCCCAAGGCAACCAATCGGATCAAGCAAGAGGCCCAAGGCAGCCAATCGGATCAAGCAAGAGGCCCAAGGCAGCCAATCGTATCAAGCAAGAGGCCCAAGGCAGCCAATCGGATCAAACAAGAGGCCCAAGGCAGCCAATCGGATCAAGCAAGAGGCCCAAGGCAGCCAATCGGATCAAGTAAGAGGCGGGCTTTCCTTCCTGTTTTCCCAACGAGACAGCGGTATATAATTACGAAGAGCTTTGTAATTCTAAATCGAAACACGACTCCAACTGACTCCTGCTCGTTCGGAAGTGCAACTAGATGGTGGTGTTCGCCGTACTCTTTCCTTTCTTTTTTTTAAATATCGTGAACCCAAAATCAACGGTAGGTTGCGCACGCAGGTCGGATCCCCAGGCCCCCCAGCTGTTTTGCCCGGTGCGTTTTTGCCAAGCCAATTTTGGAGCGGCTGCGCTTTTAAATGTCGCGTCTGGTGTGATCCCGCCATAAATGGAGAGGCACTGCATGCACACTGTAAGGAGATTCACACAATGAGCACATTCAATGCCCGTGGTTGTTCAAAACTGCCTGAGCGCCATTGAACTTTCCTGCCATATTGGCTGCTCCTTCATCGGTTTGACCTTGCAACCTTGATATTGGGAAGTTTAATCTCAGGAGCACATCCACTAGCTGAGCCATCTGTTCCCCAGTTGTCCCTGACACCTCGTAGAGTCCCACAAATACCTCCTTTGTGGCACAAGTCCTCTGTCCACACACCTTAGGCATATGGAGACTTGTCCTTTACCCTGAACATCTTGAGTGCCATCCATTATGACAGGACATGTAACCTCTAGCAGGGACCTGATGTCTGAGGCTATTTCCCTCAGACCTGTGTCGCCCGGGTAAGATACTCATTTTGGCATTGCGGCCGTACATAGTTGGGGCTCCGTGTCAGCCAGGAGGTCATGAGAGGGTCTTCTGTTGCCGTGAATGACACAGTGGTACAAATCCCCCTTGTCTACCTCATGTCCTCTAAAGAAAAGCCCGTCTAGCAGGAACATGCATCCCATACTTTTAATTAAACAGTGCCTTACCTCCTGCTGTGTTTTAACCATTGCATTTTTTTATTCAATGCAATTGTTGTTACAGCATGATGGTGTGCTTTACTCGCTAGATGCCGATTAAAGCTTTCAATGTCAATTTTCCAATTACTAAAAACATTTCAGCAGAAGGCTGGGTCATTCTTTTTTTACAGTGGGGTATTTTTCATGGTGTGTGCTTTGACACACTCAAAACAAAGTACTTTTTTAACGGTAGGGCTATAATACAGCCACGGATACTGACAATACCACTTTATGAGGTATGAGGTCTCCTCATACTGCTAAACTAACTTCATGAGGTCTCTGCATGTCCAGGACACTGCTACACTGACTTCATGAGGTCTCTGCATGTCCAGGACACTGCTACACTGACTTCATGAGGTCTCTGCATGTCCAGGACACTGCTGCACTGACTTCATGAGGTCTCTGCATGTCCAGGACACTGCTACACTGACTTCATGAGGCCTCTGCATGTCCAGGACACTGCTAAACTGACTTCATGAGGTCTCTTCATGTCAAGGACACTGCTAAACTGACTTCATGAGGTCTCTTCATGTCCAGGACACTGCTACACTGACTTCATGAGGTCTCCTCATGTCCAGGACACTGCTACACTGACTTCATGAGGTCTCCTCATGTCAAGGACACTGCTACACTGACTTCATGAGGTCTCCTCATGTCAAGGACAGTGCTACACTGACTTCATGAGGTCTCTTCATGTCAAGGACACTGCTAAACTGACTTCATGAGGTCTCTTCATGTCAAGGACACTGCTACACTGACTTCATGAGATCTCTGCATGTCCAGGACACTGCTGCACTGACTTCATGAGGTCTCCCCATGTCCAGGACACTGCAGCACTGACTTCATGAGGTCTCCCCATGTCCAGGACACTGCTACACTTACTTCATGAGGTCTCTGCATGTCCAGGACACTGCTACACTGACTTCATGAGATCTCTGCATGTCCAGGACACTGCTACACTGACTTCATGAGATCTCTGCATGTCCAGGACACTGCTACACTGACTTCATGAGGTCTCCTCATGTCAAGGACACTGCTACACTGACTTCATGAGGTCTCTTCATGTCAAGGACACTGCTAAACTGACTTCATGAGGTCTCCTCATGTCAAGGACACTGCTACACTGACTTCATGAGGTCTCCTCATGTCAAGGACACTGCTACACTGACTTCATGAGGTCTCTTCATGTCAAGGACACTGCGACACTGACTTCATGAGGTCTCCTCATGTCAAGGACACTGCTACACTGACTTCATGAGGTCTCCTCATGTCAAGGACACTGCTACACTGACTTCATGAGGTCTCTGCATGTCCAGGACACTGCTACACTGACTTCATGAGGTCTCCTCATGTCCAGGACACTGCTACACTGACTTCATGAGGTCTCCTTATGTCCAGGACACTGCTACACTGACTTCATGAGGTCTCTTCATGTCCAGGACACTGCTACACTGACTTCATGAGGTCTCTTCATGTCCAGGACACTGCTACACTGACTTCATGAGGTCTCCTCATGTCAAGGACAATGCTACACTGACTTCATGAGGTCTCCTCATGTCCAGGACAGTGCTACACTGACTTCATGAGGTCTCTTCATGTCCAGGACACTGCTACACTGACTTCATGAGGTCTCTTCATGTCAAGGACAATGCTACACTGACTTCATGAGGTCTCTTCATGTCCAGGACAGTGCTACACTGACTTCATGAGGTCTCCTCATGTCAAGGACACTGCTACACTGACTTCATGAGGTCTCTTCATGTCCAGGACACTGCTAAACTGACTTCATGAGGTCTCCTCATGTCAAGGACACTGCTACACTGACTTCATGAGGTCTCTTCATGTCCAGGACACTGCTACACTGACTTCATGAGGTCTCCTCATGTCCAGGACAGTGCTACACTGACTTCATGAGGTCTCCTCATGTCAAGGACACTGCTACACTGACTTCATGAGGTCTCCTCATGTCCAGGACAGTGCTACACTGACTTCATGAGGTCTCCTCATGTCCAGGACAGTGCTACACTGACTTCATGAGGTCTCCTCATGTCAAGGACAATGCTACACTGACTTCATGAGGTCTCTTCATGTCCAGGACAATGCTACACTGACTTCATGAGGTCTCCTCATGTCCAGGACAATGCTACACTGACTTCATGAGGTCTCCTCATGTCAAGGACACTGCTACACTGACTTCATGAGGTCTCCTCATGTCCAGGACAGTGCTACACTGACTTCATGAGGTCTCCACATGTCAAGGACACTGCTAAACTGACTTCATGAGGTCTCTTCATGTCAAGGACAGTGCTACACTGACTTCATGATGGTCACTGTGGCTCAAACTGACTGTTCCCTTAAGAGCAAAGAGAACTTAGCCTAGTCTGCACGTGCATGCATGTTTTAACATAATAATAATTCACATAAAACAGGTAGATAATATTAACACTGTCAGCCATGACACCTCAACACAAAGTCAGACAAGACCTCACCTGAAGCCCCGATGGTTCAAAACAGTGCCTTGGTTAATACATTTAGATCTTATATGAGTAGTTATGCATTTATTTTGAAAGTTATTTTGAAGACTTTGGGAATAGGTTCAGGTTTTATGGAACAGCTTTGTTTTGTTAATTCAACGTTACATCGTTCACGATCCAAAAGTGCTGACATTAGGTCAGATTCCCCAAACGTCCTTCAGTTTCATTGCTAATGCTTTGTAATTATTAACATGTCATGAGTAAGACCTCACCTGAAGCCCCGGTGGTGCAGCTGCTGCTTCCTCAACCTGCTCTGAGTTTCCTGGATGCATTTTAAAATGCTGCAGGTTTGCACTGTGTGGGTAATTAGCCTACTAACGCTACAAGCTAACGTAACTAACAACAACCTGAGCTTCTTGATAGCTACTTACCCTCTGGGTGGTAAACAAACTTTGGATATCTCTTCTCTTTTTTTTGTGGTATTTTCCTATCTGCAAAGCACAACAGAGTCAATAACATCAATGCTGAGGCCAAACAAAATACTAATATGAGGCGTTATTATTTCCTGGTGTATTCAGTAGCTCACGTGGCGGCTGCCAGCTCTCTTTCTGCATCAGTGTTCTGACTCCAGGGCGCATTGGAAAACTTGGAAATGTATTTTTCACTCTTCTGGGTGCCCAACACAGTTCAGAGAATAATATGACTGAGTTTGCATATATATTGTGCTAAATCATTTTTTCTAACAGGCAATTCAAATTAACAAGTCTTTTCCAAACTTTGGTCGTGACTAGTCCCGATGGACGATATGCAAACGCACGCCGTTGGCACCACGACACATTTAAACATTAACTGTATTGATGCGGCATTACTGGCACCGAGGAACGACGTGCCTACGTGAAAATCCTCACGTTTCGACTAAAAACCATAACCTCTGCGTAACGTTCACTCGCCACGATGGTGTATGAACTTTTTTTAATGGTGGAGATGTATTTCTAAGAATATATCAACAGTTGTAGTGTGTGTGGGGGGGGGGGGGACAATAATCCTATAAATGGTGCTTTTTGGAAAGTTGCAGAACTTGTCGGACTCTCACTTAATACTGAGTCACAAAGGTGAGTGTGTGTGTGTGTGGGGGGGGGGAGGGGGTAAATGCTGTTCTTACGATCTGACAAGCACTTCTTTACCTGAAGCCTTCTGACACCCTAACAGCTATCTCGTGGAGCGTCGTTGTAATTTTCTCTTCCAAACAACAACAACATTTCAGACTTATGTTTTGACACTTGAGTCACATCCACGCTCATGTAGACTACTCCCGTCATGTGTAAAATAAAAAAGGGGGGGTAGTTTATCACGAAGAATCCAATCTTCTGTGCTTCGGTGTCAGCCGAACCGCGTGTTCAGGCTGGAGACGAGCGCAACACAGAAATCAGCCGGCGTAATTATTGAATTAGCAGCCATCACTGGAGAGACCGCAAACCTCCCGTGACTAAACATATAATTATGACTGTTACCTTTGAAATTAAAATTGCTATTATAATGTGTCTGTAATAAGTAAGTAAAATGTTTGGCAATTCTGCCAATATGTGATTTTAAATATTTCCTTGTTATTATAGAAGTCGACCCATCAAAATGATAAATACGTTATAAGCTGAGCAAAGAAAAACAAGTCAAGTGAAAACCTTTGGTCGATTCTTTCATCCGACATAAATAAATGAACAGTTCCCCTGAATTTTCGAACCGAATTTTGTAGAAATGCCTCACGGTGCATTGTTAATGTGGAGAAACGTCTGGCGGTGTGCCCGTCTGCCGTGTGAGAGCGTGTGATTTGACTATGAGCGCGTGGTGTCATCTTTCATCTCCAAGAGCACAGGCTCAATGTCAAGCTGCCAGCTGATGGATGGCTTGTGTGTGTGTGTGTGTGTGTGTGTACACAGGTAAAGATCCAGCATCAGCGTGTCCCTGGAGGTAAACGACCACACTGGAAAAACCAAGACAACAACCCCCCCCCCACACACACAAACACACACACACACATACACACGCCTGCACAAACACCATAAGAGCTATTGCTGTTGTTGTTGTTGTTGTTGATTTCTTTTTTATTATGTTGCAATACATCAGCACATCGTCTCGGCGACGACGTGCCAAATGAACGATAATCACACAAAATAACGATAATGGCCGACCGTCCCGAGCGGAGAGAGAGAATCAAGTTTGGGGGGGAGGGAAAAATTAAATAATAAAAATGACATTCATATTTTGTTCTCTCCACGAGGCACACGGAGAAGATTGAGCTGGCGGCGGCCGAGCTGGTAATAGTGATAAATCGTCAGTACCTGCACGATCATATTAACAATAATTAATGCATTGGTGCGTCGCACACAGCGATGAGGCTGCGTGAGCCGCATGCCGAGTGCAGCCGCCCCGAAGGCGCATAGCAAAAGTGGAATCTTTGTCTTTCCCTCCGTGTGAAGTCGTTTCCCATCATGTTCTCTCTTCCTTTCATCAGGGGCCGCCATTGTTTCGGCGCTGCTCCGGCAGACGGAGTCGTATTTTACAGGTGGTGCCCGGCTTCCTGCCATCGACAATAAATTGGTCTACATTTTTTTTCCTGACATCTGTGCTATTTTGGAAGTATGATTTCTTTGATCTTTTCAGCAACCCCCCACCCCGAAACGAGACATTTTTGTTTTTGTTTTCCATTTTATTTCCCCCCCCCCTCTCTCTACCTCTTTCTCTTTCTTCTCTTCTTGTCAGTCTCTTTCCATCTCATCAAATTGTCTGCCTCCCCTGTTCTTTATTTTCTTATTTATTTATTTGCAATCCTGTCACTTATCTTTTCTTCTTTATTTATCTCACGGTTTCATCTTCCTTCTTCCTTTTACTTCCTGCTGTGCCGCTGTCATTATCTGTAAGGTATGTCATGCCTTTGGTTGCATCTAAGTGGCCTCTGTAACCATTTTGTGTGTGTGTGTGTGTGTGTGTGTGTGTGTGTGTGTGTGTGTGTGTGTGTGTGTGTGTAGAGTTGTGGAACTATTGAATTCTGTAAATCAGGTTTGGACAGAATACCAGAGCGCCATACTCACGTAAAAAAGTACTGCTACTTTTAAGATATATATTAGTATATTTATATTTAGTCTCCTTGCCGGTTGCTGTTAGTTTGACACGGGATTCAAACTCCGCCACCAAAAAGCGAGCGAGCCGGGGGGATCGAGCGAGCTGGAGAGTGAATGAAGGGGAGGTGCCGTAAACTAGTGTAAACAACAACAGAATAATGAAGCTTTGCTTTTGTGGACACGTACACGCATCCTCCCGAGAGGAGCGCAGCCGGTCGGGCTTCACCCGGCTGCGGCCTGTCTGCTCTTTGTATTTTTTTAATACCATTTTATAATTGGATGTCGTATGCCTCTTGCACTTGTGGGGAAAATCGACATTTTAAACATTTTCTTGACATTATGTAAGCACACACTAATCTCAAGAAGAACGCTCTCTGAGAAAGGTCAGGAGGAACTGTTTGGGAGGAGCCGGAGACTCAGCCGTCTGTGTCATTAACAGCTGACCTCTGGTCTGACCTCAGGTCACGCTCCCTCATCGGTGTTGCAGGGGCGAGCGTTGAGGAGCTCGCAGAGGAACGAGGGACCAGTCGGAGGAGGAGTGACACCATCGCGATGCTGCCAATGTGACACACGTCTCAATCCAGATGACGAGCGCTTCGTCGCCGCGCCGTGGCCGAGGGCGCTCTCTGGGGAAAAGATCCTCGAGCGCGGCCCCAAGAGAGGAACCTCTCGACCCACAATGTGTGCTTTTTTTTTTTAGCTTCCATGTCGGGATCCACAGTTTGGCCTCAGCTGGGTGGACGTGCATGTTACCGATGGTGGACGTGCAACATCAGGGAAGAAGCTCAGAGACATCGACAGGTTTCTGCATTCACATCTGGCGCCAACAAACAATAAACAACAAACAACAACACATTTTGAGCGCTCTACATTTTCATTTAGCTTGAAATTATTATGATGTTCCGAAATGGACCGATTTTTGCCGTATCCATTCTCTCATGTCAGTTGGTTTTTGGCAATCAGTCGATACGAGGCCCCCCCAACAGCCTCCGGCTGGGGCTTTATATATAGCATACGGAGTGTAATTAATTCATCATACATGCAACCAACCATCACATTGACAGTAACGGCTGTCACATCATAGCTCATTAAATTGTGAGCCGTCTCATTTCGTTGAGAATATTGTGCAACATTTTAGTAACATCGCAATGATTATTCATTTATTTGGTCTGGATGGCATTTGGGCCAAAGGGGGGGCTGAGCGGCAGCGGCCGGGGCCAGTAAATCCAACATGTGGATGTTCCCGGGCAGCCGCCCTGATGTCTTCATGACTCCGTGGACAGATGGAGCGGCCGTTATTCTCCCTCCTGTCGGTCCGCTCCGTTTTTTCCTATTCCACGGGTACAAATGTAAATTTGAGCTGTGAGAAGCACATCGCCCGGGGGAAGCGTCGCTGCGAGAGAGACGACCTGAGTGTTACTACACCCTCCGTCGAGGACCCGACCTCTCCATACCTCCACAGTCACTCTCCGTCTCTAGATGTACGCTTAAAAATGTCAGAAATCAAGTCCAAATTGAGCAGAATCAGCTTTATTGACTGGAATCTGACTCCCGTTTCACTTACACTCGTCATACATAGGGAATTTACAAATGTACAAATAAAAGGAGGATTTTTTTTTTAAAATAACAACATGTATGTACAATGTAGAACAACAACAGGGGCAATGAATGTGGATGTGAGTGAAGTACGGACGTGTCTGATTGTTCATCTGAGTGACGGCCAGGGGGAAGAAGCTGTTCCTGTGTCTGCTGGTTTGGCCGTCTCATGTTCCAGAAACTGATGATTCAGCATAAGTGTGATAATCAATGTTTCTATGTTATTGACAAATACGCATATCGCTGCCCAGGGACAAACCGGTATCTTGGGCGTAGAGCAATATATGTAATATGTGATCACCCAGTCCTGTGATGTCGGAGGCTTTGTGTGTGAGCTGAGTCTCGGTGACGGGACGAAACGGATCCGTTGTGTTTATTGGTCACTATTTTTAGCCAAGTATTAACAGTAGCGCGGCGGTGTGTGTGGGGCGGACTCAAAATAGTGTGTGTGTGTGTTTCTGGCAGTGAGGAACACGTCACCCAGTGCAACACTGTGACTCACTGATGTATCTCCGGTAGTTTTCTGGACGGCGGGGCTTCGTGGCCGAGGGAACCGAGCCGCGGTGAGCTCTGACCACGCGGCCGCAGAGGCCCGGCGGCTCGGGGGCGACGGGCGATGTCACGGTAATTACAGCTCTCCGAGTAAGATGTATGTTGTGTGCAGGGGTCCTAATTACCATCCATGGGAGAGAAAGAGAGTGTGTGTGTGTGTGTGTGTGTATGTGTATGTGTGTGTGTCTGTGTGTGTGTGTGTCATAAGTGTATTCAACAGCGTGCCAGAGTAACTCAACCGCACTGTCCGCTGGCACCTGAGTCTCGGCTGACCAACTCTGCTGCATAAACAGTCCCACGCAAACACAACGCGCTCACACACGGATCCTTTTCTCTCTCTCTCTCTCTCTTCTCTCTCTGTCTGTCTGTCTCTCTCTCTCATTCTTTCTCTCTCTCTTTTCCTCCATCAACCAGATGGCTGACCCATCTGCTCCCCCCTCTTTCCCTCACTCTCCACCTCCGTCTCTCCTCCCTCCCTCAATCCCTCCCTCCCTCAGCGCTTTCCGTGGTGGAGATCCAAGTCCCTCCCTCCCTGGACCCTCACGTCGCCTCGGACGCCGTGCGCTCCCGGGGTATTGACTCTCTCCCCATCTTGTGTGTGTTTTGGTGCGCATCTGTTTGGCCGCGTTTTGAAGCCATCTCTCACGACGGCGCCTCTTGAAACACACTTTGCGTGTGTGTGTGTGTGTGTGTGTGTGTGTGTGTGTGTGTGCACATCTGCTTAGGTAGCCAAATGTGTCTGCACGTGTCTGCAGCCCACCCACCATCTGCTGTGTTCCTGCGTTTGGATGGCTGTTCTTTTGTGTGGCTGAATGTCGAGCTCTGCGTGTGTGAAGTGAACACGGGACGCTTCACTCGGCTTCTTCCTCTCCGGGCAGCGACGCCCATCTTCGCTCAGCCATTTTTAAAAGAACTCGGGTTTTTTGGCATCGTGTGTTTCGGGAAATACACAAATTCACTTTCTTGCCGAGGATGAGATTCACAGCGCGAAATCCACCTACAAATAAAAAAGCAAAGATTAAAAAACAATATGTTGTGGTTGTTTAAATTACTGAAGACATATTCTGTCGCGGTCCCAAAAGATTGTTTTCACATTAGGAGTTGTGTACGGATTAAAACAAACAAGACTCAAGGCGTTAATTAGCCCGCTACAATGGGACTGGTTTGCATCCTATTATTAGCGTAGATTTTTTGGTTTTGCTCATTAGTTAATTTTTGTCTTTTTCAACGCCTCCTTGTTTATCGTCGATTGCAAAACACAGAAGGGCAATGAGGCGCGAGGAGAGGAAGCATCGGGCCGCTGAGAGGTGATAATCTGAATAAACCAGCTGAAGAAACGTTGTTTACATTCTGGGGTTCGCTTCACCGAAGAGAAATAAAGAGAATCTGGGCATAAAGTTATAGATGGAGGCACGAGAAGCAAACAAGGCTGAGGCAAAGTGACCGGCTGCTTCTATCTTCACCTCCATTCAGCACCAAGGTCAGGCCACAAGGTAACGACACAAGGTCAGGCCACAAGGTAATGACACAAGGTCACGCCACAAGGTCACGGCATAAGGTCACGACACAAGGTCACGGCACAAGGTCACGGCATAAGGTCACGACACAAGGTCACGACACAAGGTCACGCCGTCTTTGTTGTTGTTTTCTTTACATCACAACACATACGGCTCATCAACAGAGATGTGTTGTGATATAGAGGGTAGTGATGTATTGTGGTATAGAGGGTAGTGATGTGTTGTGATATCGAGGTTAGTGATGTGTTGTGATATAGAGGTTAGTGATGTATTGTGATATAGAGGTTAGTGATGTGTTGTGATATAGAGGTTAGTGATGTATTGTGATATAGAGGTTAGTGATGTATTGTGATATAGAGGGTAGTGATGTGTTGTGATATAGAGGTTAGTGATGTGTTGTGATATAGAGGTTTGTGATGTATTGTGATATAGAGGTTAGTGATGTGTTGTGATATAGAGGTTAGTGATGTATTGTGGTATAGAGGGTAGTGATGTATTGTGATATAGAGGGTAGTGATGTATTGTGGTATAGAGGTTAGTGATGTGTTGTGATATAGAGGTTAGTGATGTGTTGTGGTATAGAGGGTAGTGATGTATTGTGATATAGAGGTTAGTGATGTGTTGTGATATAGAGGTTAGTGATGTATTGTGATATAGAGGTTAGTGATGTGTTGTGATATAGAGGGTAGTGATGTGTTGTGATATAGAGGGTAGTGATGTGTTGTGATATAGAGGTTAGTGATGTGTTGTGATATAGAGGGTAGTGATGTGTTGTGATATAGAGGGTAGCGATGTGTTGTGATATAGAGGGTAGCGATGTGTTGTGATATAGAGGGTAGTGATGTGTTGTGATATAGAGGGTAGTGATGTATTGTGATATAGAGGGTAGTGATATGTTGTGATATAGAGGGTAGTGATATGTTGTGGTATAGAGGGTAGTGATGTGTTGTGATATAGAGGGTAGTGATGTGTTGTGATATAGAGGGTAGTGATGTGTTGTGATATAGAGGGTAGTGATGTGTTGTGATATAGAGGGTAGTGATGTATTGTGGTATAGAGGGTAGTGATGTGTTGTGATATAGAGGGTAGTGATATGTTGTGATATAGAGGTTAGTGATGTGTTGTGATATAGAGGGTAGTGATGTGTTGTGATATAGAGGGTAGTGATGTGTTGTGATATAGAGGTTAGTGATGTGTTGTGATATAGAGGGTAGTGATGTATTGTGGTATAGAGGGTAGTGATGTGTTGTAATTTAGCTGCGAGGTGGATTTTACCTTCGGACGGAGCCAGAGAGCCGATTGACATCTCCATGTTTACTGTAAAGACGTGACGGCAGAATCAATCTTGTCAACTTATTTTCTGCAAGAATGCAAATAATGTCTGTTTTTGTCCCAAAATGTCAAACTACTGCCAAATTCTTTGATATCATCATAACATTATTTTTATTTTTTTATAAAACAAACACCAAGTGGATTACTAAGATGTGGAAGGCCAACGAGCCGCCAGGCGCGGGGAAAATACGGTAAACGTGCTACTCGAGGTTAGAGCGTGTAAAACCGCGATGTTTACAACGCGCAGCGTAGACATTTCATGATCACCAAGAATGAAGAAGCTACAGAAATGTGACGTAGGCTGTCGTGAACATTCCTCTCAGGGCGAGAGGCAGAGGCCTCCAGGGGGCCCAAGCCGCTGCACCACACACACACACACACACACACACACACGGACACACACACACACACACACAGGGACACACACACATTCCCCCCACGAGAATGTCCAGAAGCCGCCGCACGAGCCCCAGAGGGAGCCAGAGGAGCTTCAGACACATGTGGCCATGACGGGCACGCTGGACATTCACGCCAGACGCACGGAAACAGGCAAAAAGAATGGAAAAACTAACTTTTGACATTTTCAAAAAACAAGTTAAAACGGAAGAAGAACCACAAATAAAGGTAACCTTCAGCGGCTCAAAGCCCCGGCTCGTGTTTCATGTGCAGAGACGGTGATATTTGGCTTTGAGATGGAAGAGCGGCGTCACGATGTGTGATCACAGTCGTCTGAGGGAGAGGAGAGAGAGGAGAGAGAAGAGAGGGCGCGGTGACAGGGCAGTCCTCCAGAACGCCTGTTCAAATATTCAATAAGAGGACCGAAAAACAAACGTGAGAGCGCAGACTCAGCCGCTGCCGGTGGATCTCCGCCTGCATGCGGACGGATGGACGGATGGATGGGTGGATGGGTGGATGGATGGATGGATGGATGAGTGGATGGACGGATGGATGAGTGGATGGATGGATGGATGGATGCTGCACTGCACACTCGTTATTCGGGACCCACCTGGCGGAGGCGGCCTGCACCTGGAGACCTCAGGTGTGGCGAGACAATGCAGAGGAAGACGAGAGAGAGGGAGGGAAACAAGGGGGGCTCGGGGGTTGCCGTGGGAACCAGGCCAACTGAACTCAAGTGGAAGACCATCAGAAACCCCCAGAGACCCCCGACGCACGAGATGAAACCGCACGGAGAGAATCGGGGGCCCGGCGGTCCTTGATGCCGTACACGGCGTGCACAGATGCTACATGGCACTCGCACCAGATACAAACAAACCTCAGACCCCCCCCCCCCCACACACCCACACACACACACACATACACACTCTACAGGCGAAGACAAGTGAGCGAAATGCAACCCCCCCCCACCCCCCTACATGTTAACAAGTGTAGCAATGCTCCATCAATGCGGCTCCATCCGTCGCCACCAACTCTCCTCTGCGTCGCCTCGGCTGCTGCCTGGTGTCTCTGCAGCAGATGGCATGAGGAATGAGGAAAGAGAAATGAGGAATGAGGAAAGAGGAATGAGGAAATAGGAATGAGGCAATAGGAAATAATGAGGAGGAAAGAGGAATGAGGAAAGAGAAATGAGGAAAGAGAAATGAGGAAAGAGGAATGAGGAAAGAGAAATGAGGAAAGAGAAATGAGGAAAGAAGAAAGAGGAATGAGGCAATAGGAAATAATGAGGAGGAAAGAGAAATGAGGAAAGAGAAATGAGGAAAGAGAAATGAGGAAAGAAGAAAGAGGAATGAGGAAAGATAAATGAGAAATGAGGAAAGAGGAATGAGGAAAGAGGAAATAATGAGGAAAGAGAAATGAGGAAAGAGGAATGAGGAAAGAGAAAATAATGAGGAGGAAAGCGGAAAGAGGAAGGAGGAAAGACGAAAAAGGAAAGATGAAAGAGGGAAGAAGAAGGAGGTAAGAGGAAGGAGAAAAGAGGAAAGAAGGAGGAAAGAGGAAGGAAGAAAGAAGAAAGAGGAGCCATCGGGTTACTCTGCTTCACAAGGCCCGGGGTCAGATCTCCTGCCCCCCCCCCCCCCCCTTGTGTCATCATGTTGCGTTAACACAGCGTGTCTCTCTCTCTCTCTCTCTCTCTCTATCAGGACCAATTAGGCGGCAGGAGGGAAGCCCGAGCCGAGCTGAGGGAGCGATTATCCAGACTCAGGTGAGCAAACATGTTTTGTTTATTTAAGGCCATGGAAATCCGTGTGATATTAAGCGTGCGCGGCGAGAGGAGACGCAGCTTCTTCAAAGGCTCCACATTGAATGACAGGAACACGACACAATGACAACGCACAAGGTTACGCGACAGAAGGAGAGCGCGGCGCGGCGGCCGGGCGGAGTTACACTCGGCTGTGGAGGTGTGTGTGGGGGGCGTGGCTCAGGGAACAGGTGCCGGGAGGAGGCCTAATTGGCCTCAGCTGTGGGGAATCAGGTTGATTGTCTCTCTGCTATATAAGCTGCAGGGGAGAAGAAGAAGAGATAAAGTATCTTGTAGACGGTGCACTACGTGTCTTTATTCCTTGTTGCCGGGCAGATAAACAAGACCTGTTACAGAGCGCAGGAAAGAGTGTTTATCTGTTTTGGAAGAACATTTATTTATGAAGGGACAAACTATGCAAACACGAGTGTGAACCGCTCCGAGGTGAGAAAAACACGTTGATGTTTAATGTTCGGGGGACGGCGTGTAAACACACCTGAGCAGCTTTACAACGCTGCGTGGGCGAACAGGAGGACGCGGCAGTAAATATCCTCGCCAAGCGCCGGCAGACCCTCACGAAGCAATAAGAAAGCCCACCGCGGAATAGTTAGATGAAGGGGGATTGTAGTAACAAGCACTGTGGGGATTACAGGCACAGGCTACAGGCTTACTCTGGTATGTCTTAACAAGAGGAGGAAGAAGAGGAAGAAGAAGAAGAAGAGGGGAGGAAAGAAAGGATAGCAGAGCGGGCTCGGAGGAAATGGATGGGGCGGTGAGGGAAACGGCTCACGGAGCATTTTAACATCGGCATCCGGTGGAGACCAGACAACTCCGTACGCTCGAGATCAAACGCTATACTGATAACAACCCGAGCTGTTTTGTAAAAGAAGAAGAAGTTGAAAGTGTGAACGTTTTTTCTCTCAATAAACATCAAACACAGCCCCCTGCAGTCCACGAGGGCTGCCGTCGGAGGAGTAATTGGTATCTCTGCGTCCCCTGAATGCAACATGTCGGTGTGTAATGGTGAGAGCAGACAGAAGCTGCTCCAGACACACGCTTTGCTTTTGATGTTACACCTTTTTTTTGCAGGGTCTTGATCTGATGAACAGAAACAAGAAAAAGACGCCCGGTCGAACAAATAAATAACCCCAGAATTATTTTTTAAAAGGGCCTTTTATTTCGCCTTTTTCCCACACGGCCGACAGTTGGATGAATCGGAGCAGGACGGGCGGAGCAGGTGGAACTAATCGCTTTAACCACGTGTCTTCTCCATGGCGGCGTCCCGCTGAGCCGCCGGCGTCGCACACTCCCAGGACCCTGGAACTGGCACGCCTGAATGGAAGGCGGCTATTATTCGTGTTATTTGGTTACACCTGTGCTTTCCCCGTCAAAGAGACGAAGAGCCTCCAGACGGGCTGGACGTTGTCACGCAGGCGAACCGGCGCGGCGTTGACAGCTGCGTGCCGTTTATGTCTTCCAGTTGGGCACCGACGCATTGAAAGGAAAATTCAATTTTTCAATTCAGTGTATTTGTATAGCCCAATTTCACAAATTACTAATTTGTCTCTGAGTGCTTTACAATCTGCACATATAGACATCCCTGACCTTTGACCTCACATCGGATCAGGAAAAACTCCCAAATAACCCCTCTAGGGGGAAAAAAGGGAAGAAACCTTCAGGAGAGCAACAGAGGAGGATCCCTCTCCAGGATGGACAGAACAATAGATGTCATGTGTACAGAGGGACAGATTTAGAGTTAAAATACATTCAATGAATATGACAGTGTATGAATAGTTCATAGTAGGCATATTCCATGATGGAGACCTCCACGATCCATCAGGCAGATGGCGGTAGAGAGGCGGAGTGGGCGGAGTCTCAACAGGGCAGTGGCGTAGTCAGTAGCAGGAATTCCACGACCCAGACCTCGATGATCCATCAGCAGATAGGATCTATACCGTCTCATAGAGTCCGATGACCCCATGAGACGTGAAGTCAAAAGGACTCCGGGGAGAAAGCAGTTAGTAACGTGTGATTGAGAGATGGAAATTCATCCTTAAGGAGAGAAAAGAGGAGATAGGTACTCAGTGCATCCTAAACGTCCCCCGGCAGCTATAAGCCTATAGCAGCATATCAAGGGGCTGGACCAGGAATTACCAGGAAAATGAAGCCATTGACGCTGTAATTAGCTACGACTGTGCTTTTTATGCTATTGACAACATCCACAGGGGTGTGTGTGTGTGTGTGTGTGTCAAGTCTCGGCTGGTTTTTTACCTTGAAGCTGCTCTAAACAGTAGTTTCGCACCAACAAAGGCTCAAATGAGTGTGTGTAATGTGAAAGAACTGACCCCTGCTAAGCCCCGCCCCCTCCGTCAAGGTTGCAGAGCTGTCACTAACTGCACCCCCTGAATAAAGATCACATTTCTGTTAGCTCACCAAATAAATATTTATATACATTTATATATATATATTTATATGTATATAAATATGTATATATATATTTTATGTATATTTATGTGTCTATAGATATTGGAGGGTGGAAGGAGATACATTTTTATATATATATATAAATAAACATTGATCTCCTTCCACCCTCTCCGGGTAACGAGTGTCATCGTTCGATGCGTTTTCCCCTCCCAAAGCGTGTGGCTTCGCGCTCGTTAGATGCAACAGGTTCTTCATAAACCTTTAGGAACGGATCGTTAAATCCTTGGCCAGGTTCAGGCAACCGAACCACTCGGTCGGGTTCAGGAACAGATCGTAGTTCGGGTTAAAACAACCACGGGGGTGCCGCAAATAATGAGGCAACTATAAAGGAAACAAGAGGAGCTGCTCATACTTTGGGAAGAAAAACAAAAATAGCAGATGATGAGTAGAAAAGGCTCCAGGAGAACAGCGAGAAATAAACATCTAAAACTCGTGTTGTTTTTCTGAAGGTTTAATTAGCGATACATTTATGTGAAGTGGCTCGCGGTTCCTCCTTCAAAGAGCCGAAACGGCCGACTGCGGCGCGCGTGGAGCCGAAGGCCCGCTGAGGGCCCTCCGTCAGGTGGAAGGAGCTCATCAGCTCGGCCGCCTGCCGGGTAAGAAGCTGCCGGAAGGAGAAACCTGCAGGCGGTTTGCCCCCCCCCCCCTGCTGTGACGGGCGTCGTCCCATCAACCCTCAACTCAAAGTCACCTTGCTTTTGACCCCCCATCTCCCATCAAGAGCCCCGTGGACCACCGAGGCAGACAGCGTCTCCTCAGAGTCTGCTGGGCTGAGTTTAATAATAAAAAAGAGAGTAAATTGCGCAGCAGACGACGGAGCTGTCATGTTGTCGACATCACAGCTGCAGCTCGTGGAGACGTGTTCTCTCTCTCCAGGTTTGATTGTGTTTTCTGTCATCGACGTGATCGCGGGGCCGACTCGCCCCGCCCCCTCACCCGATGTGCAGCTGTGCCGTCTTCACGCAGCCGCCGTGGATACACAACGACGTCTCACGATGTGGCCGTGTCGAAATAAAGTTAGAAGGAAAGGTTCGAATTGCAGAAATGATGATGAGGAAGGGATAGGAGAGGAGGAGGAGAAGAAAAAGGAGTAGAAGAAGGAGGAGGAGGATAAGGAGATGGAGAAGAAAAGGGAGTAGAAGAAGAAGTAGAACACGAAGGAGTAGGAGAAGAAGAAAAAGGAGAACAAGAAGGAGTAGGAGAAGTAGAAGGAGGAAGAGGAGGAGGATAAGGATAAGAACAAGAAGAAGTAGAAGAAAAAGGAGTAGGAGAAGAAGAATGAGTAGGAGGAGGAGAAGAAACCCAGAATGGAGTAGGAGAAGAAGAAGAAGTAGAAGAAGAAGAAAAAGGAGTAGGAGAAGAAGAAAAAGGAGAACAAGAAGGAGTAGGAGAAGTAGAAGGAGGAAGAGGAGGAGGATAAGGATAAGAAAGAAGAAGTAGAAGAAAAGTAGGAGAAGAAGAATGAGTAGGAGGAGAAGAAACCCAGAAAGGAGTAGGAGAAGAAGAAGAAGTAGAAGAAGAAGAAAAAGGAGTAGGAGAAGAAGAAGTAGAAGGAGGAGGATAAGTAGAAGAAGAAGAAAAAGGAGTAGGAGAAGTAGAAGGAGGAGGATAAGTAGAGGAAGAAAAAGGAGTAGGAGAAGAAGAAGTAGAAGGAGGAGGATAAGTAGAAGAGGAAGAAAAAGGAGTAGGAGAAGAAGAAGTAGAAGGAGGAGGATAAGTAGAAGAAGAAGAAAAAGGAGTAGGAGAAGAAGAAAGAGGAGGGTGGAAGTATAGAAGGAGGATAAGTAGAAGAAGAACGAGAAGAAGAAAGAGGAGGGTGGAAGTATAGAAGGAGGATAAGTAGAAGAAGAACGAGAAGAAGAAAGAGGAGGGTGGAAGTATAGAAGGAGGATAAGTAGAAGAAGAACGAGAAGGAGAAAAGAGAAGAAGAAGAAGAAGATACTGTTGCAGCTCTGTGACGGTGTGTTTTCACAGAGCAGGATGTGGGGCTTTGTGGGGAGGAGCCGCCCCTCCGGGCCGCTCGCTTACGGAGCAACGGAGCGCTTCACCTCGCGTGCGTCTCGTTTCCCAGGGAGCATTTCTTGGGTAGGAAGTCGTTCCGATGGGAACCGTTACCAGAGCGGCCGGCCGATAATTCAGTGTAACCAAGACAGCCGGGTTTTTTTTATCGCTTTCTGGAGCACAACAACAACAAAACGACAGCGTGCCGCTACGCTGTGATGGGCTGACCCTTTGATAACCGGTCACATCCGGTTTGTTGCTGCTCGGCGGGCGGTACGGACCGGTGCGTCGTCCAAACCCGTGTTTCTGTTTCTGTATTTTCAAACGCGCGCCGAGATCTGGGCAACGAATCAAAGACGCGAGGGGCGAAAGTCTGGGGGAACCTTTTTGTAAAATGATGCACGACATTTATTTTGAATATTTCCGTTTGATGAAACGGGGTCTTTAACTATTTAACTCTGTGAATACAGTCGTTTTCACGCGGAGCGATACAGAATATATGACGCCGTCAGATAGTAAAAAATATGAACTTTTTATCCTTTAAGGGGGAATCGAATGAGTTCACACGTCAAAGGCTTCGTCCTTCTTTTTTTGGAGGGAGAGGGAGTTCAATGCGTGGAAGAAAGCTCAAGAGGGAGCTGCGTGTTATCCGTTAAAGAACCTCGAGTGATGTCACATGAGTCGGATTGAGATAACCGACACGTAAACAGCGGCAAACGGGACGACAGCAGCGCGTGGAGGGTAATAATGATACATTCTAATGATTACTATTCATAATCTGTCATGGGGAGGACACGGAGAAGTTGTCTGATACGAACTTCAAAGATGGTAAACGGTTCAAATCTGTGGCAGGAACAACGGGGGAGGGGGCAGGGGGGGGGGATGCTCGAGAAGAGAATCGGCTCGGCAAATAAACATTCATTTTCTCCACCGCGGTGCGTACACGAAAACATCACAGGCTGAAGTACACAAAGGAGGCCGGCCGCTGGGCACTCAAGGCTTTGGCTCTCAAGCTGTCAAGAAGTAGAAGAAGAAAAACACGACACAATAGGGCATGAGAGAAGAAAAGGATGACGAGATAGTGGGGCGCACCGAAAGAGAGGCGGTTGAAGTTATTAAAAAAACCGGAAAAGGTACAACAAGTCCCCGTATCGACCGGCGACGCCGGCGCTCATTTTTACAAATGGCGATTCATAGCAGAGTCCTGATGTCTAATTAAACTGCCAAGTTCCCCGATGTCGTCCATTAGCTTCTCCTTCTTCTCGCCGGACACCCTCGACTCTGTCATTCCCGCGGCGGCGGTGACAACCCGGGCTACTGTTGGCGGTCGGAGAAGCCGAACTCCCCGAGGGGTCGTTACTCACGCCCGCCGTCGGTCTCGGCTCCGGAAGAGAAAGTCATGAATGATTCCTCTCACACGCGATTCCCATTGACAGAGCCGAGTGTCAAGCACTTTTTTTTCGGAGGCCATCCCGGCCCCGGCCCCCCCCCCCCCATCCCCCTCATGCCCCTCGATTCAGCTCCGTCACGTCCGGCCCCCGTGAGGATCATCCACCAGTCCGCTCTGTCATTACCCGCACGGCTCCGCAGCTGAATCACAATTGCAGAGTCGGTGAGGAGCCAGGAAGCTGAGGGGGCCGAGCCGGGGTCACGAGCTCGGGGGAGGGTAATTAATGCCTCCATTTCCCCCCGTCGGTCTCTTCAGGGGACGTGGCATCAGAGAGCGATCGGGCCCGGAGAGGATGTCGGGTAACGGGCCGGGGGCACCACAGGAGGGGGATGACGTCAACGTGGGAAGCGTAGGGGGTGAGAATAAAGGGATGGATCTACAGGAGGGAGGGGGCGGGGCTATGAGCCTGATGGGTCTTCTTCCTGTCCTCTGCCCTGAGTGACACGAGACACCAGGAGAACAACAAACACACTGCGGTGGTGGACGACTTGTCCGGTCCCAAATATTGTGAGGCGGAGGCATCGAGGGAGGAAGGGAAGGGACGCGGCGTCTCACAGAGCCGACGCACAACCTCCACGACACACACAACCTCCACGACACACACACACACACAACCTCCAGAACACACACACACACACAACCTCCACGACACACACACAACCTCCACGGCACACACACACAACCTCCACGACACACACACAACCTCCAGAACACACACACACACACAACCTCCACGACACACACACAACCTCCACGGCACACACACACAACCTCCACGACACACACACACACAACCTCCACGACACACACACACACACAACGACACACACTCAACCTCCACGACACACACACAACCTCCACGACACACACACAACCTCCACGACACACACTCACACAACCTCCACGACACACACACACACAACGACACACACACAACCTCCACGACACACACACACACAACCTCCACGACACACACACAACCTCCACGGCACACACACACAACCACATATATATATAGACACACACAAAGCCAGAGCACATGGGGGTCAGTGGAGTGACCGCGGCAGCCGCCATCGCTCTTGCTGCCACGTCTTTAGCGGCGGTCTCCCTGACCCGTCTGTTGGCCCCGGGCCCCGAGTCCGGCCCGCTGACGATGAAGCACACAGACGGGCCCCATTTATACAGCCGGGTGTCATGACAGGGGATCAACAGTGGGCCGCTCGGAGCCTCTCGGGGCGCAGTCCGCGTTAATGGTACAGGCTATCATCATCATCATCATCATCAGCAGCAGCAGCTCCTCGGCGCCTGCCGGGGAGGCCGGACGAGCAGCGACTCGGATTGGACGAAAACTCGAGGGCCGCGCCGCTTCCTTCGAGCCGGTGTCGTGTTCATCCGCGTCGCCGGATGGATCGAGGAGGAAAAATAGAAAGGAAGAAAAAAAAGGAGAGAAAAGGAGATTGCCCATGGGGAGGAGGGTGGTGGGTGGAAATAAACAAGTCAAAGGAACCGTCGTGATTAGAGGCGGCGGGAATGACAAGAGCTGTTGAAGTCACCCCCCCCTCCCTTTTCCTTTGGGGGACCACAAACAAAATGGTCTCCGCCGGCGCACGCTTTAAGGACTCGGCTGTACTGATTCTGTGACACCCGGAGCACCCTCGGGTGGACAAGAGGCCGCCATGAGGGAGTCATTACGTTGTTGTTTTGTATCGTTTGTCTGGGTGAAGCATCAACAGCCATAAACAACGACGAAAGATACTCAATCAGCAAAAGGCTGCAACCCTTGCAGTGGCTTCTTTTCTTGGGACGTATATATATTGTGTGTGTGTGTGTGTGTGTGTGTGAGAAGCGTTGTGGGGGCACCCTTAGGACTGATGTCTGGGATATAAAAGACAGTCGTCTCCCTGACAGATGGCATGATGTGGGCACGGGGATGTTATTTTATTTTCCGACGGTGTGAAAAATCCTCGCTCTGACACCTGTCGATACCTTCAAGCTGGCCTTTTTTTTCAAATTTGTCTTCCCAATTTAGGTGGGAAAAAAACAAATACAACCCCGGATACAACAGCCGCCATGAAGCCGGCACTTACCGGCAGCTGTACCCGTCGACAACCCGCAATCTCCCAAGGTCGGACTGAGGTCACGATGAGCCCAAACGTGCTGAGAAACCCGGGGCGGGGGAGGGGTATATTTTCCGATAGATTAAAACGAAATGGGGAGGAAATCAATAAAGTGCGTGAGGATTCTTCCTCTGGGGACCACGAGCACATGCGCAAAGATGGCGGCGACGCATCCAGAAGCTTTTTCACACATCGGCTGAAAAGTGACCGAGGAAGTGGATTAAAGAGCGAGGACTCTTCACGCGTCGGAGAAGTCGTCGCCTCCCTCGCTTCCAGCGAAGCGGCCTCCGACCCCGCGTCTCGCTCGAACTCTATGAATACGCCGGTTGCTTAACGAACAAGCGGAACACCAAATAGTGGATAAGAGCAGCTGAGGAGCGACGCTGCAGCCTCCTTCCCCTCAACGACCAAAAGGGATGAATATTTAACGCCGCGGCAGGAACTCCAGTTCATCCACTTTCCTGAGCGTTTCATTTAGTCAACTGGAGAAGATGTATTTTTAAATCACTCCTTTAACCCAGTAAAACGGGCAAAGTCTCCTCAAAATGGGGAGAGTGCATCCATGGTGGCTCTGCCCGTCTATTGATGCCCCTCCCCTCTCCCCTCCCTCCATTTACTAAGAGCAGCATCGCAGACGAGACTTCGCTTATTTCCATTTATCGAAAAAAAATCCCATTCCTCCTCCGCCTGCAGACCGGTCACCTGTGAAACTAGTTTTTTAAACCCTGATTTGAAGGTGCGCCGGCTTCAGATGTCCACCCGGCCCCTTCATTAGTGTTTATTCCTCGCCATTAAACCCGCTGGAGGGACGCGCGCACCGCCAGCGCAGGTCGTTACATTGTAAAACACTAATGGTGTGTTCACACCGGACGCGTCAAAATTTTGACGCGCGTCGAGATTACATGTTAAGTCAATGCAAAGCTGCGTCGAAGCTGCGTAGCTGCGTATTTTCCAGCGAGCAGCGCGTCAGACGCGTTTGAAGCAGCACGAACAGAGGGTTTGTCGCGGGGCGAACTCAGCGAACAGCGCGAACAGACGCAGCTCGTTGACGCGCGAGTTCAAATATCCCAACTCTGGCAGCAAAGACGCGTGAGTCATAGTTGCGTCAGCCAATCAGCGTTGAGCAGCTCCGCTCGTCATCGTCCTGCCGGTCGAAAAAAATGGAGGAAAAGATTATTGTCGCTGTCTGTGGGCACCCCGAACTTTACGATACAACTCTTTATGCTTACCGAAACCGGAGCTATAAAGATAAAGCGTGGAACAAGGTCGGAGAAGCCGTGGGACTACCTGGTACGTTTTGAATGTATGTATTTGCTTTTATTCTCGCTATTTGTTGTACTTTACTATCAACCAACCGCCGGCAGAGGAGATCTGCCGCTGTAGGTGGAAAAGTCTCAGAGACACGTATCAAAGAGAGAGAGAGCAGCGAGAAGCGCAGTGGGAGTGCAGCTCAGTCCACTAAAAAGTGGAAGTACGCTGCGGTCCTGTGGTTCCTCGACTCATTTATGACTCCGCCCCCGACGCGTCCGACGCGTCTGGTGTGAACACCCTTTTTTCGACGCGCGTCAAGACTGCTGCGTCAGACGCGTAGAGAATTTTTTCGACGCGTCCGGTGTGAACGCACCATAAGGGGGGGGAGGGAGGGCACAGCACTGCGCATCCGTGAGGAATTAAAGAATACATTCCCCGCCTCCAATTAAAAGCCGCGCTGCTGCTGCGTGAGGGAGGCGGGCGGCGCCACGGTTACAACTCAGGAGGCACAATTACTGAGGAGGATGCTGCTGCTGCAATTAAAGAGGCCCCGACCCCCGTTAACACACAGAGGGGCCAACGCGGGCCTCTCGGCTGAGCCTCCCGACCAACAGCTGACAAGGGGGGGGGGGACTGAAATGTAAACAGCGGGTAACGGGACTACTTCAAAGGGGATAACGAGGCATCTTGACACCTGCGGAAAAGGGGTGCAACCACAAACACACACTGCTCTTCGGGGGGGAGAACACATTTAAAAAAGGGTTTTATTGTTGAAGATAAGTTTCCCACGGCGGATATCCAAATTAGATGCGTGCCGAGCGAGCGCCGCTGTATCAAAGCGCGTCGGGCCCCTCAAACCTGACAGAGCGGCGTTAGAAACCTACAATAAGCTTCGAGCTGCAGCGACAAGTAAAGAAAGTGGAAAACTGGTTAGTTGAGTCTTTTTTTGTGGAAATTTTATTATTCACGTGACAAACCCATTTCAGAACGTCCTCAACATCGGTATAAACTCCTACGCCTCCTACTTCCTGGTCCCCGGGGTGACCTCCGGCACTACGCCGGGCCCTTGTACCGCTGGTGCAGCATGAGCACGTCCTCCTCGGAGACCCGGGTCCAGCCGTCGCTGTGCACGTGGTACAGGTTCACCTGCCCGCCGCTGTAGGCGTCGCGGTACGTGGCCTGGTAGATGGCGCGCCGGCCGAGCTCGCAGGCCTCCTCCACCGACATGTCCTGCCGCAGGCCGCTGTCGATCACCCCGTAGGCGTACATGGAGCCCGAGCCCACGGCGAACAGGTCGCCGCACACCCGGTTGCCCTCGGAGTCGACGTAGTACAGGCCTGGGGACGGAGGACAAGAAGACAGGTCAGGGGGGGGGAGGAGGAGTAGGAGGTCGTCAAGGGAACAGCGTCCTTCCTTCTCCTGGCTTTGTCTGGGAAAGCTGAGACGAGGTACATCCAACACACACACACACAGAAAACACACATCCTCAAGCTGGAGAGAGAATATGAACAGCTGCAACCTCTCCAAATGAAGTAAGGCCGGCAGATATGAACAGCTGCATCCCCTTCAAGTGAAAACGAAGCCGGCCGGGGGAACCTGCTGACGAGGCACGGGCCACATCGCCATCACCGCCCCCCCGGCCCAGGTGGGCGGGGGGGGCTGCTTCGGGTCTTATTGATCCCTTGCAAACACGCCAAAAATTAACTATCGACCAGCAACCCGAGCCACACAGGTAACGGCACCTCATGAGGAAAGACAGAGGAGAGGAGGAGGGGGGGGGGGGGGCTGACGTCTCGTAGACATCAGGCTAACTCAAACCCAGACGTCCGTGACCTTTGGGCCTGATGGCCACACCTGAATGACACACGCTCGCGCTCCCCCCCCCCCCGACCAGCAACGCCCCAACGGACCGCTTGCCATGACACACTCCCGGGGGTCCGATCCCCGAGTGGCGCGGGTGACGCGCCAGCGCCAGCCTGCGAGCTCGCCCACGGCCGTCTCGACGCAGATGGTGAGAAGACAGCTCGCGGAAAAGAATAAAAAAGGCATGTTTTTCACGGCGCTCTCACAACAGCGAGAAAAAGAAAACGCTGTGAAAATTATACTCGCGCATATGAAATGGCCCGATATCCACGGCGTCGCTCATCTCACACTTAAAAACACTCCAAAATGCCCTCAGATTTAAACTAGTGACAGTCTATTAGGGATAGCGAGCCACTTGCTTTTCTGTGTGTGCGTATGCGTGTGTGTGTGTGGGGGGGGGGGGGGGGGGCACTGCCATTGCTTTCAACTGGCAAATTGCAGCTTCCTGAGCCCGTCGTTAGCTTGCCACGATAATCGTCCCGTGCCGTCTATGTTTGGGGGCAATTTGCCATCCGGAGGCCGTCCTCCGAGTCTGTTCCTCTTGAAGAACTGCGAGGGACTCGTTAAACACATAATAGGCCGGGCGCCGAGGGGTTGTAAAGGCGGCCTCCGGCGCCGAGTGGCGCGGTTGACGGAGGTGGATGAGGACTCTTCAGGAGGTCCAAGTATAGATGCAGCGCGGCACCAGAAAACACTCCGCACATCCGTTTCCTTTCCAAAAAACACACCTGGGTCTTTATAGACTTCAATGGACTCAAACGCTGACGTGGAAAAGCACGCCGGCGGAGACGAGTGCCCAGAAGCGCCCGAAAAAAATGATTAAAAGCCCCACTTAAAGCGGACGCTCGTATGTCGGAGCGCTGCGGCCAGCAGAGACGCCTTCCACTCCGTGGACCGACAGGTGCCGAGGCAGCCGGTCGGACTGACGGCGTTTAGAGGGCGGCGGGAAGCCGGCCAGCATCCAACGGGTCGGTGTCCGCCCTGCTACGACAAGTCACCGCTGGACCAGAAGAGGAAAAAGCAGCTGTTGAACAGGCGGGGAGGGAAAAAAATGACATCACTCTCCTGGGAATGGCGGTGAAACTGACACACGGTCTTCTCTGACGAGGTCTCACATCATGCACCATCTTTTTTTCTCTCTCTCTTTCTCTCTCAGGGGGGGCTGCATCCCATCTAATCACACGTCACCTTCTTGAAGGCTCTTTGTGTCCTTGTCGGGGGGGCTACGCGAGAACACAGACCGTCGAAAAGCCGAGTTATCGAGCATCGACTGTCCTCTGATTACAAGTGTCGTAACGTTTGATGTTGCAGAGACGTCTTTGAAGAGCTCCTCTGCGCGGCTTTTATCCGATTTATTTCGCGTCAGCTTGAGACGCTCCGCCGAGGGAATAAATGCTCTCGACACGATTGCAGTCGGCTAATGAGCTTCACACCTAATCGAGATTGATTTCATTTACATGACATTTACCTCTCCATTCAGTCATAGGCATTGTGTGTGTGTGTGTGTGTGGGGGGGGGCTCCTATTGAACTTATACAGGGATCATTATTTCCTCAATTGATTGTCTGGGACTCGGCGCGTGTCAGTTGTGTTTGTTGGCACGCGGGAGGGAAGACATTGTTCACGCCGCTCCCTCGGCTCCCCGGACAAAGGCGGCATCGATTGCGGCGGGTGTTCCGGCGTTACACGTGCGCCCCGATTGTCGGGGGGCTGAGACCCGGCGTCCATCATAGCGCCGCGATCTCGCCGGCTTCATTGATTTCCCATTACCGTGTCAGTGCGGCGGCCTCTTTAAGCACACCTCCTGTGATGTACGGCCTCGCACTGTGTGGCGTCCGAAAAGCCCCCCCCCCCCTGAGGAGCGGCGCACGCGAGAGGCCGCAGCGCCATCTAGCGGGGAGGTCCAGGTACTACACGGGCTTGTGAAACACAAATTATAAAAAATTTACGGCTTGAGAAAGTCCTTAAAATGATCAAATGATTAGGTGTGGAGAGTCTGTTTTATACATCTATAAAGATTAACTGCTTATCCTGCATTGCAAGAAAAGAGCTTCATTTCATTTTTCATCCTGAACTGCTCACCACTCAAGTTTAACCTCCGTTTTGGGCAGCAAATGAATGCAATTAATAATTTATTTTAAAGGCTAAAGCATATGGCCGGTCTTTCATGATTAAAACTGCTGATACCGCATTTAAAGTTAAATATTTTTGCTCACTTCACAAGCTGCAAATCTAAAATAATTAGGCAAGCTCACAAGCCGAGAGTGGGTAGTTAATGTGTGCTATGATAAGTGTGTCAACGCCCTGAATTTGTGACAATAAAGTTGGTTTTAACTCTAAACCCCCTGATTGAAAGTCGGACTTACTGACCCACTGTCGTCCTATCTTTTGATAACTTTATTCACTATTTTTTCAATCAAATATTGCACATATTCGATGTGAGGATTTATTGCTTTCCTCTTTTAATTAAATAAAATACACATCTTTTGGTTTTGGACTGTTTTTAGACGTCACCATGTGATGTAGGAGATTGTTTATTACCTTCGCATTGAAAATGCTGAAGGTTATGTTTTGATCTCCGTGTATTTATTTATTTATTTGTATGCGTGTTACTCGCATAACACATAAAGTATTAAACCGAATAGCATGAAATTTGGTGGGATGATTGGTTATTATCCAGGGACCATTTGATTAGATTTTGGGATCAATCGGGTCAAAGGTCAAGGTCATGAAAAGGTCAAAATCTTCTTTTTACCATAGCGCGGTCAATTTCTATCCAATTGGCATGCAACTAATGCAAACATGTTCATAAATCAATGCCCAATCTTGTGTTATGCGAAGGTGCCCGTTCTAGTTTACAACTGTTTTTCTGAAAGTCCAATTGATACCCATAAAATAACTTGCTTATTTGTTGCAACTAATTAATCTCAAAAGTATTTGGTTTCAATTTCAGTTTTAAATACGAAGTTTAATTTCATTACATTGCAGACCTCAGCTTTCCGTCAACAGCAACAACAAAAATTCTCATTTATTATTCTTGGGATTCCCTTTTGGAAAATGTTGCCGTGTGAATCGATGAGACAACCCATATCGACGTTACACAAGCAGAAATCAATCTCCGTGTGTGTCGTACGCAGCGGCCGGCGTGTTTACCTGGCCCTCTCTTGTCCCAGCCGCACACCATGGTTCCCATGCTGAGCCCCATGCCCTTGTACTGGTACACCATGTTGGCCAGCAGCTTGGAGGCCGCCGCCACCGAGATGCGCTCCTTGTTGCGCAGCTCGTAGATGCGGCACTGGCGGGCCAGCAGGCGCTCCCAGAAGCTGCAGTCGGCGGCTCCTCCGGCCATGGTGCCCAGCAGGTAGGGGTTGATCTCGATCACCTTCTTCACCGTCTGCGAGGCGATGTAGTTGCCCGCTGTGGCCCGGGAGTCCACCGCCACGATGACGCCATGCTGGAACTGAGAGGCAACGGCGGGAGAGGAAACGCATTAATGGAGCAAATAGACAGCGGGGGGGGGGGGGGGGGGGGGTCAGTGATCAGTGTACAGTTTAATTACCTCTTAGCGGCCGTCTATTTCTGTGTGGACGAAGCAGAAGCGTGCCGCTGCTCTACGACTGTGCGAGAAGACGGGATGAACGGCTAAGCTCTGCCAGAAAGCTGCTGGATAAGGAGGAGGACCTTTGCCCTCCCCTCTAAAACCTCCATCAGCGAAGTGGCAGTAACAACAGCTGTAGAGCACGAGAGTGAAGACAACAGCTTCGGCCAGCCAGAGGAACACGTCTGCTGGCGAGGTTTTCATCTACCGCCCACCCCTCTTCCACTCAGGGATTAAGGGATAAAGTTGAGGGTGATTTTATCTTTTCTTTTCATCAACAAATCCCCTGAAGAGACCAAAACCAACCGCAGGGAGTTGTTTGAGTATTTAGAGGGCTTTGAACGCCTGACAGAGTGAGAGGGGAAAGCTGGCCGTTTGCTCTGTAATAACGGCATCCGTCAGCCGAAGTGTGGCTCTTTTATGTGTTTTTAATAGGTTTTTCAGACAACGATGGTGTTCCTAGGCACAGAGGCAGAACTTATTTCAGACTATTATCTTGTTAGTAGCAAGACTTCATTGATGGACTCAGTATTTTCACAGGACTTGTTGACAATTACAAAATAATAGTGTCCTTATTCTGCCCGTGGTAGTGCATCTGGACTCACTCTAATCCTCTTTTAAGCCGTTTTAACTCTTTGTAGCATAAATGGGCAGTGTGCCTTGAACTTAAAGAATAGGTAAATACATTCCATCTTTTTTTTAACATTCATTTTACTTTAGCGGATCATTCTTTGCTCTTAACTGCTACTGAGCTTACTTAGAATAATGTGTTTTGTTGTTTCTGTTAATGAGATAAACGGGTCTATTAAAGCGGTGCATCGCTTTTATGAGGCAGTTTTAAAGCAAATGGTTTTTTTAACCTACATTTTCCAAGTTTGATGATTTCATGGAGACCAAACATTCAATATTTTGCAATATGAATATTATGACTCCTGAAATAATATTTAGATCATCCGATTATGAAACATCTGCCTTGAAGTGAACAACATGTACAGGAAGCATACGATAGCATAATAAAATAAACAAATCATGCATGTGAATTAAGTTTTTAATTAAATCCACCTTTTCCATGTGTGAAATTTAAAAAAAATGCCAAGGCATATCATCAGTATTTTTCACATATTTTTTTTTTATTTGAAAGAAAAATATCTCGAATGCCAAATCGAAGATGTACAAAAAACATCCGGCTAACTGTCTTTGAAAGCCTCAGTTCTCTTTGAACATTTGAGATAATCATAACTTGTTCCTTCATGCCTACTCCTCTCATATGAACCATGCATGTCATATGCATTGAATGTATTGTAACTCTTACAATGTTCACTCCTTACACATGACATTGCACTGCTGTCCATCCGGGGAGAGGGATCCTCTGTTGCTCTCACTCAGGTTTCTTCCCTTTTTTGGGGGAGATTTTTTCCTGATATGAAGTCCCGGGACAGCGGATGTCGTGTGAGTACAGATTTTAAAACACTCTACAGAAAATGTGTAATTTTGGGCTATACATTGAATGTGTTCAACTTGAATATAATAAGACTTTAACTCTTATTTAAAATATTTAACCATTAATACACAATACAGAAAGGCAGTACTTGTACTACAAGTAGATGACAACATTATGTAAATCACAAGTTGAGTTCATGCTTATATTATTGTGTTGAAAGTGTTAAACATGAGCATGAGCCGTGTGTGGATGCTGCCGTCCACACACCTGTCATCTCCATGCAGGTGCACATGAAGCCAGAGGTTAACAAAAAGCTGTCAACGCCTCTTTGTCACAGTTAATTGATTAATAAAATAATGTCATGCACGTGTCAAAGGCATACAGAGCCTGTCTTACGACCAGCGGACTGCTTCTCACGCCAGAGCCATTCAACACAGAATCAAAACTGAAAACATCTTTTCCGACTATATCTGGATTAAAACACAGATTAGCACTTCAGTGGCACTTAAACAGCTCTTATAATGGTACTTTTGTAGTTCGACTATGTTGAGGAAATGTTACTTTCTGTATTCTTGTTGTTCTTAGTTTGTACTCTAGGTTGATGCACTTATTGTAAGTCGCTTTGGATAAAACAGGGTTCTTACACATTTTGACCAATGGATTTTCATGACTTTAAATAAAATTTCCATGACCAAACTGAAATCTCGGTATAAACATGAACCATTTAGAAAAGTGTGCGTATTAAGAGCATAAACCGGCTTATATTTTGAGCGTCTTTCTTAAAAATGTGTTTGAATTATTTCAAACTCGGCGTAAATGAATATGTGAATATAACACATTTCCATGACTTTTCTAAAACTTTTATGATTTAAGTTTTTTCCATGACCTGGAAATGACCATTTTAAAATTCCATGACGTTTCCAGGTTTTCCATGACCGTACGAACCCTGAAAAGCGTCTGCTAAATGACATGTAATGTAACACAATGACGAAGGTAACGTGAACATCCGGTTGGTGGCTAAGCTAGCATGCTAGCGGTGGACATGTATCGGTGTGTAATCTCTCGGGACTGCAGTGTGGACTCCGAAACACTTTATCAAACACCTTGACAACTATTACAGTCCGTCCGCTCAAGAACAGCAGCCGCTCCAGTCGACTCACTTTAAACGCCAAGGTGGTGGTTCCGTGCAGCAGCTCTATTTTCCTCTCGACGTCATCGTCCTCGCTGCTCAGGTGGTTCCTAACGGAGAAACTGAGCCCGTCTCCCGGCGTGGCGTCGAAGCCCAGGCCGCTCTGTCCGGGCGCGCAGCCGAAGCCGAGAGGTTGACAATTATCAAAAGAAAATTTCGCACAATCACTGTTCAACACACTAGCCAGAGCCATCTTTGAAATGTGTCTGATGAGGAAGCCACTTCCGCCGGGAGAGGGAGCGTACGGTTATCGGGTCGAGGTCGCAAGGAACCACAGCGCCCCCTGCGGGTGGGGCGGACCGCAGATGTACTGCAGGGATAAAAAAGGTAAATAGAAAGCTGTGTGGATTGTACAAACACCTTGATAAACAAAAGCAACATCTTAAAGCCTACAACCGTATTACACGACTTATAGTACATATTTGTGGACCTAAAAAAGCGCGATAGAAGTCTAAATTATTATTATTATTATAGCTAAACTCTGAGGAAAAGGACATACTTCTAAACTTGACCACCGACCACCACCTGAACCACCAATGTTCTGCTTCCACCATCTTATGTGGTCACTCTTTTATTTTCCTCTGCTATCTTCTCCCTCCTCTTCATGTTTCTGTAAAATTACTCTCTCAGGTCTTCTCTCGTTCTTTGGCTCCACCCCTGGGCTGTGATGTAGAAGTGGTCCACGCTGTTTCCCGAGTAGGCGTCCCTGTGAGTGGCTCTGAACACAGCTTCTCGTGCCAAGGAGAAGGCCTCTTCTTTGCTAATTCCCCACCTCAGTCCTCCATTCAGGACTCCGTAAGCATAAGGAGAGCCTGAGTCCGCGGTAAAGACGTTCCCCTGCAGTCGGGCGCCATCACTGCACACATATCAGCTTTGGGCCACTGTTCTGGGATGCAGAATGGGCTGTTGCAAGGACATCTTGGCTACTGACAACAGCCGAGGAGCCATCATTCATAATCAAGTATGGGTCCTCTGACCTCATCGCACAGTCGGCGTTACCTGCCTCCTTATCCCAGCCACACAGTGTGAGAGCCACACACAATTCAGTCCCTTTAAAGGGGTGCAGCAGGAAAGAGAGGAGCTTGACAGTGCCGAATATGGAAAGGCGGTACAGTCGGATCTCTCTGGCCAAAATTCGCTCCCACTGCATGCAGTCCGATGCGCTCCCAGAGGAGGTGACCACTAAGTGGGAGTGAATCGGGGTGATCTTGTGAACGGCTGGACAGGCGACAAGTCCCCCAGCACTGGCCCATGTGTCTGCAGCTGCAATGACCCCACCTTGGAAGATGAACCCCAAGGTTGTTGTTCCATGAGACAGAGGGAAGGGCCTGCGAACCGTCGCTGAGTGGTTGGCTTGTCGCTGCCGGTGGAAAGGGAGAGGGTTTGGCAAAGTTTCATTCAGAACGTCAGTGGGATTCCCCAATTTTTTCCAGATGTTTTCAGTCTCCTCGATCCATAACTGCAAAAGTCAGTTATGTGAAAAGATGCATCCGTATCTTTGGAATGGGAGGCAGGAGCATCTCTGAAGCCACAGATATCTTCCAAAGCCATGATGAAGCGGATACAGAGAGATCTCTTGTTCAGAAATTCAGAGTGTTTTTCCCAACGATTGTCAGGGAAAAGGTCATCATTAAACACAGATTAAACCAAAGTCTGTCTTTCAGAAAACTGGTAAAACAACATTCTTAAACTGATGAATCCCACTAGTGACTGCTTCCACCAAGTCTCACTCCTCCAGTCTGAAAGACCAACGTTTGAACCCTATTATAAACCTCCCAAATATGACACCTTGCACAGAAACACACGCCAGAACCATTTGAGTTGACATAAGTGATATTTCATCCAACCTGCTGTGAAAATAATATCCAGAGAAGCCCTTTTCTGGAAAACCTCTGTGTTTTGCCAAGTGACAGAGTAATCTTTCTGGATTTGTGCATACATAGGCTACAAGTTCATACATCTTCTTTAAAAATACATTTTCACTTTGTTGTTACAACAAAGCAGCAACTACCAACAGCAGGATCTTGTGACACACTTCCTTTCTGTACTGGAGCTATCTCTAGTACAAGGCCCGGAGATCTATAATTTAGTTCTAGGAACTGGAATAGGCCACGGCCAAATAACAAATCATCTGATTGAATCAATAGCTGTATGAAATGATTCTGACAATAGATTTTAATGTATTGTACTTTCACTTGTTTAAAAAAAATGAGTGAATAACTCTGGAAGATGTTTCTAAAACATTGTTTACGCGAAAGCTTTGATGTGAAACATGAACTGTTGAGTTCAACGTCCACACGCCGAAGACTTCGCAGTTATCGCGGTAATTGGCGACACATGCAACTGCAGTACATACGACGCCATTTTGTGTCTACGTCATCTCGCAACGTACCGAGCACGTCAGCCCTTGCGGATCCAAGATGGCGTCCGTTTCCTCGTAAACCAGTGCTCCGGGACGGGCCCAGTCATTCCATTCAGTCGGCTGAAACCATGGCGTCTGGCAGCACGGGGAGCAGGGTATCCTGCGGGAGAGACTTGAACTGCGTGCCGGAGGTAGCCGACACTTTGGCCGCGGTCGCCAAACTCGGGTGAGGATACTGCTGCACTCCGCGAGGTCTCTGTGTTTTTTGGGGCGTAAAAGTGAGCTTACGAGAGCGGCGCGCTGGTTTGCTAGCACAGTCCCGTTTGCTAGCACAGAGTCCCGTTTGCTAGCATGATGCCAGTGCGCGAGGCTAATAACCAGCACGTGCGCCACCACAACGATGCGTGATACCGGTATGAAGTGTTTATTTTACTCGCGCAGGCTGTTCTGGTTGTATTGTGTGAGCTGGCTGGGGAGTAAGTGAAGTGAACCGTTATGTTAGATTGTGCTTCACCCCCCGCGTGACATTTTGAATGATATCGCTGCTGTGTCTTTCTCCGGTGCGCAGGTTTGACTTCCTGTGCATGCCCCTGTTCCACGAGCGGTTCAGGAGGGAGTTCGAGTTGGCGCCCGCTAGCTCCCGGTCCGGCGCGCACACCCGATCAGACCTGCTGCTGTGTGGAAGAGGTTGGTGTCAGATCATGGAGCTTTTATTCTCTGTAAATAAGGGAACTGCACCCCCGGCTGCTGCTACAGGCCCCCGATAGATGGTTGACTTATGTTGGTCGAAGCAGGGGTTCAATTACTTCTTTTTTTATATTACAGTTTTAATTGAGAATTTTATAAAACAAGAACCACACAGCTGGGAAATGTAAATATATGAGCAAACAATCAACTACACTTATGTTTAAACACAGCTAAAAAAGGTACTACAGATACTGAAACACTAACTTATAAGAGATGATGTTGTATGACATAACTTGAGATGCAAATATCATTCAATTCTAGTATACTGTTAAATATCTGTGGTGAAATTTCCTTTTTTTAGAATTTGTCTGTAGCATCACTAACCCCCCTCAAAAAAAATGTAGTGAAAATGTATTTTTCAGCCTTTATTTGCAAAACATGATGCTCAACTCGACTGATAAACTGTTATAATAAATCAGTTAATGCCCTATTTTCCAACTATCCATTGTGCTTTGTCTAGATTGGAATACTCTTATTGTTGGGAAGCTCTCTCAATGGATCGACGCAGATTCAGAGATCGAGTCCGAGCGCCGAAACTCGGAGGCTGTAAGTTCCTCAACCTTGAGTATTTCTTTGATGTACTTGAGGATGTTGATACAAAAAGTGTTTTGCTCTCCAGATTTGATGGCGTGAGTCCTGTGAACCTCTGAATCTGTCTCCTCGCCCGTTCTTCTTTCCCCTTTTTGTTTCCGTCCAGGCTCTGGTACAGGAGCTAAACTTCTCGGCCTACCTGGGTCTGCCCGTCTTCATGATCCCTCTGAAGGGCGCTCACTGTGCCAATCTAGCCCGTATGCTGCTGAACCACATCCACACTGGACACCACACCTCGAATGTAAGACTGATCCCAAAGCAAACGCGATGCGCACTAGTAGATTGGCTTTAAAAATCCGCTAACTGTTGTCGTCCGATCAGTTCTGGATACGTGTCCCGCTGATGGCGTCGGATGACATGCGGGAAGATCTAATCGAGAACGAACCGGTCACCGGCGTCGATGACACGAGCGTTGAAGAGAAGACCTGGAGCTGGTTAGTCCGCTTCCTGAGCAGACGAGTGCAGTCTGCATGCTCAAACAGCTGCTATGGATTTCCTCTAAAACTGTCTCGTTTTGTTTGCTTCCCTCTCTCCCTTTAGGTGGCACTCATTCAGAACCCTGTGTGACTACAACAAGAGGGTCTGTCTCGGTGAGAGAGGGAGCGCGCCGTGAAGCACCGGCCTGGGGCAAAGTCTCTGCATTAAGACGAAACGCTTATGGTTATGTCTCCTCCTGAAGATGCGTGTTTTCTTTATTCCTGAAGCTATTGAAGTCGGAGCAGACATGCCGTCAGAGGCGGTGATCGATAAGTGGCTCGGGGAGCCGATCAAAGCGGCCATACTTCCCACCAGCATCTTCCTCACTAATAAGAAGGGCTTCCCCGTTCTGTCCAAAGCACATCAGCGACTCATCTTCAGTCTTTTCAAGGTACGATTTCACAGCTTCAACGGAAATAATAAAAAAGGAAACAGTGTTTTTTAATTTTTTATTAACCCTCCTGATATTTTCACATTTATATTTCATATTTTACCCTCGGGGTCAATTTCACCACAGCAATTAAAACCTCCAGAAAATTATTAGAATTAATATTGTTTCCCAAGTTTAAGTGTGAGGTACTTTGTTTGTTTGTTGACTACCTAAATAGCCCTTTAAATATATAAAAAAAAGTTGATATTTCTTATATGTTTGACAGTGAAAAACAGCCTGGGATCAAATTGACCCCAAAGAACACCGACGTTAAACATTGAATGGGTTCAAATTGACCCGAAAGGTAACAGCCGGGTTAAACAATCTGTCTTTTTCTCAGCTGGAGGCCCAGTTCGTCTTCACGGGCACCACGCGCCACACAGAGAAGAGCTTCCAGTCCTACCTGCAGTACCTGGAATACCTCAACCAGAACCGGCCCGCGCCCAATTCTTACGAGCTCTTCGCCAAGGGCTACGAGGACTACCTGCAGTCTCCCCTCCAGGTAAGGACGTGCCCATCAGGTTGACACAAATCCAGAAAATACTTTAGACTTTTTTAAGCGATGAAGATTAAGGTGTGTTTTCTTTTCTTCAGCCCCTCATGGACAATCTGGAGTCTCAGACATACGAAGTGTTTGAGAAGGATCCTATTAAATATTCACAGTACCAACAGGTAAGACCATCAAACCAGACATGTCTTTTGTGGTATGTCTTGTGAATTGTAGGTATTCACGGAGAGCATGTGCAGCTTCACGGGTGTGTTTCATTCAGAGAGCTCTCCAGTCAGCGTGTGCATCGGTAACCGAAGGGAGAGCTGGTACTGACGGGACCGATTGCCACTTGTGTAGTGCTCTCACAGCATCCACATATTGATCCACCTGTGTTGTCCTTGTGTCTACAGGCTGTATATAAATGTCTACTTGACAGAGTTCCTCAAGAGCAGAAGGACACAAACGTCCAGTGAGTATCTGTCCCCAAATTAAACATCAGCAACCCGACAACACTAATAATTTGTATTTGTTTGACCTGGCAGTGCACAGCTCCTTAGATATACCATAATTAGATATCTGCTCATTTACAACTGTTAGTTCCTGGGCAGTGAACAAAGTCGCATGAAACACACACACTGAATTTGAAGCCGGTCCGCCTGCAGCTTGTTTTGGTGTTGAGCTCCATTAGTTTGTTGCTTGTTTTTTTGGAGAAGACTGAAACGATGTCTCATTGTCGCAGGGTGTTGATGGTGTTGGGAGCCGGTCGGGGGCCCCTGGTCAATGCGTCCCTGCGTGCTGCCAGACAGGCCGACAGGAAGCTGAAGGTGTACGCGGTGGAGAAGAATCCCAACGCTGTAATCACGTGAGTGGAATACATGTCGACGTTTTAACTTTTCATCATACGGACGCGTCCTGTCCCCTCTAACTGTGAAAGTAGGGCGTCTTCATGTAAATCATGAAACGCCCCTCTGATCTTACCTCGCACGCGGTTCAATGTTTATACACTTTGAATAAACCGCAGCGGTGGAAATGATATCTGCTGAAGTGTAGTTCACTGCGACCTGAATGTGTGTTTTCATGAGCTGAGTTTGTGATTCGGGGCTCCTGGCAAACGCCGTCTTTCTTTTCACCCTTCCTCCTAGCTTGGAATGTGGGTATTGGCAGTGGTAGAAGTCCTCAAAATATCAAGTGAAACTGTTAATACCGCGCAGTAAAAGTGCTGCGCAGAATGAATGAGGCATTATCGGAACTACATTCCACGATCATTTGTGTTTGGTTAAAGAAGCATTTTAAAAATCATTCGGCCCGTTCCGAGGCATGTTGTCCACGGGCGCTGCACCAGGTGCAGGTGGATGCATAGAGCCCAGAAATGTAGAATGCCTCAAACAAACAATCTACTAACCTCTCTACTGGTTTTCAGGCTGGAGAATTGGCGCTTTGAGGAGTGGGGCGATCAGGTGACGGTGGTGTCGTGTGACATGCGCGACTGGGCGGCACCCGAGAAGGCCGACATCATCGTCAGCGAGCTGCTGGGGTCGTTCGGTGACAACGAACTCTCCCCCGAGTGCTTGGATGGAGCGCAGCACTTCCTCAAAGGTATTTGAGTTGTTGTGGTCTTTGTCCCCCCCCCCTTTTTTTTATTTATTTACTGAAGTACCGACTAAAAATGAAGAAGTGAAGTCATTGAATGCAGGTCATCTGCCACATCAACCGCAAGGAAAGTGTTTGTCCTCCTCTATTATCCTTTCACGCCTCGCCGCGTCTCAAAGCACTTTCTCTCTCCCTCGTCCTCCTCAGATGACGGAGTGAGCATCCCCTCTTCCTACACGTCCTTCCTGGCTCCCCTGTCCTCCTCCAAGCTCTACAACGAGGTGCGGGGGTGCCGGGAGCGCGACAAGGACCCGGAGAGCCACTTTGAGACGCCCTACGTGGTGCGCCTCCATAACTTCCACCAGTTGGCGGAGCCCAAAGCGTGCTTCACCTTCAAACACCCCACGACAGGTAGGCGCCGGCGCACTCGACTCGTGGCAAGAAAGAAATCCACGTTGTTGCGTTGTGAATATGTTGACGACTCTTTCGCTGCGGCGTCTTTCAGATATGAACAACAACCGGTACCAGTGCCTCCGATTCTCAGTGGGCTGTAACACCGTGCTGCACGGTTTTGCCGGCTACTTTGAGACCACTCTGTACAAAGACGTCACACTCAGTAAGTCGTCTTCATTAAAATGGAGTTGTGTTTTGCTAAGATTATATCTAAATGTTTATACTGTGTGTGTGTAACAGGTATAAAACCGGCCACGCATTCACCTGGAATGTTCTCTTGGTTCCCCATCCTCTTCCCCCTCAAAGTGAGTCACAAAGACAAACACCATCTCAATATGAACAGCGCATATACTTTGAATGTGCATATCAATATACCCAATGTTTCTTCTTCGTCCCCATAGCAACCCATCTCCATATCCCGGAACGAGGACGTCGCAGTGCGCTTCTGGCGCTGCAACAACGGGAAGAAGGTGTGGTACGAATGGGCCGTGACCGAGCCCTCCTGCTCCGCCATCCACAACCCAGCAGGACGCTCCTACACCATCGGCCTGTGATGATGACATCAACACACACACACGCAGGTTTCTGTAAGACTTGGTCGCAGTCTAATTGTCCCGGCTCTCATTTTTTATACGTACACAACATTAAAACCCGGACATGTGATGTAAAACACCTAAAGTGCAGTCTGGGTTTTAAAGACGGCAAAAGAAAAGAGTTGATTGGATGAACCATGTTTTTCATTGAGTGTTTTTGAGACGTCTGTTGAAGCGGGCGTGGACCATCACCTGTACACAAAGTGTATTGTTGCTGTGAGATTGGCTCATTCAGATCAAACACCTCGTCACTGGTTTATGGTCAGTCCTCCCCACCCCCCTCTGGTCTCAACAGGTGTTGCCGACACACTCGCCAAAGGAACCTTTGCCTTATCGAACACAAACACCACACCGATACCTGCGTACTTCCCCGTACATGAGGGTCGGAGGAAGGTTATGCCTTCAGGTCCCATACATGCTGTGTTTGGGGCTGTCTCTTACTCTTTTTGTTTGTTTGAACCATGTCAATAAAAACAACACTTATGTACTTCTTGGGCTCTGAACTTTGTGTTTCTTTGCTCTGCGAGTTAGTGGGATCATATTGTAACTCATTTAAATGTCTCGAGCAACGTTTTGTTGTCTTTAATGAGACGGCAGGCTCAGCAGGGAGGACGGCAATCTGTTGGCCCACAAGCAAACAATAGATTCATGGAGAGCTGGCAGGTGTACGGTTTCATTTGAATAGTTTATCTTTTAGTGTAAATGAGCTGTTTCCCTCATTAGCAGAGGTTTAGACACACACACACCTGTCAGATGTAACAAAGCTGAGTCATCAGCTAGAAACCAGTTATGCAGAAAGTGTTTGTTTTGTATTTATGCAACTGTCAAAGTTTAATTTAACCCTTGACGACTACAAAAGTTGTTAAATATGCTCTTCAATCGTGCGTGGCCCCACCAGCTCAGCAGACTCAACCTGACTCCTGCTCAGCCCAAAGTGCGACTGAAAGCGCTCGTCATCGAGACACAATATGCGGAATAGATGGCGGTACTCGCCGTACTCTTTCCTGTTTTTTTTTAAAATATCGTGAACCCAAAACCTCCTTTTTTGGGGCTTGTTCCTCCTCCTCGTCCAACAACACACCGAGGGCGAGAGTGCGACGTCTGCTTGAATCCATTTTGTTGATTTAAGTGTTATCGCCCTGCGCTCGCGCCCTTGATGTTTTCTTTTTTCACCCACCTCTACATACTGGAAGCCCAGTATCAAACTGTGGCCACAAAAAAAGGCCAAAAAAGGGTTAGGGCTAAAAAGGGCCCCATCCCATTTGTGAATCCCACAGAACCAAACCCACCCCGGGATGGGGTGTAGGAGTAGTCACACAAGGTGACTCTCGCCAAACCGTCCCGACCCGTTGGGGAGGGAGGCGATTCGTAATCAGACTCGCCGATGAATCGCTCCCCCCGTGTCGGCGGTTCTGAATCCTGTGGGATTCACAAATCCCTGCTGTGCTGCTTTGCTGGAAATCACTTCTACTTATAGACTCTGGTTCGGTGCTCCGCTAGCTGAACGGCGCTATCCTTAATTAACTCAGGGCTCTCAAGTTTTGAAGACAGGCAAGAGTGACATATCCATCATCACCCCCAGAACGAAACTTTCGGATATCAGTCGCACGCAATTCCAGGATGCTTTATTTTCATTGGTTGCTGGATTAAATCTTACCCAGATACAACAGATACGGGTTTTTTCTGATTGGCTATTGTGTAGCCCATTTCTTTTTTTGATTGGCTGATAAGTGGCTCCTCACAGCAGAACTCCAGGGGAGCGCTTGATTCCTCCACGGTGAGGGCAGCGCGGCCAGCTCATGTTTGCGTGCTGCGGCACATTAAAACATTAAATAGCCGAGAGGTTTTTTTCAGCATGAGAAATACGATGTGTGGCGGGAGTGCGTGACTTAAGACCGAAATGCGTGACTGTCACGCTCAATGCGTGACACTTGAGAGCCCTGTCTTCTCTTTAACTACTACACACTTAATAACTATCAAAATGTATCACCGCCGAAGCGAGCGAACATACCTTTAATATATATATGGCACTTGTGTATGTTTCTCACCTGTAAACACCAAGACAGACTCGCATCAATAGCTGGTCACTTTCTGTGATTTGCTGGTCTAACTTGTTTGTTAAGACTAGAATTACGGGCCAGTCATGGAGAACCCGCTACTGCCCCCTATTGGCGAACACAAGTATCGCCCTGCAGCAACTTCAGGTGAAAGCGGGATAAGGAGGTGAAATAAGGATGATGGGGGCAAGGTACTAACACACTACAATACAACAACAATTCTGACAACAATGTTTGCCCTTAAAATTTCCAGGGTGCCACATATGTATATATGTACTTATGTGTGTGCATATATATGTATGTATAAATGTGTATATATATATATATGAATGTATATATAAATATATATCCTTATGTGTGTGTATATATGTATGTATGTATATATATGAATGTATATATAAATATATATACGTATATGTATGTGTGTATATATATGTATGTACATGTGTGTATATATATATAAATATATATATATGTATGTATGTATGCAGGCACGTGCACAGACATTTAGGGGGGTAGGTGTTCAAACCAAAAACAAGGGCATCCATCGCCAAAAATGTTTTCTGACAGAGTTGAAACATAAGCAGCATTACACTAATTATGCGGTCCTCGACGTGCGTCTCCTCTTGGCAGGATTTGGACAGCTAGCTTACATTTTCCTTATAAATATGAATTATTACATGGCAACAACAGTACAAGCATTCTGATTGAACAGTACAAGCATTCTGAAAAAAGCCCTGTCAGATATCAAAACACATCTGCTCATACTGAAGGTACTCTGTCATATCATCTGTTCAGATACAGATAAAAGGCCACATAGTGTATAATCAATGCTATGATGGCACCATGTTGTTTCATTAATATCTGGCTGTATTAATACTAATATTACTGCCATTTGTTAAGTGTTGAAAAAGTTGGTAAAAAGTGAACCATACAGATGTTTTATTTATTACTATTATAGATCAATATACCAGTATCGAATTTATGGTATCATTTTTTTAATGGTATTGTATCGAATTCTGGTATTGAGTATCATGATATTTATGGCAGGTATCGGATCATAATCGTGACAACCAGGTAGAGGCAGAACAGACTCAAGGAACAGAGTCATGGCTCAGCAGAGCACGCAAGGCCCCAAAAAAAGAAGTTGGTTCATGAATGACTTTAACCATATTATAATGAAAATATATATTTGTTATTACTATTATTATAGGGCCCGAACACTGACTTAGTCAGAACAGAGGACCTATTGTCCCCCCCCCCCCACCCCCATGTCACCTTTTTTACCCCTCATGAGTTTGCAGGTATAACACACACAATACATGCAACACTGGGGTCAAATGGTTAGTGAAGTGTACTTGACAGATAACACAAACAGTCCCCGTTCGATCTTTTATATTTTCTTTACATCTGTTACCTGTGTCATACTCTCATGGGTCCTGGTGTAATCCAGAGTGAATAAATTGCCCACGATAGGAAAGGCCCGGGGCCCCGGGGGGAAGCTTCCCGGCCGACGGTTCTTGATATAATCTGCAGTGAGGATGAAAACTACAGTGAAGAACAGCAGACTTTTGACATCCCAGTTAATTAAGGATCCAAATACAGAACAGATTGAATCCATTCTGCACTCGAGGACTCAAGCCTGTCTAAATAAAGCCTGTCCTTGCTTGTCATATAAAAGACTGCCGTGTTGCCCAGAGCCAGTAAGCTCACCTATTGCTCTCCAGAGGGAGACTCAATATTGGCTCTTAGCAACAGAGCAGAGGACTCTGCCCTCCTCATGTTTTCAAGATTCAAGATTCAAGATTCAAGATGTTTTATTTGTCACATACACACACAGGGTGTGCAGTGAAATGAAAGTGGCAATGCTCAGCAGGAATGTGCAAGGGCAACAAGTACACACTATTTACAATAAAAAACACAATATTTACAGTAAGTGTGTGTGTGTGTGTGTGTATTGTGTGTTTTGTAAAGGGATACATTAATAAAACAGAAAAATGCAGACAGACGTATCCATAAAAGATCATACATTGTGTTAAACTATTGTTTTCAGGTATGTAGCCTACGACTAAGTTAGTTGACAAGTTTACACTTACAAATTCCCTATAATATATATAATTGGTAAAAATGGTGACAGATTTGTGTCTTGGGCCTTTTTAATCGAAGAATATAACAAATAAAAAGGAATAAAAAGTTATATTCAGGCAACTTTAGTGTAACCACGCTGTAAGGATAAACTCGTGTGTGTCTTCAGGCACTGAGTCCTCGCGAGAAAGGGCGGGAGGTGAGACGTTTTGACAATGTGGGCTCCGCTGCGCTGATTGGTTGAAAAATGTAACTTTTCTAATTTATCGAGGCGGTTCAGCTGGAGGTCTTCTGATATCTCCTCCAGCCGCCGGTCGAAGGCCCGACATGAAGCCCGTCACCTAGCAGGCAGCAGCCCAACAAGGTGGGTCCTCACTCCACGAGCCCTTTGAGGTCTTACTCCCAAAGACAAGGCGCACGCGCTCAGGTACTGACGACTTAATGAGCAATTTTGGGACTACTGTGACTGTCGCGAGGCCGGTAGAACCCGCGAATTTGAACTTTTTAACCCCTTCACATTTACCAGTTTTTAATGTCACGTCACGTGTCTCATTCGACTCTTTACTAATTTGAGCACGAGCCTCCTGCAGCCTGGGACACCGGCGTGTTTCGCCTTTGAGCGACGCTGGAAATGAGAATTCGTCCACCTAAAACATAAATAGACTAACCCCCTCTTTCATTCTGCGGTCTCAGAGAAGAGGCAGCCTCAGCCTGAGGATGGCCAGCGGCAGCAGCGGCAGCAGCGGCGTCGGCAGCGGCAGCGGCAGCATCCGCGGGGTCAGTCCCTCTGACCCCCAGGCGGACTCGGGGTCAGATGCCGGAGCAACCTCCGGGGTGGCTCTGAAGAAACAGATCGGCCTTCTCAGCGCATGCGCCCTCATAATCGGTAAGACCCGATGCTTAGGCAGTGACGCTCCCAGCGGGTTTTTAAGTTTAAAGCGACAACAAAAAAACATTTGTTATGACTGAATTGAGTGTGTGTTGCCCATCATCAGCACTTCTTACTGTGATGCTTTGTTGTCATACTGTGTGGGTTTAAATACGGGCTTAGGAACCACACGTTGATGTACGAAAGCTACATGAAAAAACAAGGTTTTTACTTTTGTCAAAGCACCAACTTGGAGTAATGACGTCACCAAATAGCCTAATGCCTAAGGTTGACATTTTGAGGATGTCAGTGCATTATCTTTCTTTTTTTAATCAAATGGCGCAGACTTTTTACTTTGTACTTAAGACTATAATCTCTCCATCGCCACTCTCTTTCCACGATTGTGAGGTCAGGGCATCCTCGGCATAGAGATGAAAGAACAATGAAAAGGAATCCCACTAATGAGGCCGTCTTAATTGCTGACAGTTTTCCATCACCGTTTTAAGCATTGTTGGAATGTGGTCTGTACCGTTTTTAACGAGCAGCTGTGGACTCGTTATAAAATATTTATTGTGGATAAATTATTGTAAAAGCTTGTGTGTCTTCTACCGCCGCCGTTTAAGTCTTTTTCATGCCGTTTACACTCAAGATGGCAAACGCCTTCTGTAAATGACTCTGGGTAGGTGGACAAAAAATTTCAGTGTATGACTCTAAAATCATATCCTTTTTTTTTTAATAGCCTCGATCTGTTTCAGTGGCTTTAGTCTTGTTTTCATGCTTCCCATTTTCCATGAGCATAATACTTGTACAGAAGAATTGTGACATTTCATTGCATTCAGCTAGTTTTGTATGTATTTGAAATGGCCTTGATATGCCAGAGCATCCAAACAACTGCTTCTGACTTAGTTTCTTAATTTCTCTTCAACTCCCTCAGGTAACATCGTTGGATCGGGGATCTTTGTGAGCCCCAAGGGGGTCCTGCAGAATGCTGGCTCAGTGGGTCTGGCTGTCATCGTGTGGTTGTCCGCCGGAACCATCACAGCGATCGGTGCGCTCTGTTATGCGGAGTTGGGTGTGACCATCCCCAAGTCGGGAGGAGACTACTTGTATATCACCGAAATCTTTGGAGGAATGGTTGGGTGAGGACAAATGCTGTTTGTGTGAAGCCCCCATGATCAGGATTTAAAGGGGCAGCGTCGAGGATTTAACAGCTCCATTAACGGACATGAACGATGGTATTAATACTCGCCTCCTTAAGGAGGCTGTAACCGATGTTTGCTCTCTTAGGAAACCACATTACAGGATGCAATCTCCCTCAGCAACCATGTTGGCCATACGACCATTTCTGAGTGAGACTCGAGTCTCACGGACCCCCCGCTGTTGTCCCTCCAGGTTTCTGCGCCTGTGGATCGCGGTGCTGGTCATCTCCCCCACCACGCAGGCCGTGATCGCGCTCACCTTCTCGAACTACATCCTGCAGCCCATCTTCTCCTCCTGCCTCCCCCCAGAGATCTCCACACGCCTGCTGGCTGCCGCCTGCCTGCGTGAGTCATGGAATTAAAACCCCGAGATTAAATGTCTGTCGTTTCAGGCCAGAGCACTAAAGGACACGGAACATGACACGGCATTCAAAGCCCACTTTGAAGAATTAATTTCTGGCATGAATTTATTTCCTAATGGCCTTTTAAAACCCTTTTTTGTTATAAGAATTTGTGTGTGGGAGGAAAATACCTCTTGAGATGATTTAGCCACCTCCGTACTGGATATATATTAGCAGACTTAACAGACTTAATGTCTTTATCTTTTTCTATACTGGATTGATGGAAATGTTCATGTACCATTGAACCCTCAGCCCTAGTCCAGACTCAACTTTAAACAATCACGCAGTATTGGGATGACCACATTGGCACAACACACTAAACTAAGATGTGTTGATGGTGCTCAGAGCTGAATGCTAACGACCGCCTCACAGAGGTTTAGCATGGCCGTAGACTTGTTAAGTTCGACTCTGATGACTCGTAACTACCTGGATGAGATGCCGAGTGGCTGGAGTCCACCTTAATGTGTCCAGGTAACCCTGGGAAATGCATGTTATACTAGAACACGGAGGCTCTGACAGAAATGCAGGCGTTCTCTTCTTTAGGTGACTCCAGTCACACTTATGCCAAGCAACGTTTAGACTACTTTAAAATAAGTTCCACTCAAATTATCAGCATGCAAATACTGGCTCTGTTGCTACCTTGTGAGAAGAAACATCTTGAATCGGACAAATTCATTGCATTTTCATTGGAAAGACTCATCTCTACAAGATGGACGTGTGATGCAGCGAAATACTCCAACTGATTTGACTAATGTTTATACCACATGCCTTTTCTTTTCAGGTTAATAATGTGTTATAAAGCAGCGTTTTCTAGTCTACATTTACTCTCTTCTATTGAAGTGCCACACGGCTAGTCCACTGTTCTTTTTTTTCATAAAAATGTCTGTTTTATTTGCTCTCTCGTAGGGATACGGGAAGGGACCATATTTGCTCTTTGTATAATGGGCCCAAAGCCTTCCTCCCACACACACTTCGCTCTCTCCTTCCTCCCGCAGTGCTCTTGACGTGGGTGCACTGCTACAGCGTGCGCTGGGCCATATCCGTCCAGTACATCTTCACAGCCGGCAAGCTTCTGGCCTTGGGGCTCATCATCGCCCTGGGTGTCGTTCAAGTATGCAAAGGTAGCGCGTCTTTCATCCAGACTGTTCCTTCAGTGTATTCACGTCTCTCATCCACACCGTTCCTTCAGTGTATTCACGTCTTTCATCCAGACCGTTCCTTCAGTGTATTCACGTCTTTCATCCAGACTGTTCCTTCAGTGTATTCACGTCTCTCATCCAGACTGTTCCTTCAGTGTATTCACGTCTTTCATCCAGACTGTTCCTTCAGTGTATTCACGTCTTTCATCCAGACCGTTCCTTCAGTGTATTCATGTCTTTCATCCAGACCGTTCCTTCAGTGTATTCACATCTCTCATCCAGACTGTTCCTTCAGTGTATTCACGGTTTTCATCCAGACTGTTCCTTCAGTGTATTCACGGTTTTCATCCAGACTGTTCCTTCAGTGTATTCACGTCTTTCATCCAGACTGTTCCTTCAGTGTATTCACGTCTTTCATCCAGACTGTTCCTTCAGTGTATTCACGTCTCTCATCCAGACTGTTCCTTCAGTGTATTCACGTCTTTCATCCAGACTGTTCCTTCAGTGTATTCACATCTCTTTCATCCAGACCGTTCCTTCAGTGTATTCACATCTCTTTCATCCAGACTGTTCCTTCAGTGTATTCACATCTCTTTCATCCAGACTGTTCCTTCAGTGTATTCACATCTCTTTCATCCAGACTGTTCCTTCAGTTTATTCACGTCTTTCATCCTCACCGTTCCTTCAGTGTATTCACGTCTCTCATCCAGACTGTTCCTTCAGTGTATTCACGGTTTTCATCCAGACCGTTCCTTCAGTGTATTCACGTCTTTCATCCAGACTGTTCCTTCAGTGTATTCACGTCTTTCATCCAGACCGTTCCTTCAGTGTATTCACGTCTTTCATCCAGACTGTTCCTTCAGTGTATTCACGTCTTTCATCCAGACTGTTCCTTCAGTGTATTCACGTCTTTCATCCAGACCGTTCCTTCAGTGTATTCACGTCTTTCATCCAGACCGTTCCTTCAGTGTATTCACGTCTTTCATCCAGACTGTTCCTTCAGTGTATTCACATCTCTTTCATCCACACCGTTCCTTCAGTGTATTCACGTCTTTCAACAGAGGGTCCATATTATTTTGCCGTTTGCGAGCGAAGCTCAAGTCGACTGCTTGCATGATGTCTTTCATGTTTCCCCCATGTCATTTGATCAGTATTTAGAGGTCTGAATAGGAGGCAGTGTTTATCAATAAATATGTAGTTTGACTAACTTATACCCCCCCCCCCTATTTTACCAACCCCTTACGTGAAAACCACCGTCTTCCGATAGGATGCCAACATGTCAGCAACGCTCTGCCACCATCACAATAAATCACAAAACATCACAATACAGTGTCATTGTGCCTCCCACATGATTTGTGATTTCTATGTGAAGGGATTACAGTCATAGCTCTACATCCCACTCATTGATCTGCAACGCACGCAGTCATGTGACCTAGCCACATGCACTTTGTGACATGCAGGAAGTGATTTATGAGAGGAATACGCAGTGGGCTGAATTCTTGTACTGTTAAAAAAATGGGGCTTGATGGTCACAAGTTGGTCAACGCATCTAAAATGCTGTAATGGACTGTAACAACCCTGTGACGGCGTGTTGCGTCTGGCGGCCTCTGCTGGTCAGGCTGTGGTAGTGAAGGACAACCGTCACGATGGCCTTCAGGGGGATTCTGACGTTGGCCGTGTGGTTCTCAGGTCACTATTTCTGGTTGACGCCAGAGAAATCTTTTGAGACCTTCCAAGACTACGACGTCGGTCATTTGGCTCTGTCCTTCCTCCAAGGCTCCTTTGCCTACGGAGGCTGGAGCTGCCTCAACTACGTCACAGAGGAGCTGGTTGACCCGAGCAGGTAAAGGATTTTAAATTAAACGTACAAATGGTTTTATGAAGACCTTTTTTCAAACGAGACGAGAAGTTCTAGAGCTCATTCTCATGGCTCTCAAACCTGCAGTAAGAAGGCCATCCATTTCCATTTCGTGTTTTCTTTTTATAAATCCAAATGTTGGATTCATTTCTCTGTGGTAGCATCAAACATCAGTCACAGAAAATGTTTAATGCGCCTTGTCTTCCGTCCTCCCAGGAATCTGCCTCTTGCAATCATCATCTCCATGCCCCTGGTCACCTTAGTTTACGTGGCCGCCAACCTGGCCTACGTCACGGCCATGAGCCCCCAGGAGCTGCTGGCCTCCAACGCCGTGGCAGTGGTGAGAGGGCGTGGCCACACCGGTCACATCTGAATGTATATGCGTGTCTCTTTTAAATGTCTTTAGTTGTTCAAGTGTGTACTAGTGCTCTTGTCCCCCCCTCCCCCCCGTCTTCTCTCTGCTCCTAAAATTTCTCCCAGACATTTGGAGATAATTTGCTGGGAGTAATGTCGTGGCTCATGCCCATGTCTGTGGCACTCTCCACCTTCGGGGGGGTCAATGGCTCCCTCTTCACATCGTCTCGGTCAGTTGGAGTTCCCCTTCTGTCCAGTTCATCTCATTGCAGCTGCTGAGGTTTTGTTTTCACACTTTCCCCCCCACCCCACCCATGCTCACGATTGTACCTGGAGAGGACTGGACCGGGCCGGGGGGGCAATGAGAACCGTAAAAAGGAATTTAATAAAGAACATGGGCGCTGTAAAAGTTAATCTTCATGGCTAAAGTAGATTTCAGATTGTTTGCGGAGCCTCGTACGTTCTCCACTTCTACCTCTGGTTCTGTCTCAGGCTGTTTTTCGCCGGAGCGAGGGAAGGCCACCTCCCACGTCTTCTGGCCATGATTCACGTGAAGAGCTGCACTCCCATCCCAGCCTTAGTGTTCAGCGTGAGTCTACTTTTATTTATTTATAGTCCTTGTCGTCTTGTGCCGAAACGTTAACCTCCTATTCTCTTCTCCCCACGTTCAGTTTTGCTCCACCCTGCTGATGTTGTGCACCAGTGACATTTACACCCTCATAACCTACGTGGGCTTCATAAACTACTTCTTCTACGGCCTCACTATCGCCGGGCTGATTTTGCTACGCATCCGAGAGCCCAACCTGTATCGACCGTTCAAGGTGAAGACTTTTAGGCCAAACTTCAATTTAATTCATAACCAATGACCCACTTTCAAAAACCAACACGCACCAAGATGGGTAGCACATTTCCTTTCAGTTTTACTCCATATGTGATTTGCCTCCTCTTCCTCCACCAGGTGAACCTGGTATGGCCGATGTTCTACCTGCTGGTCTGGGCCTTCCTGTTGGTCTTCTCCCTCTACTCTGAGCCTGTCGTCTGCGGTACTGGTCTGGCTATCATGTTGACCGGTATCCCCGTATATCTCCTGGGAGTCTATTGGGAAAACAAGCCACAGTGTTTGGATATTGCTATTGGTGAGAGCAATGTTCCTGGGGTCTTGCATAAAACTAAATGTTATTGGATCTCTGCTGGCTGCCGGTGGGACTCCGCCCCCGCGCAGTGAACGCAGTGGGGTTCCTCGTTAAATGTAACGGATGTTCCCTTTTGCTGCATTAGTACGCATTAAAGGTGAACCGGCTTCATTTGGCAATTTTAAATGTAAAAATGCAACTAAAAGTATTTTTCGCGGATTCAAATGAAATATTCTACAGGCGTAAAACTACAAGATTTATTATAAAGTTAACCACCGTGATGACATGACAAGATGTTAAAGGGTTACATGCGTAACAATTTACTCTTACAATCAAAATGTTTGTCTCCTTGCATCCAGGTAAAATTTCTCATCTGTGCCAAAAGCTCTGTGTGGTGGTTTATCCAACCGTGGCGGATAGCAGGGGGCCTGAGGAAGAAGATCCAGACGAAGAAGTTACAGAAGAAGAAGATGATGATGATGACGATGACTGAACATGTGCATGAACGAACGCTGGCAATGTCAAACTTTTGGGTTAAAAATAAAAAGTGTTTTGTGAAGACCCTCAAAGTTATCATGTATATTCACGCTCGCCACCCTTTCGAGATGTGGTTTTGTGAAAAACTGAAATGATGACACTTGTCTGTTTCATGTTGGAATTCCACTGTGTCCTGTCTTAAGATGCAGAGAACATTTTTTTAAATGAAAGTTGTATGTACTGTTCAGGCTCTGTTGATCTTACCTGATTATCTGTACACTAAAATGAACAACTTACCACATGGTTTAATGTCTTTATTTTTCACATATTAATAATCCATTCAAAATGTTCCCCTTGAGTACATGGCGGCAGGGTTGGCTTTAGAGAAAATGTTCTCTTATCAACACTATGGAGTTGAGAGCTGGCTGATTTGACTGAATATGCAGTACTGCAGCTTTTCCTATAACAATACATATGTGGGTGTTGGACAGAGCCCATGGTAAAAATGTAAACTGTCTTTCAGAAGCTTTTTTTATTTTGTTTAGAGGCCCTCTAGTCTTCGTGGTATTTGCACAGTGCTGCCTACTCCACCTCATACATGTTTTAGCCACCTGTCGGAACACCTGACGGAGAAGGGGCGGAGTCCACGCACAATGAGCGATCGAATTGCGGAAGTCATGGAAGGCTGTGACGAGCAAGGAAGCAACCTGGCTCAGGATTTCACATTGCACTCAATCAGAGCGGGAAATGGATGTTTTTACTTTCAAAATAAAAGCCTGAATCTCTTGCCTGCCAAATGAAGCCGCATGGATGAGATATTTTGGCTTGTTTAAGTCAGAATTCTTAATTCATGCAGCTTGTCATATTTATTTGCTTATGTTTATACACTTACAAATGCCTACAATTCACAACATGTGAGTTCGGTGGTATTGTCCCGAACCATAAATATAATTTCCAAGGGTAAAAATACTGGCTTGCACTAAGCCTTTTGTTCTCTCAGGGGTATTTGTACACTTTGACTGTTGGGTAATCCAGCCTTTGCTCTGCTTAGTGATTAGATTTGTTGCCACTAAAATTTAATTTCAATTCAATTCAGTTTATTTGTAGAGCCCATTTTCACAAATTACAAATTTGTCTCAGAGTGCTTTACAATCTGTACACATAGACTTCCCTGTCCCAGAACCTCACATCGGATCAGGAAAAACTCCCAAACAACCCTTCATGGGGAAAAAAGGGAAGAAACCTTTCGGAGAGCAACAGAGGAGGATCCCTCTCCAAGATGGACAGGTGCAATAGATGGGTCAGCAGTGTAATTCAAAAGCTACTGTTTTAAAGTTTGTTATGAACCTCTTTCACCTCCCTTTAAAGGACACTTTTTCATCAAGAAAAGTCCACTTGCACTCAAGGGAATATTTGGGATATGTGTACTTTAAATATATTTCTTGTGTTGTATTATATTTACAGGAGGATGCAACTTGACTTGGTCATGACAACTGACAAATACATTTATCCACGGTCTTCAATGATTATATTTGTCCAGGAACAGTTTTCTACACTGGTAGGCCTAATCCATTTTTGTGACCATGCCATGTGGTTGAAAGGCCTGAACATAAGCGATCCAGTAGACCACTGGTTTCTAAGTTACTGTAGTAATAAGCCTCTTGTAGAATTGACTGGTTACAGCAGGCAAAGTGAAGGTCATGCTATTAGTCACATATGTGCTGTACCTACTATGACACGTCAAAATGCCTGCTGTTAAAAAACGTTGTGTAGGCAAATTGGTGTTAAAGAACATATATTTGAATTTATACAAATTTGGATACTGAACATGATTTCATCTTTTTTCTATCGAGCCAGGTGGATTTCCGCTGGGGGAATTTACATTCATGACCTCAATATTTCGGAGAACTGGCAGTGACCCATGGCTCTTTACCAGGCCCGGGGTGGGTAATCGGGAGAATCGGGAGAGTTCCCGGTGGGCCGCTTCACTTCTGGGCCGGTCGAGAATTTTATTTGTTGACATTTGTCACGTTAGTCCATCTTCTCTTAAAGTGGGCTACACACGTTCCGCATTCTGACACCGCAGCCTCTGCATGGGTTGTACCATGCGAGGAAGTTCACCCCTCCCAAATAATAGAGTTGGTTCAGTCCATTATGGAACTCAACCAACTCAGTTTGGGAGAGGAGAACTTCACCCCTCCAAAATCGAGTTGGTTCGGTCCTTAGCCGTCTTTTCCAAAAAGTTTTCTCAGCTACGGATAGCTGGGCCGCCCGACCGCAACGATACGGCCAGGGAGGATGGACGGGAGGAAGAGGGCAGGAGGGCTGAAAAGCCAGGTTGAAAAAAGGAAAGCCATTGGAGGAGGATGCTGCCAAATGTGCCAAGCTTACAGATTTATTTTCAAGAGGAGAAACACAAGTGGCAACTGGTAAAGAGACAAAAGGCCTAATGATTAGCAACATAACTATTCGGCTAACGTTGTAGCCAGTGGTGTAGTGGTCCCTGGATAAGTGGGTATACAAAGGAGAGTTGTTGACGGGCACCAGCGGTGATTGAGAAGTGGGTATACGCTATGCTGACTGAAAAATAAGTGGGTATACGCCGTGATATCAAGGTGATACCATGGACTACACCACTGGTTGTAGCCTTGATTAATATCATTGTAGCGTTGTCAACCTATTCCCAAGCAAAATATTAAATGTAATTAAAATATTAGCCTTTTTATATCACCCAAAATATGGTGATCCATAGACTTTGCAAATATTGATATATACTATTGATATTGAAGTATGCAGTAATATGACTGAATTTTTCTTTCTAGCTTCGGAGCAGCAGATAAGAGTCTCCTGCTGAAGATGATGAGCCCGACATTTGCAATGAGGAGGCCATGACTACAGGGACAGGTAGAGAGGATAACAGAGGAAACAATCTGAATTAAAGTTATATATTCTAAGAAAGAGCAGTACAGTACTTGATGAACCAATATGCATTGTTTGCTCAGAAGTGGGTGTAGTAAAGGAGTAAATCACCACTATATAATACTCATGCAGAAAAATGATAATGACCATGACCATGACGGCCCCCATGAGGTCTCACTCCAACAAATCTGGCCTACTGCCTCATCTGAGTCTGACACCCCTGCTACGCCCTTCTGCCTTTTTAATGTTGTGCATATTTTTTGTTAACTTCTCATGTTAAGTGCATTATTAGGTTCCGCGGCGACTGCGGCGTAGAGGAACCTATTGTTATTGTAAGGATTATTATTATTATCCTAAGAAACGTCGACTGCCCGCACAGCAGACTTAAATTCCACATGCAGAAGCAGACTGGTGAAAATTTTCATATTATTGAGTTTTCGTATTAGTACATAAAGAAATGGCTCTATAGCGCCCCTACAAACTTTCTTTTCAGTAGCAATAGTTTTCTTCCCCCGATGACCGATTGACTTGAGATTTGGTCCACAGGTCAGAATTGACCAGCTCTACAAAAAAGCCTCTCAGACCCCTAAGCTCCGCCTACTTAGATTTTCCGCCATTTTGAATTTCTTTAAAAACTGTTTTTTTTCAACTTCTCCTAAACGCTTGGTCCGAATCATATACAACTTGTTGTGGTTCATTATTGATTCAATGCCATAATAAATCTTTGAAAGATAGTTAATATGTCATTGCGTAGAGAAGATATGGACCAATGAACATCCAAGGGGTGTGGCCTTATTTGTAAAGACACCTAACTTCCAAATCACTTGGACTATCCTCACCAAATTGGTAGCCTATGTCCACAAGGACACCTTTAACCTACCTTAATTTTTTCATAACGTTTGAACATTAGGGGGCGCTATAATCAATCCCTCAAAATATGCCTTTTTCATGATTTTTTAACTACTCCTAGAGCTTAAACCCGATACATTCCAAACTTGGCCTATATGGTCTTGAGACCTTTGTCTTGAAATGGCCTTAAAAGATTTCAATAATATTAAACTTATTCGCCATGAAAATTGACGTTGTTGTAACTCGGCCATACATAATGGAATCTGCTCCATATTTCTCATACATCATGACATAATGACCCTGAAGACATCCATATGCTAATTTTTCCATATGCTAATTTTTTCATGAAAATTGACGTTGTTGTAACTCAGCCATACATAATGGAATCTGCTCCATATTTCTCATACATCATGACATAATGACCCTGAAGACATCCATATGCTAATTTTTCCATATGCTAATTTTTTTCTGGAAAGAAACGCCATTCGCCATGAAAATTGACGTTGTTGTAACTCAGCCATACATAATGGAATCTGCTCCATATTTCTCATACATCATGACATAATGACCCTGAAGACATCCATATGCTAATTTTTCCATATGCTAATTTTTTTTTCGGAAAGAAACGCCATTCGCCATGAAAATTGACGTTGTTGTAACTCAGCCATACATAATGGAATCTGCTCCATATTTCTCATACATCATGACATAATGACCCTGAAGACATCCATATGGTAATTTTTTTTTCTGGACTTGGCGCCAACTAGTGGCACTAGGAAGTTACATGTTTTTTACTTATTCAGATCGCTCTCAAAATATACCAGAATAGACCTAAGACCTCGATGATGCTTCCCTGTGGAGCTGAATCACATTCACATGTAATTTACATGACAAGGTCTAGACTTCACATGGATACACATGATGCATGTATATGTTCAAATCAAATCTGCTCCAAACTTCACTCAGTCAATTGCAGCTTTAATTATTGTTGTATTTAACCGTTACATTATTTGTTGGACCATGGTATTAATAAAAGAGCTACAGGATAGTAAGAGCTGAACTGTTGCTTCATTTATCCAATTTCCACTATACCATGAAAAAAGTGGGCTGGTCTTGAGCCTGAAATTCCCGGGCTGAAAAGTGGCCCCACTCCGGCCCTGCTCTTTACCAAGTAAGCTCATACCAGTGAGGCAGCTCTAAACAATACACCACAATGTCCTCGAACTTGCATACCTAAATGACAAGCATAATCAAAGTGATTAACTGCGGTCTGTGCTCAACCTGCTAGACAATATCAAATTGTCTCACAGAAAACCTAAGTTTACCTAACGGTGATCAAACAGCGTAGAATAACCTCTGCAGCCAAATCCCGGACCTTTTTTTGTTTTATTAATATTATCGAAACATTTCTAAAAGTCATTATCCGAATGCAATACAACATTTATCAAACGGGGTTTTATTTTGAAATTTGTAACCGGAAGCCGTGTGATTATTATGTTTTTTGGGGGGGAGGTTCCGTTGAGACCGTATGGATACACAGCATTTAGTGTTTCCAGCCAGCTGACTGCTGCCGTGTGTCAGAGGGGGTTCTTTGGAACCGGTTTACTTTTTTTTTTAAAATACTGGCGACTGCGGTGAAGAGGTACGTAACGTTGGTTACCCTCGGAGCTTCTTCCGGTCACGGAAACGGACTGACACGCTCGCGCTCGCCGCTCCCTCTCTGGGGCTTGACAGCGTCGGTTAGGTCAGGTTAGCTCCATCCGGTCACTCGGCTAGCCTCTGCCTCGCTTCACTGACCGGCGTCTTTAGCTTCGAGCTAACTCCGACATATGTGTGTGTACACGTATATATATATGTGTGTGTGTGTGTTACGTGAATGTATTTTCACAACGTAAATAAGTCACGTCAACGACTGCGGTCAACTCAGCCGACACTCGGATCTCCTTGGTCAACTCAGCCGACACTTAAATTTCTGTGCACCTATAGACTGATGTTCACGGTAAACGCATTCGATCGGGAGCGCGCAAGGGTTTTGATAAAGTTAGCGGCAGGATTCACGTGACACAACATCCGGTTTTACAAAGTTAGCGGAAAGAACTACGTGAAACAACATCCGTTTTTCAAAATAAGATGTCGACAAATCATACACTAGCATATACAAGTAAACAATTAACTGATTTTGAATCTTTCTAGATCGTTTCTGAGATTTAGCTTAAATTATGCTAACATTAAAACGTTTTACTGGACCAAGGAAGAGTTTATAAAAATAAAACTCAGACTTTGTATGATAAAAAATTCCTGTTTAAAGAAATCGGTCATTTCTTTCATGTTTGAAGTGCTTTATATATGTTTTTCCTCATAATGCCCGGCATTGACTGATGCAGCTGTGTTTAGGACAATCCAGACTTCCATTATCCTGGGAATCAGACATATTTACTGTCCCAATTTGGAGATATTTCAAATTAAATGTCCAAAATGATTAAAGACATCGGTCATTTCTTACATGTTTGAAGTGCTTTATATCTGTTTTTCCCCATAATGCCTGGCATTGATTGATGCAGCTGTATTCAGGACAATCCGGACTTCCATTATCCTGGGAATCAGACATATTTACGGTCCCAATTTGGAGATATTTCAAATTAAAAATCCAAAATCTTTAGAGAAATCGGTCATTTCTTTCATGTTTAAAGAAATCGGTCATTTCTTTCATGTTTGAAGTGCTTTATCTGTGTTTTTCCCCATAATGCCCGGCATTGACTGATGCAGCTGTGTTCAGGACAATCCAGACTTCCATTATCCTGGGAATCAGACATATCTACGGCCCCAATTTGGAGATATTTCAAATTAAAAGTCCAAGATCTTTAGAGAAATCGGTAATTTCTTTCATTTTTAAAGAAATCGGTCATTTCTTTCATGTTTGAAGTGCTTTATCTATGTTCTTCCCCATAATGTGTCTGTATGTGTGTGTCTGTGTGTGAGAGTGTGTGTCTGTGTGCGTGTGTGTCTGTCATTCTGTGTGTGTGAGTGTGTGTCTGTCTGTCTGTGTGTGCGTGTGTAAGAGTGTGTGTCTGTGTGTGTGAGTATGTGTGTCTCTGCCTATGTGTGTGTGTACGTGTGTGTGTGTGTGTGTGTGTGAAACAATGTATTAGTTTGCATGCATATCAGTGGAAGTTGAAGGGTAAATCATGTTTTATTAACAATTCCCAAATTATTTCCCAGATTTTTCCGGGTAAACATATATAAAGCACCTCAAACATTAAGTAAATTACCGATTACTTGTAAACATTTAGGACATTTACTTTGAAATATCTCCCAATTGGGTCCGTAGATATGTCTGATTCCCGGGATAATGGAAGTCTGGATTGTCCTGAACACAGCTGCATCAGTCAATGCCGGGCATTATGGGAAAAAACATAGATAAAGCACTTCGAACATGAAAGAAATGACCGATTTCTTTAAACATTTAGGACTTTTAATTTGAAATATCTCCAAATTGGGTCCGTAGATATGTCTGATTCCCAGGATAATGGAAGTCTGGATTGTCCTGAGCACAGCTGCATCAGTCAATGCCGGGCATTATGGGGAAAAACATAGATAAAGCACTTCGAACATGAAAGAAATGACCGATTTCTTTAAACATTTAGGACTTTTAATTTGAAATATCTCCAAATTGGGTCCGTAGATATGTCTGATTCCCAGGATAATGGAAGTCTGGATTGTCCTGAACACAGCTGCATCAGTCAATGCCGGGCATTATGGGGAAAAACATAGATAAAGCACTTCAAACATGAAAGAAATGACCGTTTTCTTTAAAAATGAAAGAAATGACCGATTTCTCTAAAGATTTTGGATTTTTAATTTGAAATATCTCCAAATTGGGTCCGTAGATATGTCTTATTCCCAGGATAATGGAAGTCTGGATTGTCCTGAACACAGCTGCATCAGTCAATGCCGGGCATTATGGGGAAAAACATAGATAAAGCACTTCAAACATGAAAGAAATGACCGATTTCTTTAAAAATGAAAGAAATGACCGATTTCTCTAAAGATTTTAGATTTTTAATTTGAAATATCTCCAAATTGGGTCGGTAGATATGTCTGATTCCCAGGATAATGGAAGTCTGGATTGTCCTGAGCACAGCTGCATCAGTCAATGCCGGGCATTATGGGGAAAAACATAGATAAAGCACTTCGAACATGAAAGAAATGACCGATTTCTTTAAACATTTAGGACTTTTAATTTGAAATATCTCCAAATTGGGTCCGTAGATATGTCTTATTCCCAGGATAATGGAAGACTGGATTGTCCTGAACACAGCTGCATCAGTCAATGCCGGGCATTATGAGGAAAAATGTATATAAAGCACTTCAAACATGAAAGAAATGACCGATTTCTCGTAAACATTTAGGACTTTTACTTTGAAATATCTCCCAATTGGGAACGTAGATATGTCTGATTCCCAGGATAATGGAAGTCAGGACTGTCTTGAACACAGCTGCATCATTCATTTCCTGGAACTGTTGGGGAAATCTATATACAGGATTTTTTTAATATACAAAAGTCTGAGTTTTATTTTTATAAACTCTTCCTTGGTACAGTAAACACGTTTTAATGTTAGCATAATTGAAGCTAAATCTCATAAACGATCTATAAAGATTCAAAATCAGTTAATTGTTTACTTGTATATGCTAGTGTATGATTTGTCGACATCTTATTTTGAAAAACGGATGTTGTGTCACGTAGTTCTTTCCGCTAACTTTGCAAAACCGGATGTTGTGTCACGTGAATCCGTCCGCTAACTTCATCAAAACCCTCGCGCGCTCCCGATCGAATGCGTTTACCGTCAACATCAGTCTATAGGCGCACAGCAATTTAAGTGTCGGCTGAGTTGACCACGGAGATCCGAGTGTCGGCTGAGTTGACCGCAGTCGTCATGGGGGGAACCGTATGGCGTGAATGACCCGATACAGCACTGTCACCAGGAGCAGGAGTCCCGTTTAACAGACTTGCAACGTAGTTTGAACAGTTTTTTGTGTGTTAAAAAACACACACATATACACAAGTATGTTGTGTGCAGCTCCCGTAAAGATACGGTGGAGTTATGATGGTGTCGTAGCAGCTTTGTCATGACCTTAAGGTCACGCGCAGACACCTTTTAGTACCCGGAAGTGAAACTCTACACAGGAGAGTGTGTTTGTTCTATGCTAATTATTCTGCTCATATTTCTCTCTCGATTTAATGTCCATGACACCACACACAAACACACACATGCATCCTCCTCACACACGCGCACACACACACACACACACACACACACACACACACACACACACACACACACACACACACACACACACACACACACACACACACACACAGCCATGTCTCCATCGGTGCAACTGCAGGAGATGATCCGGGCCATCAGGTCAGCGAGGACGCAGTGTGAGGAGCGAAGCGTCATCCAGAGGGAGTGTGCAGCCATCCGGGCCCAGTTCAGGCAGGCCGACAACGGGGGCCGGTCGCACAACCTGGCCAAGCTGCTCTACGTGCACATGCTGGGCTACCCGGCTCACTTCGGTCAGGTGAGGGGCTTTTGCGCTAATGCCCGTCATGGGTTTGCTTGTGCGTCAGCGGGGTTTAGGAGGAGAGGGGGGGGGGATTAGAAAGCACCACGCAGCTGGAGGATCTGGGTCTCAAGGCATTGGCAAGTTGTCCTTGTGTTTGGGGGGGGGGGGCAGACTCAGCGTCCAGCCACTATGTCCCACAGGCGTTATCTGTGTGAGCGTGTGATGAAGCTAATACTAAAGATTTAAGTGTTTTTGCTGCTCTGTGCGTTTGCGCTTCTTGCTTCTTTCACGAGAACACTTCACATTGTGGTTAATTCCCTCAAGCAAAACTGCAGCATCGCAAACCCAATGTCCCAGAAAATAATCCTAATAAAAAAACGGGCCAGTGAATCCCTCTCGTCTCTCAGGGCTGCCGCTCTGAAGCGGACCTCGGAGCAGGAGGCGTCCCCGGGGTCGTCGGTGGAGTCGGTCTTTTCTTTTTTCGAGTCGCTCGACATTTAAAGGGGGATGTCGCTGTTCCTGCTAGATGGAGTGCGTTCGGATGATCGCCAGCCCGCGCTACAGCGAGAAGCGCGTGGGATACCTGGGAGCCATGATGCTGCTGGATGAGAAGCAGGACGCCAGCTTGCTCATCACGAACTCCATCAAGAAGTACGGAAGACACTTTGAAATGACTTGATTAGTTACTTCTTCATTTTAACCTCCGTATTTAGCATTCATAGACAACTGAAGGGGAACACCCCCCCCTCCCCCCCAGCGATTACACACATCGGCGTCTTGACCCCCAGAGGGAGTGTTGTAAATTTCCTCAAGTGATGTCACTTGAGTCAGCGTTTGTTGGAGCTGAAGACGACAAGTTTTAAAATGAAAAATAAAAAGTGAGCTGGAGGCTCGAGGCTACAATAGCAGCTGCTCAAATAACACACACACACACACACACACATAGACACACACACACTCACACACACACACACACACACACAGGTATCCAACCAAACTGCTGGTGGTTGAGTTGCATTGTGGGTAATGTAGGTGCCAGGTTTTGACAAGGGAGAAGAATGAAGACGATATCTCTGGCTCTACTGCATTGATGTTTATTTTGTGACTGTTCACCTGACGTTGCTCTCGGAGTGCAAGGCCAGATAATTGTTGGAGCTCTCGTTTAATACTCATTTAATAAAAGGCTGCGTTAAAATATAGTTATCAAAAAATGGAACACAGATTTATATTTGTACACAGGAAGCATCTGCCACAGGCCTATTACCAATAATGAAAGTTGGATAACACGATACAACATAATCATCATTTATCAAGCATTCATTATCTCTGCGTACACCAGTTATGAGAATGCTTCACTTAAAATATCCTCATATCAGCAAACTACTACAGTGTAGTAGCATATTATACATTAATAATTCATATACATGTTATAAATACTAAATGAGGGCGTCAAATGACATGTTACCAGAGGGGGGGGGGGGGTCCTTGTATGATATCAGTCCAACATTCTCACACTCCCTGTTTGTTTGTTTGTTTGTTTTGCAGTGACCTCTCTCACAGCAACCAGTTCGTGCAGTCTCTGGCTCTGTGCACGCTGGCCTGCATGGGCTCGGCTGAGATGTGCAGGGATCTGGCGCCAGAGATCGACCGGCTGCTCCGAGCATCCAACTCCTACATAAAGAAGAAGGTGGGCCCCAGTAACGACAATCAATACACGAGACGCTCGCGTTAGCTAACGGCGTTCTTGTTGGCGTCACGGCGTTTCGTCGCTTGATCGCAACTCACTTTTTTTTAAAGCATCCACATTCTAGAGAGGTGTATTTACTGATGTGTCTTATACATACAAACTAAAATGAAGAGAAACAATACGGCCTCACTGCTGAGGTGGACACTAGTCTGTTGCGCCCCGCTCACGGGGGGGGGGAGGAGGAGTCATCCTCCTCGGTGTACCAACCATCTCACGGGACTCGTCTGCTCCCCCAGGCGGCTCTCTGTGCTGTTCACATCGTGAGAAAAGTCCACGAGCTGGGGGAGCTCTTCGTGCCCGCGGCTCGCTCCCTCCTCTCCGAGAAGAACCACGGTAAGCTGACCGCCCGCGACTCACAACGCCGCCGAGCGGTTCCTCGCGGGCGCCGTTTTCCGACTGTTTTCCGACTGTTCCGCCCACCTCTCCCCAGGCGTGCTGCACGGCGCCGTGGTGCTCATCATCGAGCTGTGTGAGCAGAATCCAGAGACACTGGAGCACTTCAGGAAGGCATGGTGGACACACACTCACTCACACACACACACACGTCTTGATCGGATGAGCTCAGTATCTCCTCGGAGGCTGTCATTGTGTTTGCGTTGTGTGTTTCCAGACCGTGCCAGACCTGGTTCAGATCATGAAGGGTCTCGTCCTTTCGGGTTATTCTCCGGAACACGACGTGGCAGGAATCAGCGACCCCTTCCTGCAGGTCGGCCTCATATTGACGAATCATATCTTCCTAATTCATTTAGTTCATTAAGTTAAATGCAAAAACAGTTCGCTCTAAAACCGGCAGACACATCAGGAACATCTTCTCTGTTGTTCTGACAGTCAACATATTTCATTTGATTTCATCTCAATGCAAACCAGGAACCTTCGAGCGCTTGGGTTAACATTTAAAATCATACAACGAGACATACACAAAAACAATTCGCTACGGACTGCTCGTACGTTGTTTATATTGTTCTATTTCATTGTTGTTCAGCCTCTCTCTATCACGCGCAGACCTGACGATCACTCGCCTCTCTCCGGTCTCCGTCCTCAGGTGCGCATCTTGAGGCTGCTGAGAATCCTGGGCCGCAAAAACGAAGGAGCCAGCGACGCCATGAACGACCTGCTGGCTCAGGTACAAACGTTCCCTTTCAGGACGAGTGACGATGGACGTTTAAAAAAAAAAGAAAGAAAGGAAGCTATTTTATGCTATTTCTTTCTCAGTCAAATTCCAGTTTGTTTGTTTTTAGCGCTGCAACTTTCTGCATCACCCAATTTCTATCGATGAAGCTTTTCTTGTGCATGATTCATTCATTATTTAATCATTTGTGTCTCCGTTCATGCTGCTTAAAATAAGTGAAGAACAAACATGTGGAGCACATCACTCACTGAGTGTCTTCACCCCAAACTGAGTGTAATTTAAGAGCTTGAATCACTTCTGTAGACGTTTATTACCTTCGCATTGAAAATGCCGGAAGGTTATGTTTTGATCGCCGTGTATTTATTTATTTATTTATTTGTATGCGTGTTATTCGCAAATCTCAAAAAGTATTGAACCGAATCGCATGAAATTTGGTGGGATGATTGTTTATTATCCGGGGACCAGTTGATTAGATTTTGGGATCGATCGGGTCAAAGGTCAAAGGCCAAAGGTCATGAACAGGTCAAAATCTTTCGCAGAACTCAAAAAGTATTTAACCGAATCGCATGAAATTTGGTGGGATGATTGTTTATTATCCGGGGACCAGTTGTTTAGATTTTGGGATCGATCGGGTCAAAGGTCAAAGGTCATGAACAGGTCAAAATCTTTCGCAGAACTCAAAAAGTATTGAACCGAATCGCATGAAATTTGGTGGGATGATTGTTTATTATCCGGGGACCATTTGATTAGATTTTGGGATCGATCGGGTCAAAGGTCAAGGTCAAAGTCATGGAAAGGTCAAACTCTTTTTTTTACCATAGCACGATACATTTTTGTCCAATTGGCATGCAACTAATGCCAAAATGTTCATAATTCAATGCCCAATCTTGTGATATGCGAAGGTATGCGCTCTACCGAGTGCCCATTCTAGTTGACATGTTGTTTTCATGTCACAGGCCTCGTCAGTACCCGTCACAAACGAATGCATGCGTGTGCTTGACTCGGCGTTCAGGTGGCGACCAACACGGACAGCACGAAGACCGTGGGCAACGCCGTGCTGTACGAGACCGTCCTCACCGTGCTGGACATCAAGTCGGAGAGCGGCCTCAGGGTGAGAGACGGGCGGCCCTGGACCGCCTTCATACACGGGGGGGGGGGATCTGTCATGTCACCTAATTGAAAATGCGGAAGGTAATGTTTTGATCGCTGTGTATTTATTTATTTATTTATTTATTTTTATGCGTGTTATTCGCATAACAAAAAAAGATTTAAACTGAATCGCATGAAATTTGGTGGGATGATTGGTTATTATCCAGGGACCATTTGATTAGATTTTGGGATCAATCGGGTCAAAGGTCAAATGTCAAGGTCATGGAAAGGTCAAAATCTTCTTTTTACCATAGCACGGTCAATTTTTATCCAATTGGCATGCAACTAATGCCAAAATGTTCATAATTCAATGCCCAATCTTGTGATATGCGAAGGTATGCGCTCTACCGAGTGCCCATTCTAGTTACTGTCTGCATTGTTTCATTTCACCTGGTTTACAGGTTCTGGCCGTGAACATCCTGGGAAGATTTCTCCTGAACAACGACAGGAACATTCGGTTAGTGTTGCTTCACATTCACATCCTTCCTCGGTCCTTCCCTCCTTCGGTCCTTCCCTCCTTCCTCTCAGGCTCATTTGACCCTTTTTTCCATTCCACAAGGCCAGCGGCAGACTGGTCAGCGAGGAGCTGGTGTCAGTCTGAGCCACTAATGTCTTCTTTCCCTGCAGCCGTTCCTCCGGAGGGCTGCCGTCTGCCGGTTAATGCTGATCTGTCATTTTTGGGCCGTGTCATTTTCTATTCTAATCTGGTGGAGGCGTGTTAGAGGTTCCTCTGGGCTTTGTTACGCTGCTCTTGGGATCTGTTGTGTGGCCAGGTGAGCCCGTCTGAGAGTCTCTGCTGTGTGACAGTAATCGGACGGGTTTTATTCCTGCGAGACCGGCCGGCACAGATAGCATCTCCTGTGCATGCATCAATATTTGAACAGTCCATGAGACATTTGGGAAGATGAATTATTTATTTCGCCGAGTTGAGCAAAGTTAAGTTTACACAGTTGCTCTTGATTGCTAGCTGACTGTTAGATATAAGATATTTGTTTTTTGGGATTAGATTCTGCTGCCCTTCACACTCACTCACCTCCCATCACCATGACTCGGCAAGAAAACATGACACCTCTCCCGTGTGCGTGTGCAGGTACATCGCCATGACGTCTCTTCAAAAGATCGTCGGGACGGACCACAATGCAGTGCAGCGCCACCGGGGAACCATCGTGGACTGCCTGAAGGACCAGGACGCGTCCGTCAAGCGGTAACGTTCGACCCGTTTGTGTCCCCCCCCCCCCGATTTGTCTTTTCAACTAGGATCCGGTCATTGTGCCGTGGACACAATTTGCTCCCTAAATGCAGACGAGCTCTCCAAACGTTTGGAACAATATGCTCGTTTTCCGACGCCCTCCTCCTCGCGGTAACTCGGTGTCTCGCCCTCCTCTCGATGAAACGAAGCAGGAGGACATCAAAGCGCCGCGTCCAGGTGTTTCCACACGGCGACGCCGATCGACGGCCGCCGCCGGCTTCCTCCGATCCCACGAAACATCGGCGTACGCGGCAGTTTGATGGGGTCTTGTTAATCTAAACCCATCGAACGTCCAAATGAAGCGCGTGGATCTTCCACACACACGAGATGAGCAGTGGGACGTGACGGACGGAGCAGGTTTTGTCGTCATAATTGTTTATTGATCCGTGGAGCTCACGTACGAATCAAATCAGCTCCTGTATCTATTTCCCGGGTTCACCTCAGAGGAACTTTTAGTAGTTTGCTTCGTTTCTGCTCCACTCTTTTGAGCATCGCTCCACAGTGCGAAGGTCATCGGGCCGTCTTAAAGGGGCGGGACTTAATAATATAAATATTTCGATGCGACGTTACACGACGTCTCTTGTGATGCGTTGTCGATATCGGGGCATCAAAACGTAATCGAGACACTGTGATGTCGACGACATATATTTCTGCTCCGCTGCTCAGACACAATGACGCAGCATCGGTGTTTCTTCACGGCCGTCTCGTAATGAGGACAACATATCATAAAGACAGCTTTACGCCGTGAGCTTCCCGGGGATTTCCAGCTCTAGCGATACCTAATTGGTTCTCCTCACATGGTCCTCTGGGAAGGTCAAATAACAAACGGCCGCTCTCGTGTCAGTGTGTTGCTCGAGAGCACGTCGGCAGAGCGGGGTTCTGCGTCTTCCCGCTCTGGGTGTCGATGGACGCAGAGGGGCTGAACTGCACCAGCGGGTCCGGTGAGTTGAGAACACGCCGGCCTCTCGGCTGCGTCAGCACAGAAGCGACAGTCTAAATTTAGATTCGGGGAGAAAAATGGCACCAGACTGGCGGTTGCAGCAGACTTGTGTTTAAAAAAAAAAATGTTTTTAAAGGGCCGGCGTCCAACTTGTGTGCAGCCCCAGCAACATTAATCCTCTCTCGCCTTCCCTCCAGCCGCGCGTTGGAGCTCTCCCTGGCGCTGGTGTCGGCCTCCAACGTCCGCTCAATGATGAAGGAGCTGCTCCTCTTCCTCTCCTCCTGCCCCGCTGAGCTCCGGGCGCACGCCACCAGCGGCATCTTCAACGCCGCAGAGAGGCGAGTGACGCGGCAGCGGGGCACGTGCGGCGCTCGAGTGCATGTGAATACATTTAATGTGAGCCAGCTGTTGACGTGTTCAGGCCGTAAGAAAGAAGAAAGAAAAGGAAAAGAAGGAGAGAAAGGTCTCCGTGCTTCCGTGTGGCGCCACGTCCCGCCGTGTGTCCGTCTCTGCGCTGTTCAAGCGTCTCCGAGGCGATGAAGAGTCCTGCTGTACACACTCTTCCTCTTGATGCACTTTGTTTCTGTGGATGAATTTGCAACATTTGTGTGTGTGTGTGTGTGTGTGTGTCTCGCCCTGAAGCACCACTGAGAGTGTGTGTGTGTGTCTCTCTGTCAGGTATGCTCCCTCCCAGCGCTGGCACATTGACACCATGCTGCATGTCCTCATCACGGTAAATACACACCGGGCCGCTCGCCCTTCGGGCTTCTCTCCCTCACGACTCCCTCCAGCTGGTCCCTCTGCCGTCGTTAATGCACCGGGGCACCGGGGTTATGTTTTGATCGCCGTGTATTTATTTATTTGTATGCGTGTTACTCGCATAACTCAAAAAGTATTAAACCGAATCGCATGAAATTTAATGGGATGATTGGTTATTATCCGGGGACCATTTGATTAGATTTTGGGATCGATCGGGTCAAAGGTCAAGGTCATGAAAAGGTCAAAATCTTCTTTTTACCATAGCGCGGTCAATTTGTATCCAATTGGCAGCAACTAATGCCAAAATGTTCATAATTCAATGCCCAATCTTGTGATAGTTAAAGATGTGGCATGGATTAAAGCTTCAGGGAGATCTGTAAACGTCCTTTTTAAAAGCATAAACAAGCTGCGATGTGAAGCCTCCCAGTGAGGTCATTGTGTCTGGGAGGGAATGTAGGGCGACCCAAATACTTGGGCCAGCTGTCTAGCTAATGGAGTTTGGTGTGTGTGTGTGTGTGTGTGTGTGTGTGTGTGTGTGTGTGTGTGTGTGTGTGTGTGTGTGTGTGTGTGTGTGTGTGTGTGTGTGTGTGTGTGTGTGTGTGTGTGTGTGTGTGTGTGTGTGTGTGTGTGTGTGTTTTATTCACTCTTGATTTCCACTCTGCCAGGCAGGGGGCGACGTGCGAGATGAGACGGTGCCCAACTTGATCCAGCTCATCACCATCGCCTCAGAGCTGCACTGCTACACCGTCCACAAGCTCTACCGCGCGCTGATCGCTGACATCTCTCAGGTGTGTGTGTGTGTGTGTGTGTATGTTTCCTGCTCTTAAAGGTTACTTTAAATTGTACCCCGCCCCCCCCACCCCATGACAAATCAGTACCTCAGTCGATGCCTTCTAAGTAGCATGATCTAACAAAAGAGACCAAATACCATAATGCAGTTTTGGGGTTTTTAATCAAAATAAATCAAATGAACAAACTTGACCTCACAAGTAACCGTGCCAACCAACGTAACCCTCTAGAGAAGAACAGCTGGCAAGGAAACTGAAAGGTTGAAGAACAAAACAACAGGAACCTCGCCAACTATTTAGTCGTAGGCTTTGACAAAGACTTCAAATACAATAAAGAGGTCCACACACACACACACACACACACACACTCACACACTCACACACTCACAGTCTGAGCAAGCAGACACACATAGATCCAATAAATAAATCATGTTTAAAACAACAACTGGTCTGGGATCAGGGCGGCAAGATGTGAACTTTAATCAAATATGTCACAGGATGATTATAATTTGTATTTTCATTTATTTTATTTTATTAACTTGATCAAATAGATTTTTTGACGGACAGACGTCCTTGGGTTAATATCCATTCTTATGTAAATCATGTCTTTTCGATTGAGGATTGCTTTGGAGCACAAACCGCAGCGATGTCTGTCGGCCTGGGAGCTTCAGCAGCCAATAGGATAACGGCGACGTTCTCGCTTTAAAACCGCCCGATGCGACCAGCTTTATATTTTTGGGAGGCCGTCGGATGAGATGCCATGTGCTCGCTGCAGTTTCCCCTTCCACCACGTTAACCGCCAGTGAATTCAAGGGGAAAGTGGCTCTGAGGATTCAAACCGCCATCGTCCCAAAGTCTATTGGTAACTTATTTGTGTGGATGTGTAGTTGTGTGATCGTGTCACATTAGTGTGTGTGTGTGTGTGTGTGCAGCAATCGCTGGTGCAGGTGGCGTGCTGGTGCATCGGGGAGTACGGAGACCTGCTGCTCCGAGGAGACTGTCAGGAGGCGGAGCCGGTCCAGGTACCCGCGTTATGGGATGGTTGTATATCCGTGGTCGGGATTCACACTTTTTTTGCTCGATCGTGAATTTGCAGCTCGGGGGGCGGGGGGGGGGGGGGGGGCAGGGCAATGTGATGGATATATGCCAGATGAAGATGACAGGGTTCATACGCTCATGGGAAACCTGGAAAAGTCATGACATTTTTAAATGGTTATTTCCAGGGCTGGAAAAGTCCTGGAAAAAAAGTGTAATCTCCAAAGTTTTGAAAAAGTCATGGAAATTTGTTTTATTCATATGTTCATTCACGCCGAGTTTTGAATAACACATTTATACTTTTAAAAGAATGAGGCTCAAAATATAAGTGGGCACACGCTCTCATACTCACAAGTGAACGCACCGTTCTTTTACTCAAACTACTGTCTCTCATTCATTTGTGTCATTTAAGGTTTGTACTGTATGCTTTGGGATTCTCTTTGTTAGTTTAAATACGACATTTTCTCACTTTTTCATGGAAATTTGGTTTAAAGTCCTGGAACCCCATTGGTCAACATGCGCATGAACCCCGAGATGAAAAGATAAAAACAAAAACAACAAAAAAGACGGCAACTTTCGGCCCCCGTGCTGACCACGTCTCTCAACCAGGTCACCGAGGACGACGCCCTGGACGCCTTGGAAACGGTCCTGCATTCGCACATGTCGTCGCCGGCGACCAGAGGCTTCGCTCTCACCGCCACCATGAAGCTGAGCACGCGCATCACTGACAACGTGGAGTAAGAAACACACGTGCATTTATGGGATTTATACATGGCGTAGAACTCAGAAGTACAGGAGAGAGGGTCAGGGCTGAGGAGGAGGGGCTAGTGCAGCGGTCGGGAACCTATGTTATCTGGCTCTTCCGGTGACGGCATATGGCTCCCAGACAATTTTGAGTTTGAAAAAAAAAAATTCTCCGCCCGCCACCCTGTAATTTTCTCTATCGCGCCAGATTACAGCAGAAGTAATTTAAGGTCCCTTTTCTTAAAGACGTCTTTGTTCTTTTATTAAACTAAATGCCTGTTATTGATCGCATCTACACAGCAGCATGTCATTTCTCAGCTCTGCGTCTCGCGTGCTGCAGAGCTCCGGGGCGGAGCAAAGAAAAAGTCACCTGCACCCCCCCCCCCCCCCCGTAGCATCATGCAGCACCAGAAGTCGCATTAATAGAAAGACATTTAATTTATTATACGTTCAAAATACTATATGGCTCTCAATGAAATATATTTAGAAATATTTGGCTTTTATGGCTCTCCCAGTCAAAAAGGTTCCTGACCCCTGGTCTAGAGGCAGGAGAGCTGCCGTGATGTCCCAGATGTCCTCTGACTGCTGCTCTTTCTCTTCCTCACCAGTCGCATCAGGAGCATCGTCAGCATCTACGGCAGCTGCATCGACGTGGAGCTCCAGCAGAGGGCGGTCGAATACAATGCCCTGTTCAAGAAATACGACCACATGAGGTACACCGTGGAGCAGTCAACTTGTCCTTTTCATGCGTCTGTTTTTTTGTTTCCTCTCTTCATTGCGATTACAGTTTGAGTGATTGCCCCAGTTGACGGTGGAAGCAGGTGTTTTTTGGGTCCCCTCTCCGGCCGTAAAGACGAAGAGACGTTCCCTCTGTCTGCAGGGCCGCCGTGCTGGAGAGGATGCCCGTGATCGAGAAGAACTCCCCGGGTCATACCAACGGAGAGTCGACGGGGGAGGCCACCCAGGACGCCCCGAGAGCCAAACTCAAGCAGGGGGAGCTGCTGCTGCCGCCTCAGCAGCCCGCCAACCAGGTACGCCACGCCGAGGCCGGGCCGACGACCTCCGTCTGGGTTCGCCTGGTCAATATCTTGTCTGACCCTTTATGAGTGGAGGAACTATTGATTTTCTAGATTTCACTGATACCTTTTCCAGCATCACCAGTTCCAGTGTGTTCGCAAACGTCCTCAGGAAAAGCTTTAATGTCTAAAACTAGAAGCAACTCGACTTGACGATTGGATGTCTCATTCTTATCAGAATCAGAATCATTTATTTGCTGCGTGTGTTAGACACACAAAGAATTTGACTTGGCGGCAAAACAACAACAATCAAAAACAATCAACAGTCAACATATAATATGAAACAAATCCAATAGATCTGTTCATGAGGGTCAGCCCTTTGCACCGACATGGCGCCGGCTTCTGTTCCGGTTCGCGCTCCTTGTTTTGAACCTTCTCGCTCATTACAACTCAAAAAATTCATTTGGTACGGAGGTCCAAAAAAAAATCCAGTTTTCCAGCAGAAAAGCAAAACATTTGTGAAGGTTTTCCAGCAGGAAACATAAACATCAGGTTTTTCCGTGATGCGTAGACATCCGTGACCTCGACCACGCCCCGTTGCATTTGGCAGTGAGCCAGCCGGCTCTGACCCGCATGATGACGAGCTCTGCAGAAATATGAGCAAGCGGGTGGAGCGTTCCTGGCGGCCCGTTATTGAGTTCTCATTTCCTCCTCCTCCTCCTCCTCCTGTCCGTGGGGGTGTTGAAGGTGTGTAACCTCTTGGACCTGCTGGGAGACTCTGAGGAGACTCTGCAGCCCAGCCCGGCATTCGGCGGCGCGGCGCCCGGCCCGTCAGTCAACACGACCAGCACCGCCGGAGGAGACCTCCTGGATCTGCTGGGAGGGTTGGCGCTGACCCCGCTCGCACCAGGTGTGACACACACACACACACACATATACACACACTAGTGCAGACCGAAAGGAACACCACAGAGGAAATGCTTTTGCGAGGACTGGAAGTTGTGTTCCCTGAATCCAGCCTTCAGATAATCTCTCTAAATGTCTAAATCTGCTTTCATTTGATTGGTTGGTTGAAAGGAATGCGTTTGTTTTATTTAATAGACCTCCGTTTCTCCGTAGCTCCCGTCGCTCCCCCGGTGCCGGTGTACGACAAAAGCGGCGTGACCTTGACCGTGAGCTGTGAGAAGCAGTCGGCCACGGGCCTCACGGTCACCCTGACGGCCTCCAACGCCACCGACGCCGACATCAGCAGCTTCACGCTGCAGGCCGCCGTGCCCAAGGTCGGTCTCCCGTCCTGTGGTCAGACCGCCGGCCGCCGTTTCACGGCGACGCGGATGTTCCAGTTCGACTGGCGACTTCCCGTGTGAACCGCCACCGGGCCGATCGGAAAGCACCGCGTTCACGGCGGCCACGAGTGAAATAAATCGCTCGCCATTCTTTCATCCGCTGGTGTAACATTACACGCTCGGATACATGTGGCCACGAGATGTCAGGCCACTTCTGGACAGTCCGTTTTTTTGGGTTGCATTCGCTGCCCTTGATGGTTTAAGCTCTTAAATAGCCTGGCGAGCTGCTCACCCACTGCAACGGGTCTCTGGGTTCCCTCACCAGCTCGGCCGAGGGTCACCAGCTTCCTGTCTCTGCGTCTTCACCGTCACCGCCGCTCGCAGGTCGTGGGTTTCAGACCCCGTCGTGTTCTTGGCGGTCGGCATCACGCGTGTGTTGTGCTGCTTTGAACTTCAAAGTTATATTTAATTTCCCTCCCTCCCCAGAGTGTCCAGTTACACATGAAGGCTCCCAGTGGGGACGCCCTTCCTGCACGAGGCTCAGCTAAGGTGACCCAGCTGGTGGTCCTGAACAACCCAAACAAGGTGGGTTTGACACACACACACACACACACACACACAAATATGTTTCACATTTGTCAGGTCACCCGGAAAGGAAGAACATCATTTATAAGTGTGTCGTAGATGTTGGATCAGTTTGGAAAAATTACATTAGAGCACTTTATCTCCAAATTGTCACATAACTCCCATAAACCTGTTTAGCCAATACCAATTGTGTATATATGTATTTATATACATATATATTATATGTATGTGTGGCTCCATCCCAGTTGGAGCAGAGCCAGTTCGAGCTGTCTCACTAACTCCTCCCCCCTCCTCCAGGTGAACCTGAAGATGAGGGTCCGCGTATCTTACACCCGCCTCGGGTCGGCCTTCCAGGACACGGTCCAGATCGACTCGTTCCCCGGACTCGACGCTGCCGGCCAATGACGGAGCGCCGCTCCCTCCACCGGGACAATGACCGCGTGTCTGTGGAAGAGTCGGCCGGCGGCGCCGCTCACCGATGAACGTTCCCCCCCCACCCCCCCCCCCACCCCTGGTTCGGTCCGCGTCCCTCCGGCTGAAGAACGCCGTTCTTCTGGAATCCGAGTGTAAATGTGACCGATGGTGTGAATAAATATGGAGTTTGGAATTAGCCGATAATACGCTAACATATGATTTGATGAGTCTTCTGCCCGGAGAGCTTCGTCCCATCCAGGTTGTTTCGTTACCAGGCGATCGCACCACGAGGTCGACTGTCCTCCGAGTTTATTTCCCTTTTGAAATTTATTTCCTTTATCTAACATTTGCCTTCACCACCTGCACGTCTTCGAAAGCAGCTAATCACCAACGAGCCGTACGATGACAACAGGCTCTAATCCTGGACACTTGATTTCCACTGCTTAGTTTTACCAGCTCAGAATCCTCCATTTCTCCTGTGCCTTTCAACCCCTCGTGAACTGAGGTTTTATCCTCCTGACAAAACTAATGCAATTACATTTGGGTTCAAGAGGCCAGGAAATGGTTTTGAATGCTCGCAAGGCAGTCTTTAAAAGTCATTAAACACTTTTTTTTACTCATCATTCAAGCATGTTTTTTTGCCTCCCAGTATCTCCTCGTCTTTTGTTGACAGAGGCTCCGGAGTTGTTGTATTTTTCTGAAAACTGTATAGTAATACAATATTTAGATTTCAGAATTTAAGTATGTGAGCAGAATTTAGAGGATCTGTCTTTTGGGGAAACCTGGAACACACCCCTTTGCTGGAGGAGGAAGACGCGCCAGATGGAGCCAGTGTGATCACGCAGCTCTCGTTTTAAAAACACTGGATGTCAGCAACGGTGACGCAATGGTGCTCGAACCCGACGTCCAGATCACCACCTCCACGGAGCTAGAGGAAAGGACGAGGTGGATCTGTCTGACGTCAACCGTCTTAAAAATCTTGTATTGCGTCATTTTCTAATAAAAATAACAAGAAAATAAATCTGTTTTCAGAAGCCTCAGTGGCAGCGCGCGTGTGTGTGTGTGTTAGACGACAACGTTCACTCCACTTGAGCATTTATTCACAAGCAAAAAGAGTTCAAACTGTCTTTAGTACTGCGTCAACTGGTCAAACTCACAAAGCCAATGTGGGTTTACAAAAAAAATCTACAAAGGAATTAGAACGTCCTTTTTCTCTCTTTTGTTGTTTTTGCCGTCGGTTGATTATAATAATATTTTTTCCGCGTGGGATTTCAGATCTGTGCTGAAACATGGTTAGACGGCGACGAGACACCGAAAGCGGTGGCACTCAGGACGAACGGGAGAGGCGGGTCCGGCCCGGCGCCGCCGAGCCGCCTCGGAGCGCCAACACGAGATGGAGCACCGAGCCACCCTGGATCTTGTAGTCCGCAGCCGTCTTTTCATCATTCCTGAGAGAGAGCGAGAGAGCACAGGATGGTTTAGAAACAGTAGTTGGGGAATGGGGGCCTCTCGCAGCAGCTACAGAGCAAGATGGCTTCGCCACGCTGGAGGCGGAGGGACTCACATCTGTTTGCCGCTGTAGATGAGTCTCTGTTGCTGTGGCGGGATCCCTTCCTTCTCCTCCACCCTTTCTTTAATCCGCTCCACCTTCACTCGCATAAAAACAAGACGTTTAGAAGCGACGCATTGCCTTCAGCGAGGCGGGTCGTCGTGTCGTCGTCCTGGAGACGCGTCGTGTCTCACCTTGTCTGTGGGCTCGATGTCGATCTCTATTTCTTTTCCAGTGAGAGTCTGAAAAACAAAATGTAAACACGGTCACATCAAAACACACACACGTTGCATTCAACAGAAAGCAGAATTAACAACAACAAACAGACCACAGCATTCTGTGACCCATCAGACTGTGACCCACATGTAGCTTCAAATGTTTGCAATGAGGACTCATTGGGGGCGTCTATAAACTGAGGGTCAGCAGGTCCATCTTGAAAACAGGGGGTTGGCGGTTCAATCCCCAGCTCATGTGTTTTGGAGCAAGGCACTTAACCCTGAGCTGCTCCCTGTCGCTGTGTCTCCGGTGTATGAATGTAACAGGATTGTAAGTCGCTTTGGATAAAAGAGTCAGCTGAAATGCAATATACACCGTGCGCACCGAGGGGGAGGGGCGCAACTAAATTAATGGCGCAATTGCCCAGAGTGACGTGGTCAAAACGTCCCGGGCCTGGTGGCAGAACCCCGGGGTCCAGGAGGAAGAGCTGCGGGGCCCCGACTGATGCTGCAGCTACAACAAGCTACGAGCTACAAGCTACAACAGACGAGCTCCGGAACCGCGACGCGCACTGACGTCATACCCGAAGAGTTGAGATACAAACCAGACACACAATATTATTATAAATATGTGTCAACAACAATATAATACAAATTACTCCCCCCCCCCCACCCCGCCGACCGAAAACTAAATTAGCGAACTGGGTCATTGGTGTTAGCTCCCAAACAGCAGCTACGAGCCCCCGGAGAAACGACTTACCTTCACTTTGATCAGCATCTTGAAAAACAAATACACCACGAGTCCAAATGATGTGAAATGTTTCCGTTAACTGACCGAAACACTTTGATATACTCGCAATGTACAGCCTACTTGAGTCAGGCTGACTTGAGTTTACTTCCGGTGTCCACCGCTAAGCCCTCCGGACGTGATGGCGTCCGACCACTCGGGCGAAGTGGTTCCGCTCTAGGATAAAACATCAAATCAGCTATTTCTAAACTCACAGCAGCTTTCACATGGACACAAATATGTGCATCCCTAACTTGAGAAACATGTTGAATACACAATCATGCATTACATTTTTAAAATCTAAAATTATGAAGAAAATACATTTCTATGAAAAGTATGAATTTAATTGTTTATTTTGTATAGCCCATTCTCACAAATTACAAATTTGCCTCAGAGTGCTTTAAAATCTGCACACATAGACATCCCTGTCCCAGAACCTCACATCGGATCAGGAACACCTCCCATTAACCCTTCAGGGGGGAAAAGGGAATACACCTTCAGGAGAGCAACAGAGGAGGATCCCTCTCCAGGATGGACAGGTGCAATAGATGTCATGTGACCAGAAGGACAGATTTAGAGTTAAAGCACATTCAATGAATACCATGAATGGTATTAGCAAAATAAAAGTACAGTAATTGTACATTCTTGGATCATTATAACTGATCCAGCAACATGCAATAGTGTTAATGTTGTAGTTATTGGAGGTGGAGCTAATTTTAGCTAATTGTTTTATAAACTGATCTTGCTTTATAATGTAAAATATTAAAGTGTGAAGTAACCAACTCTCAGTCCTATGAAATACATTAGAGTGAAAATAAACACAATGCCATGACAATATATGACAATCTTGCAAAGTGGAGGGGTGAACTAAAATGTGTTTATAAATACTTTTTGAAATTGCTTCAGTAAACTACTTGATCAAATTGACTGAGTTACATTCCACCTCTGCATTTCAGAAGAGTCTTTTCAGAGTCTCTGAATACTAAAGAACTCCCCAGTAGAAGTGAACGCCGCCCTGCTCTCACACGGATGTTAATCGTTCAGCTAATTTGTGCAGGACTACAAATAGTGTCAGTTCCAGAGGGTTGCAGATCATTCCGTCATGACGACTCATCTCTACCTCGGTGTGGTGCTCTTGGCTCTTTCCGCAGCACCCGTTGAAAACAACGCAGGTATTCTTTGCTCGTGGAAGAGCGTCAACCTTCTGTACGTTCCTGCGTGTTCTGAGACTCAGGTTTGTTTGCAGATATCAAAGTCGTCTGTGCAAAAGGCTCCGTGAACATCAAATGGATGATCAGCGAGGAGTTGGTGCCGCATGCAGCCCGTTTCTTCCTGGGAACCTGCATGCCCTCCCATTTGACCGTGCTGCCCACCGGAGAGGGCGAGGTCGTCTTCAACTACAAATTAGCAGACTGCAGATTTAAAAGACTGGTAATGCAACAAAACTAAAATATTCAACTAAAAAGCCTCACAGCCTTTCAAGGGTCTCAATAAGCTGTTTATTTTTTCCACAGATGAAAGGTAAAAATGTAATCTTTCAAAATGAGCTGACTTTCAGGCCACAGCCGAGGTCCAAACCGGCTGCCTTCGTGTATCCCATCGAGTGCGTTTATAAAAGGTTGGAGTATTTTATTTCTTTATTCTATTTGACAGCTGAACGTGAGCCAGAAAGCAATGCTCCCATTTGTGTTTGTAGACCCGACGGATGGATTCCAGCTTTCCTGAACCCTGGGTTTGGTGTTTCTGAAGGCCGAGGCAGTCTAGTTTTCCACATGGCGCTGCTCAATGGCGAGTCCTTGGCTACCAAATGAAGCATCAGTCCACTCACGGGGACACGCTAAGACCTTCTTTATTTTATCATCCCCTACAGCTGAACTAACAAGTATAGCAAAGACGAATGTTGTCCCGCTGGGCTCCTTCATGCCGATATGGGCGGCGGTGGAGCAGAAGTCCCATCAACCCTTGCTGCTGCTCATAGAGGAATGCGTGGCGACCGCTTCCCCAGAGCTGCATCCTGGCAGCCAGGTTCACCCCATCATATCCAATAAGGGGTGGGAGACTCGTGCTCTGGCTCGTCTTTCCAATGATTTTCTAAAAGTATTATTGTTAATCTGTGCGGTTTGACTTTCTTCAGATGTCTTCTAGATAGCAAGAGGGGAAACTCTATGTTCCTCCCTCGATACCAGTCATCTGCTCTCACCATTTACCTGCAGGCCTTCCAGCTAGTCGTTGGCCAGGAGGTGAGAGGGAAACTGCCATAAGGAATCGTGAAACTTTTAAAATGTATATCTCTTAACGTGTCCCGTGCTCCACAGGTGTACATTCACTGTAAACTGGTTGCATGGGATCCTGAGAAGTTTGACGAAAGCAAGAAAGCCTGCCATTACACGAAGGAAAGCCAGAGGTAATTTGGGGGAACGTGTTCATTTGCTGAGATCTCCATGATGTCGTGTATGCATCTTGAGCCAGGAGGACGTTGGCTTATTGTGGATCAACGTCAAACTAGAAAAGAATGACTATCTTTAAAAGATATTAACTTGGAACTACTTTAAGTCCACTATATTGTAGATTAAAATATGAATTAACTTGATAAACATGTGCCATTATACTAATTGCATCGAAGTATTTATATGCTACCTACTTGCACATGGTTTCCTCAAAAGAAATGGCAGTTAAACTAAATCATACATTTGTTATGGATGTCCACGAAGGTGTAAAAGTCTTTGCTCCTTTTCCAGTTGGGAACTACTCGATGACCCCTCTATGAGCGGCGTCTGTAGCTGCTGTGACTCGACCTGCAAGTCCCGCAACAAGAGAGGAGTTGACTGGGGTATCTCTTTTCTGCCAACTAAGTGTTTTATCCATGTGGTTTGTTCGGATATGATTGTTTTGTTCAATGAAGTCTCATATTTGTATTCTCTCCTCAGAAACCAATGCCTTTAGTCACCATTCTGTGTTGGGACCCCTCATCATCATAGATCCGTCTGCCAACAACGTCTCAGGTGTTTGATCCTGCAACTTGCTCTCAATCCAGTTTCAGCTCTGTTCTGAAACGGGAAGTTTGGTTTAAACGAAACTAAAGCTCTCTGTGTTCAACAGGAGGCCCGGTCTAAGTTGACGGCGACTCTCTGATGGCGCTCGACAGGCGCAGATGACCTCTGCCCCTGACTCACGGAGACACTGGGACATCAGCTTTACATGATCTCAACTTTTAACTGTCTGCATATTCATGTGACTTGTGACATGTCATATGCCATCTTAAACTTTATACAAATAAACCAGATGAACTCTTGCTGAGAATCTATTGTGTGGTGTTTTTTGGGGGGTGGGGGGCGGCTGTATCACCTCCAAGGAATGATGAAATCATTTATTTAGTAGCCTGATATTTCTTGCACATGAAAGAAATATACTTTAAAATATGTATATTATAAAAGTGGCAAGGGTGTTGAACAATAAAGCTATCCAGACATGAAATGTATCGTTAACATGTGAACCTTTGGCCTGACGTGAATGTTGTCCTGTAATGTAAGCTTATTGCAATTAACAGTCAAACTTGGGAAGCCCCTGAATTTAGTTGCTGTGCAAAGTTTCAGCTACCATAAGTTATGACTTCAGACTGATCTTTATAGACCACTGGATCTAGGCCAGAGCCCTGCTCTAGGACATGGCTATCTTTATTCTACCAAGTACCTTATTCCATATATATCTACTCGTCTTTACATGAATCCAGATTTTTATATATATGGAGCCAGTATTGTTACAGATGTTTACAAAAAGGCTTGAAAATAAAACAATGTGAATCTAACCCTACATATAAACACCAGAATATACCAAACCGTTTCACAGGTAGCTACTTGGTGAGCAGAAACATTTGTCAACTCTGCTCAATGAACCACGTCTCACATTGTTACCAGTGTGTGTGACATGCAGCATAAATGTGTGTGTAAGATTGCTTGATTGGTCTGATGGCCTCTGCACCTGAGGCCGTCAACACACACCAGCTGAAAGAGGTTGTCTTGATGAAAGTTGCCCGGTAACAAGGAATAAAAACACCCCACAGTGTCCAGAGCCAGCATCCAGTCATGATGGCTTTCTTTTGGCAGCGTGCACTGCTTGTGAGCCTGGCTGCTGCCATGTCGGTGTATGCAGGTAATATTGGAACAAAATGATGCACAAAGCTCTGTTATTGTGATCTAACTAAAGCTGTTTGAGTATCAACTTGTTTGTGTTGTGTCTCCTTCCAGACATGAAGCTGGACTGTGGAACCGACTCTGTGAGGCTGGTGTGGACGGAGGGCAGGTCCCGGGCTGATACCTCGCTCTTCCGTCTGGGTAACTGCTACCCCACCAGCTTCTCGGCCACCGAGGCTTTTTTCAGCGTGGACTTCGACGACTGTAACTTCAGGAGAATTGTGCGTAGCACCTCCACATGTGTACCTGCAAACTGAGTCCGCTGTACTTCCTGCAGCTTGGTGACATTTGTGTCTCTCGTAGGTAACTGGGGATCGCTTGATGTTCACCAATGATCTGACCTACAGTTCCTCTCCTGACTCTGTGGACTTCACTCGCCCCGTTGTCTGTGAATATGAGAGGTGGGTGTTCACACTACTTCAGCTTTGAGAGTTTGGTAACATGGCAGCTGTTTAACTCTTGCTTTGTGTTGCAGGCCTGAAGACTGGTACCCGCGGCTTCATGCCCCAATTTTCAACACGTTTGGTCTGGGAGATCTAGAGTTCCACTTTGGCCTCATGAATGGTTGGTGTGAAGCGTGACCTGACTGGAGATGGCAGCTCTCCCAGTGACTCCTGTAGCGTAATGACTCCTCTCCTGTTTACGGCTGTAGCTGACTTCTCCGGCCCCGCTGAATCCACCACCTTTCCTCTGGGCTCCTTTATCCCGATCATGGCTAGCGTGGCGCAGGAGACCCATCAGCCCTTGCTGCTGTTTCTTGAGGAATGCGTAGCGGCTACCACACCGGAGCTGCAGCCTGGAAGCACTTTGTACCCGATAATCGCCAATGAGGGGTAATCTTGTTTCACTGTTTAGCATTTTGTTGTCCAGAAATCAGACTTGACACTTTCTTTCTCCCCCACACAGATGTCTTGTGGACAGTCTGGTATCGCGCTCCAAATTCGAACAAAGGCAAAAATCCTCTGAGCTCCGCCTTTCCCTTCAAGCCTTTAGGTTTGGTCTCGGCGAAGAGGTAACCATAACTTGTGCACATTCATTTTTAGATTCGGGGCTTTATTGTTAAAACTGGAAGCCAACTGCCCCTCAACCTCACTTCTTACTCACCAGGTGTTTATCCACTGTAAACTTGTGGCTTGGGATCCCAACGGTCAGGACAACAGCAAGAAGGCCTGTCACTATGACAACGAGCATGGGTAAACAAGTCACTGAAAACATTCACATTGTTCTCTGGGTCCATCAGACTTGTGTGATGGAACCACTGAGAATAATTTTCTGACTCTTCTCCGACCCTCATGAACTCAGCTGGGAGCAGTTGGACAACTCTGCATCCCGCTATCTCTGTGCCTGCTGTGACTCTGACTGCAAGTCCAGGAGGGTCAGGAGTTTAGCATCAGGTATTGGTGACTTCTGCTGTATCAACTCGTCTGATTTGACTTTTACTTAAACCTTTTAACTTTAAAACAGGGAAGCGGGGTATGGCACAACAAGCTGTCCTTGGACCTCTGACCATCACTGATGTGAATTGTTGACTCGTTCTCGAGGTAATTCTTGTATTTTACATTGAATTATATAATAATTCTTAACAACTACCAATTGTTTTGTTCTCCAACAGCAATGGAGCCGTCTTGCACACTGGCTCCTTCAATCTAAATTAGATTTGTATTCTTGCTTTTGTAAACTAAATGTGTAATGCCCCTCCATTTTGAGATGGCAGTGTCATTAAAGATGGAACTCAACGTTACTCTGCTTATCAACCTCGTCTGTAATTGTGTTCAAGGTACAGTATTTTTTTCGTCCTGTTGAATGCTTAACTTGTATATCTGGTCATCAGCATGCATAACGCTGGGCTTTATTCAAGAAGCCCAGCAGAAGTTCAAACTAGTTTTCCTGGCTCAAGTAGTAGACATAGTGGAGTAATTTCTAGTGACCTGCTATCTGTCACAATGGAGGATATTAAAACAACTGAAAGTGACTTATGCTAAATGTATTACTCCTAAAAGAAGAGACAATCTGGGGCTTTACAATCTATTCACATAAGACATCCCTTTCCCAGGACCTCACCGGATCAGGAAAAGCTCCCAAAAAACAAAACTTTTCACGGGTAAAAGGAAGAAACCTTCAGGAGAGCAACCGAGGAGGACCCCCTCCCCCCGGTTAGACGGAAGCAATATGTCATATGAACAGCATTACAGAGTTACAACACAACCAATTAATTCAGCAGACATGAATAATTAGTAGGCATGGACCACGAGCCATGTAACCGGAAGGGAGGAGGGGCATCGGCAGAACGCTGGCCCATCATGGCTTCTCGAAAGAGGCGGTGCCAATGAGGCCTGAGGCCAACACCTTGAGGCAGGAGGCACAAATAAGGAGGCAGGGGCAGGATGGAGGAAGCAGGGGTAAGGAGTCAGGACCGACGCCAGACACAGCCTGGTCCAATGAACGCTGTGAGGCGAGAAGGCACAAAGACTCCGGGGACGAAGTATAGTTAGTCGTGTTCAGGGACGTCATTTAGCAGACTCTTTTATACAAAGAAACTTACAATAAGTTCATCAACCATGAGTACAAACTCAGAACAACAAGAATCAAGAAAGCCAAACTACAACAATGCCATAATTAATAACTTAAGTGTCATTCAAGTGCCACTGAAGTGCTAATCTGCTTTTATTCAAGGTATAGTTAGAAAAGGTGTTTTTTTTAGTTTCTGGCAGAAGATATAGAGACTTCCTTCTGTCCGGATGTCAGTGAGGAGCTTGTTCCACCAATGAGGAGCCAGGACAGCAAATAGTGATTTTGTCGCGTGATTAGCTCGAAGTGACGGAGTCGCAAGTCAATTGGTAGAAGCCGAGTGGAGTGAACGTGCTGGGGTGTAGGGTTTGACCATATCCAGGATGCAGACTGGGCCCGATCCATTTGCAGCACGGTACTAAAAACCAATGTTTTGAAGCGGATGCTGCTCCACCGGTAACCAGTGAAGAGAGCGGAGGAGCGGAGTAGTGTGGGTGAATTTAGGCTGAAGGCCAGTCGAGCTGCAGCATTCTGGATGAGCTGCAGAGGTCGAATGGCCTTAGAAGGTAGACCTGCCAGGAGGGAGTTACAGTAGTCTAGGCGTGAAATGACCAGAGCCTGGACCAGAGCAAGTAAGAAGAGGATGTGTTCTCCTGATGTTGTGCAGCATGTACCTACAGGAGCGGGTTGTCGCAGTAATTTTGACTGTCAGGGAGAGTTGACTGTCGTGTTTCAACCTGAGGTTCCTGGCAATCGGGGTCGGGGCTAACACGGAGTTGTTGAAGCTGGTAGTCAGGTCGTGGGTGGGAGAGCCTTTCCCTGGAAGGAAAAGTACTTCAGTTTGTCAGCGTTGATTTTCAGGTGGTGTGCAGACATCCACTGAGTGATGTCAGTCCTGCTACTTGTGTTTCAGATTGGGGAAACGAGAGGTTCAGTTGGGTGTCATCAGCATAGCTATGGTAGGAAAAGTCATGCGAACAAATGACAGAGCCGAGAGAATTAGTGTACAGAGAGAAGAGGAGGGGACCCAGGACGGAGCCTTGAGGGACCCCAGTAGTGAGGTTCAGACACAGATCCTCTCCAAGTTACCCGGTAAGTGCGGTCGTTGAGGTAGGAAGAGAAAATGGAGAGTGGGAGGAAATAAGGATCTGGTGGTTCACTGTTTCAAATGCTGCAGAAAGGTCGGAGGTAGGATGAGAAAAGGGAGAGTGCAGTACCTGAGATACCCAGATCCTGAAGGGAGGAAATAAGGATCTGGTGGTTCACTGTGTCAAATGCTGCAGAAAGGTCTAGAAGGATAAGGACAGAGGAGAGAGGGGCTGCTCTAGCAGTGTGAAGTTGCTCAGAGACAGCAAGGAGGGCAGTCTCTGTTGAGTGGCCGGCCTTGAATCCAGACTGGTGAGGGTCAAGAAGGTTGTTGCTGTGGAGATAAGAGGACACCTGGTTAAGTTTCACATCAGGAAGTTGCAGGTCATCCATGTTTCGATGTCTTTAATTCATGCTTTAAGTTTAGCGAACTGGTTGGTTTCATCTGGCTTACATAGAGACAGACAACCATTCACGCTCACATTTACACTTTTTGGCAATTTAGAGTCTCCAATTAACCTGAGCTGCATTTTGGAGGAACCCGGAGAACCCGGAGAACCCGGAGGGAGCCCGCGCTGCCACGGGGAGAACGTGAGACTCAACACAGAAGGGTCACCGAGGATTGGGAATCAAATTCAGGCCCTGATCGCTGTGAGGTGACAGTGCTAGTTACTACACCACCATGCAGCCCCGCTTTTGGGGGATGTGAAGTACAAAAGCATGCAATAAATATAAACTAAGAAACAGAGTTTTGTGTCATATGTATAAAAGAAAAACAATGATAAACGAAAATATAAGAGTGGCTTTAGAAAAGGAAAATCCACAGCAGACGATCTCATTAATGTAAGAAATAAAATAGAAAAGACACTTCACATGAGGGAAGCGATGGCTTTAGTTTCCTTTGACGTTGAGAAAGCGTATGATTCCATGTGGAGAGATGGACTAATAATTAAAATGAACATAGACACAGGTGGATGGTTATATAACTAGACAATGGACTTTTTTTAGAATCAAATAGAACATTTAGAACATATAGAACACAAATAGAACATATAGAACACTCTAGCAGCTCTGCACAGCTCCTTCAGCCAGCAGCTGATTCCTCCCCGGTGTCTGAGGGAGAGGAACCACAAGTCCTTCAGCTGCTGTCCGGCTGCACAACACACTGCAGTCGACCGCTGGAGATCTTGGCACACTCAGCACTTTATTTTCCTGGAGACTTTAACCTGCTGGAAACTCACTTTGGTCACTGCCTTGTGTATATATTGTTTCCTCTGTATATTTAGTATTTTAGGACTAGTATTTAGTATTGTTATTGTGTTTTGTATTTTATTTTTATTTTTTATTAATCCTCTAAAGTGCACCCGCTGCAGTGATCCTGAAATTTCCCCACTGTGGTACTAATAAAGGAATATCTAATCTAAAAAACATTTAACGTTCAGAAATCTTTCAGAAAGATTCTGACCTCAGTATACAATCGGGTCAAACTGTTCGAAAGGATCCTTTAACTGAAGTTTATATGTCAGTCATGAATTTACAAGAATTTTGAATTTATAAGACTGTCAGATAAATGTGAGATATGCAACCTTAAAGAAACTGTTGAACATTTATTGATAGAGTGCAAGAAGTTCACTGTGGAAAAAGAAAGACTGAAAGGCAGGATGGTAACTATATGAAGTGTTTTTACATGTTTTATATTCACCATAATAACAATATTACTCTGTTAAAAATGACAAATGTCCTATAAAGTCATAATGTTAGACACTCCGGTACATTAGGTGGCGGTATGCACCTTAAACATTAATTTGTAGTCCGCCAAATAAAAAGAAGAAGAAGAAGAAGTCTGATGGCCTCTGCACCTGAGGCCGTCAACACACACCAGCTGAAAGAGGTTGTCTTGATGAAAGTTGCCCGGTAACAAGGAATAAAAACACCCCCCAGTGTCCTGAGCCAGCATCCAGTCATGATGGCTTTCTTTTGGCAGCGTGCACTGCTTGTGAGCCTGGCTGCTGCCATGTCGGTGTATGCAGGTAATATTGGAACAAAATGATGCACAAAGCTCTGTTATTGTGATCTAACTAAAGCTGTTTGAGTATCAACTTGTTTGTGTTGTGTCTCCTTCCAGACATGAAGCTGGACTGTGGAACCGACTCTGTGAGGCTGGTGTGGACGGAGGGCAGGTCCCGGGCTGATACCTCGCTCTTCCGTCTGGGTAACTGCTTCCCCACCAGCTTCTCGGCCACCGAGGCTTATTTCAGCGTGGACTTTGTGACTGTAACTTCAGGAGAATTGTGCGTAGCACCTCCACATGTGTACCTGCAAACTGAGTCCACTGTACTTCCTGCAGCTTGGTGACATTTGTGTCTCGTAGGTAACTGGGGATCGCTTGATGTTCACCAATGATCTGACCTACAGTTCCTCTCCTGACTCTGTGGACTTCACTCGCCCCGTTGTCTGTGAATATGAGAGGTGGGTGTTCACACTACTTCAGCTTTGAGAGTTTGGTAACATGGCAGCTGTTTATCTCTTGCTTTGTGTTGCAGGCCTGAAGACTGGTACCCGCGGCTTCATGCCCCAATTTTCAACACGTTTGGTCTGGGAGATCTAGAGTTCCACTTTGGCCTCATGAATGGTGGGTGTGAAGCGTGACCTCACTAGAGATGGCAGCTCTCCCAGTGACTCCTCTAGCGTAATGACTCCTCTCCTGTTTACGGCTGTAGCTGACTTCTCCGGCCCCGCTGAATCCACCACCTTTCCTCTGGGCTCCTTTATCCCGATCATGGCTAGCGTGGCGCAGGAGACCCATCAGCCCTTGCTGCTGTTTCTTGAGGAATGCGTAGCGGCTACCACACCGGAGCTGCAGCCTGGAAGCACTTTGTACCCGATAATCGCCAATGAGGGGTAATCTGGTTTCACCGTTTAGCATTTTGTTGTCCAGAAATCAGACTTGACACTTTCTTTCTCCCCCACACAGATGTCTTGTGGACAGTCTGGTATCGCGCTCCAAATTTGAACAAAGGCAAAAATCCTCTGAGCTCCGCCTTTCCCTTCAAGCCTTTAGGTTTGGTCTCGGCGAAGAGGTAACGATAACTTGTGCACATTCATTTTTAGAATTGGGGCTTTATTGGTAAAACTGGAAGCCAACTGCCCCTCAACCTCACTTCTTACTCACCAGGTGTTTATCCACTGTAAACTTGTGGCTTGGGATCCCAACGGTCAGGACAACAGCAAGAAGGCCTGTCACTATGACAACGAGCATGGGTAAACATGTCACTGAAACATTCACAATGTTTTCTGGGTTCATCAGACTTGTGTGATGGAACCACTGACGATAATTTTCTGACTTCTCTCTGACCCTCATGAACTCAGCTGGGAGCAGTTGGACAACTCTGCATCCCGCTATCTCTGTGCCTGCTGTGACTCTGACTGCAAGTCCAGGAGGGTCAGGAGTTTAGCATCAGGTATTAGTGACTTCTGCTATATCAACTCGTCTGGTTTGACTTGTACTTAAACCTTTTAACTTTAAAACAGGGAAGCGTGGTATGGCACAACAAGCTGTCCTTGGACCTCTGACCATCACTGATGTGAATTATTGACTGACTCTCCAGGTAATTTTTGTATTTTACATTGCACTATATAGAAATCCTTAACTACTTAACCCAGTCTTTTATTGTCTAACAGGAATGGATTTGTATTGCATGCTGGCTCGATCTGAATTGGATTTTTATTGTTTTGTAAACTCCTAAAAATGTAATGCATTTCTATTTCTAATGTTATTAAAAATATACTTGCAAGCTCTGCTTAATGATATTGTATATAATTTGATTTCAGTATTTCCATAAAGTGGTGTTCTTGGTGACTGCTTGCATCTGATCATCATACACAAGAGCTTCAACACTGGGCTTTTGTTTGCAGGGCTGTCATTGGGAACATCCTCTTCTCTGTCATCATAAAATATTGACGGCATATGTTGCTCCTTAATACAGAGACCTGAATATATGTTGTATTTGCACAGTAAATGGGCTCTTAACCATCGCTGCATATTTTTGAATTAGGTCGACTAGCTCTCTTTACTAGACCTAATGCATCGTAACAAGATGTAAACTGTGTCCCATCAGGTCCAACATTAGCTTGTAATTTCTTTTGTTATCTAACATGTTTTATTTAAAAAAATTCACCATCCACAGTTGAATATATATATTCTCTGTTCAGCAAGTAGGGATTATAATTTCAACAAAATGGCAATCCTTGACATAAAACGCAACACTCAAAATGGCAGTATCAGTATCCATAGTCCATAGTACAAATGCCAACACAACATACATGATCTAAAGTACACCAAATGCCCACACACTAATGTACACCCACATAGCAATTCTACATGTGCATACTTTTACTTGGTCTCTTATTCTTCCAGATGATTTGAGTTCATTTAATATGTAGAAGATGGAAACTAATACTGCCACAGGCAGAGACTGAAATGAGTCTGGGTAACTTGTGTTCAGTCCCCACAATCCAAAATGAGGTAGGTTGTCATGTAACTTTTTTATTTGTTCTAACGTAATGTAATTGGCATCAAACATTTGTGGAGCCAAGTAAAAGTTCCCAAATATCAAAATCCTTATTTAGCCAAGTGAAAGGAAACGTCTTCATTCAACTGTGGGCCGAATTTTTGGTCTGTTCCACTTTCATCACTATAACTTCAATTTGTATGTTTTGGCATATAGCTCCTGCTAGAGCAGGGGTCAGGAACCTTTTTGACTGGGAGAGCCATAAAAGCCAAATATTTCCCAATATATTTCATTGAGAACCATATAGTATTTTTAACGTATAATTTTAATGCGACTTCTGGTGCTGCATGATGCTACGGGGGTGGGGGGGGGGGTGCAGGTGACTTGTGTGACTTTCATCAGACTTGTGTGATGAAACCACTGAGAATGATTTTCTGACTCTTCTCCGACCCTCATGAACTCAGCTGGGAGCAGTTGGACAACTCTGCATCCCGCTATCTCTGTGCCTGCTGTGACTCTGACTGCAAGTCCAGGAGGGTCCGGAGTTTAGCATCAGGTATTGGTGACTTCTGCTATAGCAACTCGTCTCGTTTGACTTGTACTTAAACCTTTTAACTTTAAAACAGGGAAGCGGAGTATGGCAAAAAAAGCTGTCCTTGGACCTCTGACCATCATTGATGTGAATTATTGACTCGCTCTCGAGGTAATTCTTGTATTTTACATTTCACTATATTAATCCTTAACGACTACTTAATCCAGTCTTTTGTTCTCCAACAGATCCGGTTCTGTCTTGCACACTGGATCTTCGACCTGAATTGGATTTGTGTTTTTAAACTTCTAAAAGCTCTCCTATATTATTAAATATATAACTATACTTAAATCGCTCTACTTATTGATCTTGTGTGTGATTTGGTTTATTGTCCATTATTTTCATAGTGGTTTTTCTTGGTGACTGCTTCACATGGTCATCAATATACACACGCTTTAACGCTGGGCTTTCTTTTCAAGAAGCCTAAATCAACTATCGGAACATTTGTTAAAAGACTGTCACTGGCAACATCTTAATCTCTGTCATGGTCAAATATTGACGGCATAATAAGTTGCTCCTTAATACACAGAACTGATTTTCTTCAGTGAGTGCTTTCAAAAAACCCTCTACATATTCGTTAAGCAGGTCTTAAGGCTAAACGTGATATTTTAAATTAACCAGCTTTCGGTACTAGAAAACATTGAAATGGTTTATCTTGACGCACCCTATTGCCTGGTCTCATCAGGTCTAACCTTTACACTCTCCCTATATTATCTGATCTTTCTGTATGAAATCCACAGCAGCACACATTTGTAAGCCAATGATAATACATCTATGTTTCTTGATTTTGGATACGGTGTATTGCAACTGGTGTTGGGAATATTAGTCTAATCTCAACTTTCTGTGCTAAAAACAAATTCTGAATATTTTTAGGTCTACTGTGGGTCGGTTAAAAAGTCAGTCTTTTAATCAGGGGATTGGCGGTTCAATCTATCCAAGTCGATGTGCCCTTGAGCAAGACACTCAACCATGAGTTTAGTGGCGGCAGGGCCATGGGGCATGTCCCACCCACCTTGAGCCACAAAATATACAAATTGTCAATATTTGTTATGGAATATACCCAGTAAAATAGGATATCTGCGCAAAATGTATGCTTTTCCTGCACGTCTTCTCTGGTTGTATCAGCTGAGTTGGGGCAGAATCGTTATTGCCCACGAGACGGGTCTAAGAAGCAGTTTAACCAATCACTGATTAAAGATATAAATGAGTGACATACAATTTAGCCAATCGGTGTCCTAAAATAGGTTCAGCTTTGGGCTAAAGTCATCTTGCCCAAAAGATTTGTCGAATCTCATGAAGGATGTATTGCAAAACTTCGAGTTGCCAATTTAACAACATGACCATGGCAAGCGTAAGCACTGGTCCAACCCTAACTCGGTAAAATCTCTACAAGACCCGTTTGAGAGTTTGGGCGGAGACAATGGATGTAAAACAGCTCGGCCCAGACCAACCGGACCCCACAGGACAATTGACTGTCGTGAAAGGGAAGCGGCACATACGAAGCTTCTGTTGTGACCGGTACACCCGGAAGGTTTGGCTAGCTGGATGCTGTCGTGCTAATGCCCTATTTTGTTTGCGTGCTTGCTTTTTAAATCAATGGACAGTTATGGGACTCGGGTACATGAAACACTTGTCGGAAGAATCGAGAAGACCAGGACACGCATGATAACTCCGTAAGCAGCCATATTGGGCAAAGTGAACGTCACTACCGACGGACACATGAGGTGAAGAAACACGATGAGGAGGTGGATAAAATCATGCGCACTTTAACCCTAACAAGTTTCATAGGTCCATCTTAATATATAAACATGTTCTATTAGATTTTATATATGTGTGATATATAGTATACAATATTAATATTTTATAATATGTTCAATTCAGTTTATTTTGTATAGCCTATTCTCCTACTACAATCTATACATACGACATCCCTGTCCCAGAACCTCACATCGGATCAGGAAAAACTCCCAAACAACCCTTTCACAGGGAAAAATGGGAAGAAACCTTCAGGAGAGCAACAGAGGAGGATCTTTCTCCCCGGATGGACAGGTGCAAAAGATGCCATGTGACCAGAAGGAATCATTACAGAGTAACAACACATTTAATGAGTATGAAAGTGTATGAATAGTTGGTAGTAGTGATGGACCACGATCCAGACCTCCATGATCCATCAGGCACATGGAGGTAGAGAGGAGTGGGCGGGGCATCAGCAGGGCCATGGCAGCAGACCCAGCCAGGTCCAATGGACCCGATGAGACGTGAAGTCACAAGGACTCCAGAGTATACAATATACATATCCGATATGTATATTGTATATTTACATTAGATGGTATTTATAATATTATATATTATTCATATTATAGTGAATATTATTATTTGATATGTATATATTAATATTCTGAATTGTATAGTTCTTATGTCAGTGTTGGAAAACATTTGACATTTTTAACTACAAAATAGAAATGCTTGTTTGATACTTTTTTTGCATTGAATCTTTCTGGGTTTTCTCCCGATTGTATACACCTTTTGTCCTTGAATGACCCCGCCTGGTTTGACTGTTATACAAAGAATATAAAGGGGATACTTCACCCAATTCTATTACACCTTTAATAACAACTTCATTCAATTCAATTCAGTTTATTTGTATAGCCCAATTTCACAAATGAAAAATTTGTCTCTGAGTGCTTTACAATCTGTACACATAGACATCCCTGCCCCAAAACCTCACATCGGATCAGGAAAAACTCCCAAATAACCCTTCAGGGGAAAAAGGAAGAAACCTTCAGGAGAGCAACAGAGGAGGATCCCTCTCCAGGATGGACAGAACAATAGATGTAATGTGTACAGAAGGACAGATTTAGAGTTAAAATACATTCAATGAATATGACAGAGTGTATGAATAGTTCATTGTAGGCATATTCCACGATGGAGACCTCCACGATCCATCAGGCAGATGGAGGTAGAGAGGAGGAGTGGGCGGAGTCTCAACAGTGGGCGGAGTCTCAACAGGACAGTGGCGTAGTCAGGAGCAGGAATTCCACGACCCAGACCTCGATGATCCATCAGCAGATAGGATCTATGCCGTCTCATAGGGTCCGATGACCCCATGAGACGTGAAGTCAAAAGGACTCCGGGGAGAAAGCAGAGTTAGTAACGTGTGATTGAGAGATGAAAATTCATCCCCAAGGAGAGAAAAAAAAGAGGAGAGCTCAGTACATCCTAAACGTCCCCCGGCAGCTATAAGCCTATAGCAGCATCTCAAGGGGCTGGACCTGGTGAACCTGATTCAGCCCTAACTATAAGCTCTGTCAAAGAGGAAAGTCTTAAGTCTACTCTTAAACGAGGTGACTGTGTCTGCCTCCCGGACTGAAGGTGGAAGCTGGTTCCATAAAAGAGGAGCTTGATAACTGAAGGCTCTGGCTCCCATTCTACTTTTTAAGACTCTAGGAACTACAAGTAGTCCCGCATTTAATGAGCGCAGCTCTCTAGTGGGGCAATATGGTACTAGAAGCTCCTTAAGATATGATGGTGCATCACCAATCAAGGCTTTGTACGTAAAGAGAAGAATTTTAAAAGTGATTCTTGATTTTACGGGGAGCCAGTGCAGAGCAGCTAGTGCAGGAGTGATGTGATCTCTTTTCTTAGTTTTAGTGAGAATACGAGCTGCAAGCATTCTGGATCAACTGGAGGGACCTAAGAGACTGATTAGAGCAGCCTGATAATAAGGAGTTGCAGTAATCCAGTCTCGAAATGTAACAACGTGAACCAATTTTTCTGCATCTTTTTGAGACAAGATGTGCCTGATTTTTGAAATATTACGGAGATGAAAGAATGCAGTCCTTGAGATTTGCTTTACGTGGGAGTTAAAGGACAAGTCCCGGTCCAAGATAACGCCAAGATTCTTCATTCATTCAAACACATTCACAACTTTCCTTCCTTCCATTTGAATGTAAAGCCAATAAGGCCTCATTTACAGAATATATATCTTGTTTTTAATAAATAAAATGATAAATTCAGACTAAAGTTAACGATCAGGGTCACATGTGTTGATAGATCATCACAGACTGGTATATGTCCACATTTAGGGAGGATGCTGTTTTTAAACAAATTGAATTATTTTAATTGCAGCAAAGAAGTAAACCTATTGTTCTCCCGTGTCAAAAACGACCCCATCTGGTTTGACTGTTTATGAAGCATTAAGCATAGTAAGGAAGTCAAGAAGTTATCACAGGTGATTGTTTTCCTTGAGACCTTCTGTCATGCCAAGGACCAATTGCATGCCCTGATGGTTTTCTGACTGCACCAGCAGGTTTGTCAGTGTCTACTTGTCTGTTCCATGCATAGCTGGACCTGGCATCGCATGCCAGGCCAGCCCTGGTGGCGTTAGCAGAACCCCGGGGTCCAGGAGGAAGAGCTGCGGGGCTCCAACTGATGTTGTAGCGGGGCTAGCGACAAGCTATCACACAACAGACGAGCTCCGGAACGGCGACGCGCACTGACGTCATACCCGAAGAGTTGAGATACAAACCAGACGTTATTATACATGTGTCCATTATAATATAGCAGCTTTAATATGGACACAAATATTTTATATACACTTTTCATGCTTTACATTTTTTAAATCTAAAATTATAAATCAAAGTAAATTTGTATTAAAATGGACATAAAAGTATGAAAATGGGAATGAAAAATAAAAGTAGTCATTTTACATTCTTGGATCATTATAACTGATTCAGCAACATGCAATAATGTTAATGTTTCAGTTATTCGAGGTGGAGATTATTTTAATTATTTGTTTTATAAACTGATCTTTCTTTTTAATGTAAAATATTAAAGTGTGAAGTAACCAACTCTCAGTCCTATGAAATACATTAGAGTGAAAATAAACACAATACAAATAAATGACAATATTTGACAATCTTGCAAAGTGGAGAGGTGAACTAAAATGTGTGTATAAATACTTTTTGAAATTGCTTCAGTAAACTACTTGATCAAATTGACTGAGTTACATTCCACCTCTGCATTTCAGAAGAGTCTTTTCAGAGTCTCTGAATACTAAAGAACTCCCCAGAAGAAGTGAACGCCGCCCTGCTCTCACACGGATGTTAATCGTTCAGCTAATTTGTGCAGGACTACAAATAGTGTCAGTTCCAGAGGGTTGCAGATCATTCCGTCATGACGACTCATCTCTACCTCGGTTGTGGTGCTCTTGGCTCTTTTCGCAGCACCCGTTGAAACAACAGGTATTCTTTGCTCGTGGAAGAGCGTCAACCTTCTGTACGTTCCTCTGTTCTGAGACTCAGGTTTGTTTGCAGATATCAAAGTCGTCTGTGCAAAAGGCTCCGTGAACATCAAATGGATGATCAGCGAGGAGTTGGTGCCGCATGCAGCCCGTTTCTTCCTGGGAACCTGCATGCCCTCCCATTTGACCGTGCTGCCCACCGGAGAGGGCGAGGTCGTCTTCAACTACAAATTAGCAGATTTAAAAGACTGGTAATGCAACAAAACTAAAATATTCAACTAAAAAGCCTCACAGCCTTTCAACGGTCTCAATAAGCTGTTTATTTTTTCCACAGATGAAAGGTAAAAATGTCATCTTTCAAAATGAGCTGACTTTCAGGCCACAGCCGAGGTCCAAACCGGCTGCCTTCGTGTATCCCATCGAGTGCGTTTATAAAGGTTGGGTATTTATTTCTTTATTATTCTATTTGACAGCTGAGCGTGAGCCAGAAAGCAATGCTCCCATTTGTGTTTGTAGACCCGACGGATGGATTCCAGCTTTCCTGAACCCTGGGTTTGGTGTTTCTGAAGGCCGAGGCAGTCTAGTTTTCCACATGGCGCTGCTCAATGGCGAGTCCTTGGCTACCAAATGAAGCATCAGTCCACTCACGGGGACACGCTAAGACCTTCTTTATTTTATCATCCCCTACAGCTGAACTAACAAGTATAGCAAAGACGAATGTTGTCCCGCTGGCTCTCCTTCATGCCGATAGGGCGGCGGTGAACAGAAGTCCATCAACCCTTGCTGCTGCTCATAGAGGAATGCGTGGCACCCGCTTCCCCAGAGCTGCATCGTGGGCAGCCAGGTTCACCCCATCATATCCAATAAGGTGGGAGACCTGCGGCTCTGACTCGCCTTTCCAATGATTTTCTAAAATTATTATTGTTAATCTATGCGGTTTGACTTTCTTCAGATGTCTTCTAGATAGCAAGAGGAAACTCTATGTTCCTCCTCCGATACCAGTCAATCTGCTCTCACCGTTTACCTGCAGGCCTTCCAGCTAGTCGCTGTTGGCCAGGAGGTGAGAGGAACTGCCATAAGGAATCGAACTTTTTAAATGTATATCTCTTTAACGTGTCCCGTGCTCCCACAGGTGTACATTCACTGTAAACTGGTTGCATGGGATCCTGAAAGTTTGTGAAAGCAAGAAAGCCTGCCATTACGAAGGAAAGCCAGAGGTAATTTGGGGGAACGTGTTCATTTGCTGAGATCTCCATGATGTCGTGTATGCATCTTGAGCCAGGAGGACGTTGGCTTATTGTGGATCAACGTCAAACTAGAAAAGAATGACTATCTTTAAAAGATATTAACTTGGAACTACTTTAAGTCCACTATATTGTAGATTAAAATATGAATTAACTTGATAAACATGTGCCATTATACTAATTGCATCGAAGTATTTATATGCTACCTACTTGCACATGGTTTCCTCAAAAGAAATGGCAGTTAAACTAAATCATACATTTGTTATGGATGTCCACGAAGGTGTAAAGTCTTTGCTCCTTTTCCAGTTGGGAACTACTCGATGACCCCATGAGCGGGTGTCTGTAGCTGCTGTGACTCGACCTGCAAGTCCCGCAACAACAAGAGAGGAGTTGACTGGGTATCTCTTTTCTGCCAACTAAGTGTTTATCCATGTGGTTTGTTCGGATATGATTGTTTTGTTCAATGAAGTCTCATATTGTGTATTCTCTCCTCAGAAACCAATGCCTTTAGTCACCATTCTGTGTTGGGACCCTCATCATCATAGATCCGTCTGTCAACAACGTCTCAGGTGTTTGATCCTGCAACGTGCTCTCAATCCAGTTTCAGCTCTGTTCTGAAACGGGAAGTTTGGTTTAAACAAAACTAAAGCTCTCTGTGTTCAACAGGAGGCCCGGTCTAAGTTGACGGCGACTCTCTGATGGCGCTCGACAGGCGCAGATGACCTCTGCCCCTGACTCACGGAGACACTGGGACATCAGCTTTACATGAGCTCAACTTTTAACTGTCTGCATATTCATGTGACTTGTGACTTGTGACATGTCATATGCCATCTTAAACTCTATACAAATAAACCAGATGAACTCTTGCTGAGAATCTATTGTGTGTTTTTGGTGGGTGGAGGGGCTGTATCACCTCCAAGGAATGCTGAAATCATTTATTTAATGGCCTGATATTTCTTGCACATGAAGGAAATATACTTTAAAATGTGTATATTATAACAGTGGCAAGGGTGTTGAACAATAAAGCTATCCAGACATAAAATGAAATGTATCGTCAACATGTGACCCTTTGGCCTGATGTCCATGTTGTCCTGTAATGTAAGCTTATTGCAATTAACAGTCAAACTTGGGAAGACCCTGAATTTAGTTGCTGTGCAAAGTTTCATTTACCATAAGTTATGACTTCAGACTGATCTTTATAGACCACTGGATCTAGGCCAGAGCCCTGCTCTAGGACATGGCTATCTTTATTCTACCAAGTACCTTATTCCATATATATATACTCGTCTTTACATGAATCCAGATTTTTATATATATGGAGCCAGTATTGTTACAGATGTTTACAAAAAGGCTTGAAAATAAAACAATGTGAATCTAACCCTACATATAAACACCAGAATATACCAAACCGTTTCACAGGTAGCTACTTGGTGAGCAAACATTTTATCAACTCTGCTCAATGAACCACGTCTCACATTGTTACCAGTGTAAGATTGGCAGTTGGTCTGAGGTCCTCTGCACCTGAGGTCAACACACCAGCTGAAAGAGGTTGTCTTGATGAAAGTGCCGTAACAAGGAATAAAACACCCCACAGTGTCCAGAACCAGCATCCAGTCATGATGGCTTTCTTTTGGCAGCGTGCACTGCTTGTGAGCCTGGCTGCTGCCATGTCGGTGTATGCAGGTAATATTGGAACAAAATGATGCACAAAGCTCTGTTATTGTGATCTAACTAAAGCTGTTTGAGTATCAACTTGTTTGTCTTGTGTCTCCTTCCAGACATGAAGCTGGACTGTGGAACCGACTCTGTGAGGCTGGTGTGGACGGAGGGCAGGTCCCGGCTGATACCTCGCTCTTCCGTCTGGGTAACTGCTTCCCCCACCAGCTTCTCGGCCACCGAGGCTTTTTTCAGCGTGGACTTCACGACGACTGTAACTTCAGGAGAATTGTCAGCGTAGCACCTCCACTGTGTGCCTGCAAACTGAGTCCACTGTACTCCTGCAGCTTGGTGACATTTGTCTCTCGTAGGTAACTGGGGATCGCTTGATGTTCACCCAATGATCTGACCTACAGTTCCTCTCCTGACTCCTGTGGACTTCCACTCGCCCCGTTGTCTGTAATATGAGAGGTGGGTGTACCACACTACTTCAGCTTTGAGAGTTTGGTAACATGGCAGCTGTTTAACTCTTGCGTTGTGTTGCAGGCCTGAAGATTGGTACCCGCGCTTCATGCCCCAATTTTCAACACGTTTGGTCTGGGAGATCTAGAGTTCCACTTCCAACTTTCCATGAATGGTGGGTGTGAAGCATGAGCTCACTGGAATAGCAGCTCTCAGTGACTCCTCTCCTGTTTACGGCCGTGGCTGACTCTCCGGCCCCGCTGAATCCACCACCTTTCCTCTGGGCTCCTTTATCCCGATCATGGCTAGCGTGGCGAGGAGACCCATCAGCCCGCTGGCTGCTGTTTCTTGAGGCATGAAGTGGCGGCTACCACACCGGAGCTGCAGCCTGAAGCACTTTGTACCGATAATCGCCAATGAGGGGTAATCTGGTTTCACGTTTGGCATTTTGTTGTCCAGAATCAGACTTGACACTTTCTTTTCTCCCCACACAGATGTCTTGTGGACAGTCTGTATCTGCCCAAATTTCAACAAAGGCAAAATCCTCTGAGTTCGCCTTTCCCTTCAAGCCTTTAGGTTTGGTCTCGGCGAAGAGGTAACGATAACTTGTGCACGTTCATTTTTAGATTCGGGGCTTTATTTTTAAAACTGGAAGCCAACTGCCCCTCAACCTCACTTCTTGCTCACCAGGTGTTTATCCACTGTAAACTTGTATAGGATCCCAACCTGTCAGGACAACAGCAAGAAGGCCTGTCACTATGACAATGAGCACGGGTAAACATGTCACTGAAAACATTCACAATGTTCTCTGGGTTCATCAGACTTGTGTGATGGAACCACTGACGATAATTTTCTGACTCTTCTCCGACCCTCATGAACTCAGCTGGGAGCAGTTGGACAACTCTGCATCCCGCTATCTCTGTGCCTGCTGTGACTCTGACTGCAAGTCCAGGAGGGTCAGGAGTTTAGCATCAGGTATTGGTGACTTCTGTTATATCAACTTGTCTGGTTTGACTTGTACTTAAACCTTTAAACTTTAAAACAGGGAAGCGTGGTATGGCACAAAAAGCTGTCCTTGGACCTCTGACCATCACTGATGTGAATTATTGACTAATCATCCAGGTAATATTTATTTACTTGACATTGTACTATATAATAATCCTTACCAACTACTTAACTCTGTGTTTTATTCTCCAACAGGAATGGCTCCATTTTGCACACTGGCTCCAATCTGAACTGGATTTTTATTTGTAAACTTCTAAAGTGTAATGCCTCCCAATGTTATTAAAGATAACTATACTTGAAACTCTCTTATTGTGTTGATGTCCAGTATTTTCTCTCTGAACGCTTCTTGCACATCTGGTCATCACATAATAACTGGGCTTTATTCAAGAAGTCAAATTCAAACTAATTTTTGTCATTGAAGGGTTTCAAATACATCTGTCATGATATTAAACAACTGATTGCTCACAACAATGTTCTTCAGAAGAACAATCTTTTACAATCTATTCACTATGATTTTCAGGACTCAGGATCAGACCCCAAAACAATTTTCATGGAAGAAACCAGAGAGCAACAGGAGGCTTCATGACAGCGCAGTCATATGCTACAGTTGAACACCAAATAATTCAACAGACAATAAGTGACATGACCACGATCCATGGAGGAAGAGAGCACCAGAACCTGGATTATGCAGGATTTGAGGCGGAAGCAATGAGGCCAGAGGCCAAGACTGAGGCAGGAGGCACTAAGGACCACCAGCAATGGAAAGCATTGGACCAGGACTACACCAGACACAGCCTCAATGAATGCTGTAGCAGAAGGTGACTGGGAAGAACTATGTTGTCATGCAGGATGTCATTTGCTGACTTATACAAAGAGACTTACAAGTTCATCAACTGAGTACAAACTCAGAACAACAAGAATCAAAAAGTAACATTTCAGAAAGCCAAACCAAAATGTTATAAATAACTTTAAGTGTCATTCATCCACTGAAGTGCAATCTGTTTATTCAAGGTATATTGGAAATGTGTTTTTAGTTTCTTAAGATATGCTTTCAGTCCTCACTTGCACCAATGAGGAGCCAGGATAGCAAATGTATTTTCTGATTATTCTACAGTCCATCAATTTTACATAGAACTTTTGTATTTGACCACATCCTATGACTATCCATTCGCAGCACTCTGAACCAATGTTTTGATGCTGCTCACCAACCAGTGAAAACAGGACATATTGAATTTTCCAGTCGAGCTGCAAAAATTCTGGATACTCAACCAACTTTAGACAGTGTACATAAAACCTCTGTTGGCCTAAAATACATCAGAATATATATTTTTCTAAATATATTTCCCACAAATATGATTCATTATTTCCCATAAGAGTTATTCTCTTAATTTCAACTCCTCTTGGTTTATTCTGCCAGCCCCACAGATTTGACTGGTCTCTTAGATCTTTGCCAATCATATTCAGCCATCTTTGCTAGGGGTAACTGCTACCTGCAGAATCATTTTAGATCTGGTCTTTAAAGTGAATGGAATGAACATTTTGTCAACCAATCAGCTTTAGATTGGCTCCTGAAGGCCTTCAGCTGGCCCCAATCACAGGAGCAGCCAGCACATTCAGCCTTTTGATTGATTCAATATTGAGAGATTGTGCAGGTCCAGAACTAGGATCTGCTTTGATGAAATAATTTGCGCATTACTAAGCTGTTTGTTCAACCCACAATTTGAAAAAAATATCATTTTGGTATAATTAACCTTCTCAAGACGAACTTTAAGACCAAAAGCACAGCAGCTGCCCCAAAGTTCAGAGGATGATGGCTCACAGGTCAGAAGCTCTACACCACTGGGAACACAGGTATCTTTGGTGTTTGGACCACATGAAACTGATGAACCGCAGCAACACACCAAAAGCATCTGCCTACAAGAGTGCTTTGAAAATTTTGCAGGAGGTCACAGATCAACAAGCTCAACGGAGTCAGAATGAACAGGTGAAGAACAAGAGGGAATATAAAGCTATTAATTGTGAATGTGTTTCGGAACATCTTCATCATCACGGTGAAATGCTCTTGACAATCGCTGTAGTGAACACACTGTATTGGACTTGCTAAAAGTTTGTGGACCAAATAGAAGATGAATATTAATAACTCTGTTGGATTTGTTCTTGTAATAGTTGAATGTACTCTTGTATTTTTGATTTTCTTGAATAAAAGTAAATTTTGGTGAGACTGTTATACTCCTCTGTCACCTGTATGTCTAGAGCCACCATAATGATGGACAAGAGGTGATTAATTTGACTGTAGGACCTCACTGAAGCAGAGGACGGAGCCACTTCCTTACAGGTGACCTGCCAGGAGGAGTTAACAGTCTCTGGAAACACCAACCTGACCAGCCAGAAAGGACTGTTCCCGATGTTGTGCAGGCCATACAGGAGCTTGTGGCAATTTTGACTGTAGAGTTGACTGTCGTGTTTCAACCTGAGGTTCCTGGCAATGTGGGCCAATAGGAGTTCAAAGCTGGTAAGGTCTGGGAGAGCCTTCCTTAAGGAAAATACTCTGTTTGTCACTTGATTCAAAATCCTCTGAGCTCCGCCTTTCCTTCAAGCCTTTAGGTTTGGTCTCGTGAAAGAGTAGCGATAACAATGCACGTTCATTTTTAGATTTGGGGCTTTATTTTTAAAACTGGAAGCCAACTGCCCCTCAACCTCACTTCTTGCTCACCAGGTGTTTATCCACTGTAAACTTGTGGCGTGGGATCCCAACGGTCAGGACAACAGCAAGAAGGCCTGTCACTATGACAACGAGCATGGGTAAACATGTCACTGAAAACATTCACAATGTTCTCTGGGTTCATCAGACTTGTGTGATGGAACCACTGACGATAATTTTCTGACTCTTCTCCGACCCTCATGAACTCAGCTGGGAGCAGTTGGACAACTCTGCATCCCGCTATCTCTGTGCCTGCTGTGACTCTGACTGCAAGTCCAGGAGGGTCAGGAGTTTAGCATCAGGTATTGGTGACTTCTGCTGTATCAACTCGTCTGGTTTGACTTGTACTTAAACCTTTAAACTTTAAAACAGGGAAGCGTGGTATGGCACAAAAAGCTGTCCTTGGACCTCTGACCATCACTGATGTGAATTATTGACTAATCATCCAGGTAATATTTTTCATGACATTGTACTATATAATAATCCTTACCAACTACTTAACTCTGTGTTTTATTCTCCAACAGGAATGGCTCCATTTTGCACACTGGCTCCAATCTGAACTGGATTTTTATTTGTAAACTTCTAAAAGTTTATGCATTTTGAGATTGTAATAATGCCATTAAATCTTTAACTATACTTGCCATTACTACGCTTAGTTATTTCGGTTTCTTTCTAGGTACTGTATTCATTTAAGTAATCTTGGTTAAACTGCATGACATCCGATAAGCAGCTTCATACCAACACCTGTAATGTGCCTATACACAACTGCAATGGGCTTTCAAGCAGTCAAGTTGAGCTTTAAAGTGTAGACTTTTGGCTTTATTTCACTGGCTATAACAAAACTATCGCATTAACAGTTTAGGAATTGCTACTGTTTTTCAGAGTCAAGGCTCCAAGTAATTGGAAAATGTCTTGCAAATGGTTTGTTTCCTCAATATCAGATTTCTAAATGTTAACTGTAGCTGATCCAGGACACTCTGCGTCAGGACCAAATAGGTGTCCATGCATGGAGGACATTAAAATCATAACTAGACAAACTCATCGGGCAGAAACATTGGCTCTATTTGGTAAATTCCTAAAAATACAGACTGTACTGCCACGCTCACCAACACAAAGGCCTGGAAGACCACGAAAGACATGTTAAGTAGATTTGGAAAAGTATTTCCTGAGACTAAACCCCTTATAACAAATACTCTCATCAAAGTCTACACTCGCGATGCCTTTATGACTGAATACAGGGTTTACAACGAAGTGCAAACGGGTACAGTTAAGTATGCATAGTACTGGTAACGAGCAAATACTGTATATGCAGTGAGGGGAGAACAACAAAATGCTTTGAGGAATAATTCAGTTTATTTTTTATAGCCCATTCTCTCAAATGTGCCTCAGTGCTTTACACTCTGTATACATAGACATCCCTGTCCCAGAACCTCACATCGGATCTGGGAAAAACTCCCAAACAACACTTTACGGGGGAAAAAAGTGAAGAAACCTTTAGGAGAGCAACAGAGGAGGATCCCTCTCCAGGATGGACAGGTGCAAAAGATGCCATGTGTACAGAAGGAATCATTAGAGTTACAACACATTCAATGAATATGAATAGTTGGGAGTAGTGATGGACCACGATCCAGACCTACATGATACATCAGGCAGATGGAGGTAGAGAGGAGTGGGCGGGGCATCGGGTGAGTGGGTAGCAGGTCCGTCTTTCAATCAGGGGGTTGGAGGTTCAATCCCCGCCCTAGTCGATGTGTCCTTGAGCAAGACACTTAACCCTGAGTTGCTCCCTGTAGCTGCGTCTACAGTGAATGAATGTAAAAGTATTGTATGTCGCTTTGGATAAAAGCGTCACCCAAAATGACATGTAATGCATCAACAGGGCCATGGCAGCAGACCCAGCCAGGTCCAATGGACCCTATGAGACGTGAAGTCCCAAGGACTCCGGGGAGGAAGCAGAGTTAATAATGTGTGATGGATAGAGATGCACCGATCAGGTTTTTTGGTACCGATCACCGATCACCGGAATCAGTATCTGCCGATCCGATAATACCGATCACCGATCACGGTGTTGATTGAACCATTCTATTTATTGTATAGTATTATTGCCTAGGACTATGAGGAAATACATATATAAAGCACCTCAAACATTTAAGAAATTACCGATTTCTTTAAACATTTAGGACTTTTACTTTGAAAAATGTCCTAATTGATACATTAAAATTGATTGATTGCCAGTGTCTGGGATTTCAGATATGTATGGAACACATCTGCATTATTCATTTCCTGGAACTCTTGGGGAAATCTATATACAGGACTTTTTTAAACATACAAAAGTCTGACTTATTTTTATAAACTTTCCTTGGTCCAGTAACATTTTTTTAATGTTAGCACAATGTAAGCTAAATCTCAGAAACGATCTATAAAGATACAAAATCAGTTAATTGTTTACTTGTTTATGTTAGTGTATGATTTGTCGACATCTTATTTTGAAAAACGGATGTTGTTTCACATGGTTCTTTCCGCTAACTTTATCAAAACCCTCGCGCGCTCCCGATCGAATGCGTGTACCGTGAACATCAGTCTCTAGAGGCTCAGACATGTGAGTGTCGGCTGAGGCGACCCAGTGATTCAACTCGGGGGACGGGGACGCCGCTCGGTGCGTGAGGATCCCCTCTTTGACCTCTGACCTCTGCCGGCCCTCGCCGGGCGCATTGTCTCCGTTGCGATGCGCCGCGATTGAAACGTCTCGATAGTTCTCGCAGATTTGATGTCATCTGATCGGCCAAGTTTAATCGGCCGTTTTGAGAACGCCGATCAAAACCGATAATGGGAATATCGGCCGATATGGATCGGCGCCGATCAGATCGGTGCATCCCTAGTGATGGAGACATGAAAATTCATTTATAAGTCGAGCGAGAAGAGGATATAGGTGCTCAGTGCATCCTAAAATGTCCCCCAGCAGCTATAAGCCTATAGCAGCATATCTAGGGACTGGACCAGGTGAACCTGATTCAGCCCTAACTATAAGCTCTGTCAAAGAGGAAAGTCTTACGTCTACTCTTAAACGAGGTGACTGTGTCTGCCTCCCGGACTGATGGTGGAAGCTGGTTCCATAAAAGAGGAGCTTGATAACTAAAGGCTCTGGCTCCCATTCTACTTTTTAAGACTCTAGGAACCACGAGTAGCCTCGCATTTAGTGAGCACAACGCTCTAGTGGGGCAATATGGTATTACATGTTCCTTAAGATATGATGGAGCATCACCAATAGAGGCTTTGTAGATGAGGAGAAGAATTTTAAATGTGATTCTTGATGTTACAGGGAGCCAGTGCAGAGCAGCTAGTGCAGGAGTGATGTGATCTCTTTTCTTAGTTTTAGTGAGAACACGAGCTGCAGCATTCTGGACCAACTGGAGGGACCTAAGAGATTTATTAGAGCAGCCTTATAATAAGGAGTTGCAGTAATCCAGTCTAGAAGTAACGAATGTGTGAACCAATTATTCTGCATCTTTTTGAGACAAGATGTGTCTGATTTTTTAAATGTTACGTAGATGCCTTCTAGATGTAAGACATGCCTTCCTTGAGATTTGCTTCACATGGGAGTTAAAGGTCAAGTCCTGATCAAAGATAACGCCGAGATTCTTTACAGTGGTGTTGAATGCCAGGGCAATGCCGTCGACAGAAACCACATCACCAGATAATTGATCCTTGAGGTGTTCAGAGTAAAATTACTTCAGTTTTGTCAGAGATTAACATCAAGAAGTTGCAGGTCATCCATGTTTTTATGTCCTTAAGACATGCTTGAATTTTACTGAGCTGGTTGGACTCCTCTGGTTTGATCGATAGATATAGTTGAGTATTATCTGCATAACAATGAAAGTTTATGGAGTGTTTCCTGATAATCTTGCCAAAAGGAAGCATATATAAGGGAAATGGGTCCAAGCACAGAACCTTGTGGAACTCCGTGATTAACGTTGTTGGTCATTGAGGCTTCATCGTTTACAAATACAAATTTAGATCGATCAGATGAAAAGGATTTAAAGCAACTTAGTGCGGTGCCTGAAGATGATCTCTTTAACGTAAGTAACTAAATAGAAAAGACACTTCACATGAAGGAAGCGACGGCTTTAGTTTTCTTTGACGTTGAGAAAGCGTATGATTCCATGTGGAGAGATGGACTGATAATTAAAATGAACATAGACTCATGTGGAAGCTTATATTACTGGACAATGGACTTTTTTAGTATTAAATGGAACATTTAAAGTTAAAGTAGGTTCATAAATCTTAGAAGGTTTTGACCTTAGTATATAATCGGGTCAAACAGTTTGAGGGGATCCTTTAACTGAAGTTTAAATGCGAGTAAAGAATTTATCATATTTTTGTATTTATAAGACTGGGATAGATGTGAGATATGCAACTGTAAAGAAACTGTTGAACATTTATTGATAGAGTGCAGGAAGTTCAGCGTGGAAAGAGAAAAACTGAAAAGCAGGATGGTAGCTATATGAAGTCTTTTCAAATGTTTTACATTTATCATAAAAACGATATTACTCTGTTTAAAATGACAAATGTCCTAAAGTCATGGTGATGGTGCGGTATACCCTAATGCGTAGTCTACCAATAAACTTCAGAAGAAGAAGTCTGACGGCCTCTGCACCTGAGGCCGTCAACACACACCAGCTGAAAGAGGTTGTCTTGATGAAAGTTGCCCGGTAACAAGGAATAAAAACACCCCACAGTGTCCAGAGCCACCATCCAGTCATGATGGCTTTCTTTTGGCAGCGTGCACTGCTTGTGAGCCTGGCTGCTGCCATGTCGGTGTATGCAGGTAATATTGGAACAAAATGATGCACAAAGCTCTGTTATTGTGATCTAACTAAAGCTGTTTGAGCATCAACTTGTTTGTGTTGTCTCCTTCCAGACATGAAGCTGGACTGTGGAACCGACTCTGTGAGGCTGGTGTGGACGGAGGGCAGGTCCCGGGCTGATACCTCGCTCTTTCGTCTGGGTAACTGCTTCCCCACCAGCTTCTCGGCCACCGAGGCTTTTTTCAGCGTGGACTTCGACGACTGTAACTTCAGGAGAATTGTGCGTAGCACCTCCACATGTGTACCTGCAAACTGAGTCCACTGTACTTCCTGCAGCTTGGTGACATTTGTGTCTCGTAGGTAACTGGGGATCGCTTGATGTTCACCAATGATCTGACCTACAGTTCCTCTCCTGACTCTGTGGACTTCACTCGCCCCGTTGTCTGTGAATATGAGAGGTGGGTGTTCACACTACTTCAGCTGTGAGAGTTTGGTAACATGGCAGCTGTTTAACTCTTGCTTTGTGTTGCAGGCCTGAAGACTGGTACCCGCGGCTTCATGCCCCAATTTTCAACACGTTTGGTTTGGGAGCTCTAGAGTTCCACTTTGGCCTCATGAATGGTGGGTGTGAAGCGTGACCTCACTGGAGATGGCAGCTCTCCCAGTGACTCCTGTAGCGTAATGACTCCTCTCCTGTTTACGGCTGTAGCTGACTTCTCCGGCCCCGCTGAATCCACCACCTTTCCTCTGGGCTCCTTTATCCCGATCATGGCTAGCGTGGCGCAGGAGACCATCAGCCCTTGCTGCTGTTTCTTGAGGAATGCGTAGCGGCTACCACACCGGAGCTGCAGCCTGGAAGCACTTTGTACCCGATAATCGCCAATGAGGGGTAATCTGGTTTCACCGTTTAGCATTTTGTTGTCCAGAATCAGACTTGACTCTTTCTCCACCACACAGATGTCTTGTGGACAGTCTGGTATCGCGCTCCAAATTCGAACAAAGGCAAAAATCCTCTGAGCTCCGCCTTTCCCTTCAAGCCTTTAGGTTTGGTCTCGGCGAAGAGGTAACGATAACTTGTTCAACTTCATTTTTAGAATCGGGGCTTTATTGGTAAAACTGGAAGCCAACTGCCCCTCAACCTCACTTCTTACTCACCAGGTGTTTATCCACTGTAAACTTGTGGCTTGGGATCCCAACGGTCAGGACAACAGCAAGAAGGCCTGTCACTATGACAACGAGCATGGGTAAACATGTCACTGAAAACATTCACAATGTTCTCTGGGTTCATCAGACTTGTGTGATGGAACCACTGAGAATGATTTTCTGACTCTTCTCCGACACTCATGAACTCAGCTGGGAGCAGTTGGACAACTCTGCATCCCGCTATCTCTGTGCCTGCTGTGACTCTGACTGCAAGTCCAGGAGGGTCAGGAGTTTAGCATCAGGTATTGGTGACTTCTGCTATATCAACTCATCTCGTTTGACTTGTACTTAAACCTTTTAACTTTAAAACAGGGAAGTGGAGTATGGCAAAAAAAGCTGTCCTTGGACCTCTGACCATCATTGATGTGAATTATTGACTCGCTCTCGAGGTAATTCTTGCATTTTACATTTCACTATATATTAATCCTTAATGACTACTTAATCCAGTCTTTTGTTCTCCAACAGATCTGGTTCTGTCTTGCACACTGGATCTTCGACCTGAATTGGATTTGTGTTTTTAAACTTCTAAAAGCTCTCCTATATTAAATATATAACTATACTTGAATCGCTCTACTTATTGATCTTGTGTGTGATTTGGTTTAATGTCCATTATTTTCATAGTGGTGTTTCTTGGTGACTGCTTCACATGGTCATCAATATACACACGCTTTAACGCTGGGCTTTCTTTTCAAGAAGCCTAAATCAACTATTGGAACATTTGTTTAAAGACTGTCATTGGCAACATCTTAATCTCTGTCATGGTCAAATATTGACGGCATAATAAGTTGCTCCTTAATACACAGAACTGATTTTCTACAGAGTGCTTTCAAAAAACCCTCGACATATTCTTTAAGCAGAGGTCTTAAGGCTAAACGTGATATTTTAAGTTGACCAGCTTTCGGTACTAGAAAACATTGAAATGGTTTATCTTGACGCACCCTATTGCCTGGTCTCATCAGATCTAACCTTTACACTCTCCCTATATTATCTGATCTTTCTGTATGAAATCCACAGCAGCACACATTTGTAAGCCAATGATAATGCAGCTATGTTTCTTGATTTTGGATACGGTGTATTGCAACTGGTGTTGGGAATATTAGTAGGGCTATTCAAAATAAGTCTAATCTCAACTTTCTGTGCTAAAAACAAATTCTGAATATTTTTAGGTCTACTGTGGGTCGGTTAAAAAGTCAGTCTTTTAATCGGGATTGGCGGTTCAATCTATCCAAGTCGATGTGCCCTTGAGCAAGACACTCAACCATGAGTTTAGTGGTGGCAGGGCCATGGGGCATGTCCCACCCACCTTGAGCCACAAAATATTCAGATTGCGACTGTCGTGAAAGGGAAGCGGCACATACGAAGCTTCTGTTGTGACCGGTACACCCGGAAGGTTTGGCTAGCTGGATGCTGTCGTACTAATGCCCTATTTTGTTTGCGTGCTTGCTTTTTAAATCAATGGACAGTTATGGGACTCGGGTACATGAAACACTTGTCGGAAGAATCGAGAAGACCAGGACACGCATGATAACTCCGTAAGCAGCCATATTGGGCAAAGTGAACGTCACTACCGACGGACACATGAGGTGAAGAAACACGAGGAGGTGGATAAAATCAGGCACACTTTAACCCTAACAAGTTTCATAGGTCCATTTTAATATATAAACATGTTCTATTAGATTTTATATGTGTGATATATAGTATACAATATTAATATTTTATAATATGTTCAATTCAGTTTATTTTGTATAGCCTATTCTCCTACTACAATCTGAACATACAACATCCCTGTCCCAGAACCTCACATCGGATCAGGAAAAACTCCCAAACAACCCTTTCACAGGGAAATATGGGAAGAAACCTTCAGGAGAGCAACAGAGGAGGATCTTTCTCCCCGGATGGACAGAACAATAGATGTCATGTGTACAGAAGGAATCATTACAGAGTAACAACACATTCAATGAGTATGACAGTGTATGAATAGTTGGTAGTAGTGATGGACCACGATCCAGACCTCCGTGATTCATGAGGCAGATGGAGGTAGAGAGGAGTGGGCGGGGCATCAGCAGGGCCATGGCAGCAGACCCAGCCAGGTCCAATGGACCCGATGAGACGTGAAGTCACAAGGACTCCAGAGTATACAATATACATATCCGATATGTATATTGTATACTTACATTAGATGGTATTTCTTATATTATATATTATTCATATTATACTGAATATTATTATTTGATACGTATATATTAATATACTGAATTGTATAGTTCTTATGTCAGTGTTGGAAAACATTAGAAATGTTTAACTACAAAGTAGAAATGCGTGTTTGATACTTTTTTTTGCATTGAATCATTCTGGGTTTTCTCCCGATTGCATACACCTTTTGTCCTTGAATGACCCCGCCTGGTTTGACTGTTATACAAAGAATATAAAGGGGATACTTCACCCAATTCTGTTACACCTTTAATAACAACTTCATTCAAACATATTCACAACTTTCCTTCCTTCCATTTGAATGTAAAGCCAATAAGGCCTCATTTAAAAATGTATATCTTGTTTTTAATAAATACAATGATAAATTCAGACGAAAGTTAACGATCAGGGTCACATGTGTTGATAGATCATCACAGACTGGTATATGTCCACATTTAGGGAGGATGCTGTTTTTAAACAAATTGAATTATTTTAATTGCAGCAAAGAAGTAAACCTATTGTTCTCCCATGTTTGTGTAGTACTTATTGTGTTTGTATGTTTTATGTTCACTGTATGCACCTATACACCAGAACAAATTCCAGGTAGGTGTAAACCTACTTGGCAATAAGTACTATTCTGATTCTGATTCTGATTCTGAAGAAGTAAACCTATTGTTCTCCCGTGTCAAAAACGACCCCATCTGGTTTGACTGTTTATGAAGCATTAAGCATAAATGATCACCCTCCTCTGTGTTTCAACTATTTAGTCAACTCATTTCCAGAACATTTAACCTTTCCAAACTACCTGTGCCTGCAGCTTTCTCTTCAGCGGCTGCAGGCCGAGGTCATGTGAAGTGACTATGGGTCAGTGGGAAGCAGGTCCGTCTTTCAATCAGGGGGTTGGAGGTTCAATCCCCGCCCTAGTCGATGTGTCCTTGAGCAAGACACTTAACCCTGAGTGTCTCCCTGTAGCTACGTCTACAGTGTATCAATGTAACAGGATTGTAAGTCGCTTTGGATAAAAGCGTCAGCTAAATGACATGTAATGTAATAAAGTGAAGAAGTTGTCACAGGTGATTGTTTTCCCTTGGAGACCTTCTGTCATGCCAAGGACCAATTGCATGCCCTGATGGTTTTCTGACTGCACCAGCAGGTTTGTCAGTGTCTACTTGTCTGTTCCATGCATAGCTGGACCTGGCATCGCATGCCAGGCCAGCCCTGGTGGCGTTAGCAGAACCCCGGGGTCCAGGAGGAAGAGCTGCGGGGCTCCAACTGATGTTGTAGCGGGGCTAGCGACAAGCTATCACACAACAGACGAGCTCCGGAACGGCGACGCGCACTGACGTCATACCCGAAGAGTTGAGATACAAACCAGGCGTTATTATACATGTGTCAATTATAATATAGCAGCTTTCATAAGGACACAAATATTTTATATACACTTTTCATGCTTTACATTTTTTAAATCTACAATTATAAATCAAAGTAAATTTGTATTAAAATGGACATAAAAGTATGAAAATGGTAATGAAAAATAAAAGTAGTCATTTTACATTCTTGGATCATTATAACTGATTCAGCAACATGCAATAATGTTAATGTTTCAGTTATTCGAGGTGGAGATTATTTTAATTATTTGTTTTATAAACTGATCTTTCTTTTTAATGTAAAATATTAAAGTGTGAAGTAACCAACTCTCAGTCCTATGAAATACATTAGAGTGAAAATAAACACAATACAAATACATGACAATATTTGACAATCTTGCAAAGTGGAGAGGTGAACTAAAATGTGTGTATAAATACTTTTTGAAATTGCTTCAGTAAACTACTTGATCAAATTGACTGAGTTACATTCCACCTCTGCATTTCAGAAGAGTCTTTTCAGAGTCTCTGAATACTAAAGAACTCCCCAGAAGAAGTGAACGCCCTGCTCTCACACGGATGTTAATCGTTCAGCTAATTTGTGCAGGACTACAAATAGTGTCAGTTCCAGAGGGTTGCAGATCATTCCGTCATGACGACTCATCTCTACCTCGGTGTGGTGCTCTTGGCTCTTTTCGCAGCACCCGTTGAAAACAACGCAGGTATTCTTTGCTCGTGGAAGAGCGTCAACCTTCTGTACGTTCCTGCGTGTTCTGAGACTCAGGTTTGTTTGCAGATATCAAAGTCGTCTGTGCAAAAGGCTCCGTGAACATCAAATGGATGATCAGCGAGGAGTTGGTGCCGCATGCAGCCCGTTTCTTCCTGGGAACCTGCATGCCCTCCCATTTGACCGTGCTGCCCACCGGAGAGGGCGAGGTCGTCTTCAACTACAAATTAGCAGACTGCAGATTTAAAAGACTGGTAATGCAACAAAACTAAAATATTCAACTAAAAAGCCTCACAGCCTTTCAACGGTCTCAATAAGCTGTTTATTTTTTCCACAGATGAAAGGTAAAAATGTCATCTTTCAAAATGAGCTGACTTTCAGGCCACAGCCGAGGTCCAAACCGGCTGCCTTCGTGTATCCCATCGAGTGCGTTTATAAAAGGTTGGAGTATTTTATTTCTTTATTCTATTTGACAGCTGAACGTGAGCCAGAAAGCAATGCTCCCATTTGTGTTTGTAGACCCGACGGATGGATTCCAGCTTTCCTGAACCCTGGGTTTGGTGTTTCTGAAGGCCGAGGCAGTCTAGTTTTCCACATGGCGCTGCTCAATGGCGAGTCCTTGGCTACCAAATGAAGCATCAGTCCACTCACGGGGACACGCTAAGACCTTTTTGTTATCATCCCCTACAGCTGAACTAACAAGTATAGCAAAGACGAATGTTGTCCCGCTGGGCTCCTTCATGCCGATATGGGCGGCGGTGGAGCAGAAGTCCCATCAACCCTTGCTGCTGCTCATAGAGGAATGCGTGGCGACCGCTTCCCCAGAGCTGCATCCTGGCAGCCAGGTTCACCCCATCATATCCAATAAGGGGTGGGAGACTCGTGCTCTGACTCGCCTTTCCAATGATTTTCGAAAAGTATTATTAATCTGTGCGGTTTGACTTTCTTCAGATGTCTTCTAGATAGCAAGAGGGGAAACTCTATGTTCCTCCCTCGATACCAGTCATCTGCTCTCACCATTTACCTGCAGGCCTTCCAGCTAGTCGTTGGCCAGGAGGTGAGAGGGAAACTGCCATAAGGAATCTTGAAACTTTTAAAATGTATATCTCTTAACGTGTCCCGTGCTCCACAGGTGTACATTCACTGTAAACTGGTTGCATGGGATCCTGAGAAGTTTGACGAAAGCAAGAAAGCCTGCCATTACACGAAGGAAAGCCAGAGGTAATTTGGGGTAACGTGTTCATTTGCTGAGATCTCCATGATGTCGTGTATGCATCTTGAGCCAGGAGGACGTTGGCTTATTGTGGATCAACGTCAAACTAGAAAAGAATGACTATCTTTAAAAGATATTAACTTGGAACTACTTTAAGTCCACTATATTGTAGATTAAAATATGAATTAACTTGATAAACATGTGCCATTATACAAATTGCATTAAAGTATTTATATGCTACCTACTTGCACAAGGTTTCCTCAAAAGAAATGGCAGTTAAACTGTATTTTAAACTAAATCATACATTTGTTATGGATGTCCACGAAGGTGTAAAACTGTTTGCTCCTTTTCCAGTTGGGAACTACTCGATGACCCCTCTATGAGCGGCGTCTGTAGCTGCTGTGACTCGACCTGCAAGTCCCGCAACAAGAGAGGAGTTGACTGGGGTATCTCTTTTCTGCCAACTGTTTTATCCGTGTGGTTTGTTCGGATATGATTGTTTTGTTCAATGAAGTCTCATATTTGTATTCTCTCCTCAGAAACCAATGCCTTTAGTCACCATTCTGTGTTGGGACCCCTCATCATCATAGATCCGTCTGCCAACAACGTCTCAGGTGTTTGATCCTGCAACTTGCTCTCAATCCAGTTTCAGCTCTGTTCTGAAACGGGAAGTTTGGTTTAAACGAAACTAAAGCTCTCTGTGTTCAACAGGAGGCCCGGTCTAAGTTGACGGCGACTCTCTGATGGCGCTCGACAGGCGCAGATGACCTCTGCCCCTGACTCACGGAGACACTGGGACATCAGCTTTACATGATCTCAACTTTTAACTGTCTGCATATTCTTGTGACTTGTGACTTGTGACATGTCATATGCCATCTTAAACTTTATACAAATAAACCAGATGAACTCTTGCTGAGAATCTATTGTGTGGTGTTTTTGGGGGGTGGAGGGGCTGTATCACCTCCAAGGAATGCTGAAATCATTTATTTAATGGCCTGATATTTCTTGCACATGAAAGAAATATACTTTAAAATGTGTATATTATAAAAGTGGCAAGGGTGTTGAACAAGAAAGCTATCCAGACAAAATGAAATGTATCGTCAACATGTGACCCTTTGGCCTGACGTGAATGTCCTGTAATGTAAGCTTATTGCAACTAACAGTCAAACTTGGGAAGCCCCTGAATTTAGTTGCTGTGCAAAGTTTCATTTACCATAAGTTATGACTTCAGACTTATCTTTATAGACCACTGAATCTAGGCCAGAGCCCTGCTCTAGGACATGGCTATCTTTATTCTACCAAGTACTTTATTCCATATATATCTACTTGTCTTTACATGAATCCAGATTTGTATATATATGGAGCCAGTATTGTTACAGATGTTTACAAAAAGGCTTGAAAACAAAACAATGTGAATCTAACCCTACATATAAACACCAGAATATACCAAACCGTTTCACAGGTAGCTACTTGGTGAGCAGAAGTATTTGTCAACTCTGCTCAATGAACCACGTCTCACATTGTTACCAGTGTGTGTGTAAGATTGCTTGATTGGTCTGAGGTCCTCTGCACCTGAGGCCGTCAACACACACCAGCTGAAAGAGGTTGTCTTGATGAAAGTTGCCCGGTAACAAAGAATAAAAACACCCCCCAGTGTCCAGATCCAGCATCCAGTCATGATGGCTTTCTTTTGGCAGCGTGCACTGCTTGTGAGCCTGGCTGCTGCCATGTCGGTGTATGCAGGTAATATTGGAACAAAATGATGCACAAAGCTCTGTTATTGTGATCTAACTAAAGCTGTTTGAGTATCAACTTGTTTGTGTTGTGTCTCCTTCCAGACATGAAGCTGGACTGTGGAACCGACTCTGTGAGGCTGGTGTGGACGGAGGGCAGGTCCCGGGCTGATACCTCGCTCTTCCGTCTGGGTAACTGCTTCCCCACCAGCTTCTCGGCCACCGAGGCTTTTTTCAGCGTGGACTTCGACGACTGTAACTTCAGGAGAATTGTGCGTAGCACCTCCACATGTGTACCTGCAAACTGAGTCCACTGTACTTCCTGCAGCTTGGTGACATTTGTGTCTCTCGTAGGTAACTGGGGATCGCTTGATGTTCACCAATGATCTGACTTACAGTTCCTCTCCTGACTCTGTGGACTTCACTCGCCCCGTTGTCTGTGAATATGAGAGGTGGGTGTTCACACTACTTCAGCTGTGAGAGTTTGGTAACATGGCAGCTGTTTAACTCTTGCTTTGTGTTGCAGGCCTGAAGACTGGTACCCGCTTCATGCCCCAATTTTCAACACGTTTGGTCTGGGAGATCTAGAGTTCCACTTTGGCCTCATGAATGGTGGGTGAGCGTGAGCTCACTGGAGATGGCAGCTCTCCCAGTGACTCCTGTAGCGTAATGACCTCTCCTGTTTACGGCTGTAGCTGACTTCTCCGGCCCGCTGAATCCACCACCTTTCCTCTGGGCTCCTTTATCCCGATCATGGCTAGCGTGGCGCAGGAGACCCATCAGCCCCTGCTGCTGTTTCTTGAGGGATGCGGCGGCTACCACACGGAGCTGCAGCCTGGAAGCACTTTGTACCCGATAATCGCCAATGAGGGGTAATCTGGTTTCACCGTTTAGCATTTTGTTGTCCAGGAATCAGACTTGACACTTTCTTTGTCCCCCACACAGATGTCTTGTGGACAGTCTGGTATCGCGCTCAAATTCGAACAAAGGCAAAATCCTCTGAGCTCCGCCTTTCCTTCAAGCCTTTAGGTTTGGTCTCGTGAAGAGGTAACGATAACTGGTGCACATTCAGAATCGGGGCTTTATTGGTAAAACTGGAAGCCAACTGCCCCTCAACCTCACTTCTTGCTCACCAGGTGTTTATCCACTGTAAACTTGTGGCTTGGGATCCCAACGGTCAGGACAACAGCAAGAAGGCCTGTCACTATGACAACGAGCTTGGGTAAACATGTCACTGAAACATTCACAATGTTCTCTGGGTTCATCAGACTTGTGTGATGGAACCACTGACGATAATTTTCTGACTCTTCTCCGACACTCATGAACTCAGCTGGGAGCAGTTGGACAACTCTGCATCCCGCTATCTCTGTGCCTGCTGTGACTCTGACTGCAAGTCCAGGAGGGTCAGGAGTTTAGCATCAGGTATTGGTGACCTCTGTTATATCAAATCGTCTGGTTTGACTTGTACTTAAACCTTTTAACTTTTAAACAGGGAAGCGTGGTATGGCACAAAAAGCTGTCCTTGGACCTCTGACCATCACTGATGTGAATTATTGACTGGTTCACCAGGTAAGTTTTAATTTTACATTGCACTAAATATTAATCTTAAACGACTACTACTAACTGTTTTGTTCTCCAACAGCAATGTCTCCATCTTGCACACTGGCTCCTTTTTTATTCTTGGTTTTGTAAACTAAATGTGTAATGCCCCTCCATTTTGAGATTGTAATGGCATTAAAGATGGAACTCAACGTTACTCTGCTTATCAACCTCGTCTGTAATTGTGTTGAAGGTCCAGTATTTTCTCGTCTTGCTGAACGCTTAACTTGCACATCTGGTCATCAGCATGCATAACGCTGGGCTTTATTCAAGAAGCCCAGCAGAAGTTCAAACTAATTTTCCTGGCTCAGGTACTAGACAGTGGAGTAATTTCTAGAGACTCGCTATCTGTCACAATGGAGGATATTAAAACAACTGAAAGTGACTCATGCTAAATGTATTACTCCTAAAAGAAGAGACAATCTGGGGCTTTACAATCTATTCACATATGACATCCCTTTCCCAGGACCTCACCGGATCAGGAAAAACTCCCAAAAAACAACTTTTCACGGGTAAAAGGAAGAAACCTTCAGGAGAGCAACCGAGGAGGACCCCTTCCCGGATAGACAGACGCAATGTCATATGAACAGCATTACAGAGTTAGAACACAACCAAATAATTCAACAGACAATAAGTAGTAGGCATGGACCACGATCCATGGAGGAAGAGAGGAGGGGCATCGGCAGAACGCTGGCCCATTATGCAGGAGGCTTCTCGAAAGAGGCGGTGCCAATGAGGCCAGAGGCCAAGACCTTGAGGCAGGAGGCACAAATAAGGAGGCCAGGCCAGGGGCAGGATGGAGGAAGCAGGGTTAAGGAGCCAGGACCGACACCAGACACAGCCTGGTCCAATGAATGCTGTGAAGCGAGAAGGCACAAAGACTCCGGGGAAGAACTATAGTTAGTCATGTGTTCAGGGATGTCATTTAGCTGACTCTTATACAAAGAGACTTACAATAAGTTCATCAACCATGAGTACAAACTCAGAACAACAAGAATCAAGAAAGTAACATTTCTTCGAGAAAGCCAAACTACAAAAATGCTATAAATAACTTAAGTGTCATTCAAGTGCCACTGAAGTGCTAATCTGCTTTTATTCAAGGTATAGTTGGAAAAGGTGTTTTTTTAGTTTCTGGCGGAAGATATAGAGACTTCCTTCTGTCCGGATGTCAGTGAGGAGCTTGTTCCACCAATGAGGAGCCAGGACAGCAAATAGTGATTTTGTTGCGTGATTAGCTCGAAGTGACGGAGTCGCAAGTCAATTGGTAGAAGCCGAGTGGAGTGAACGTGCTGGGGTGTAGGGTTTGACCATATCCTGGATGTAGACGGGGCCCGATCCATTCGCAGCACGGTACTAAGAACCAATGTTTTAAAGTGGATGCTGCTCCACCGGTAACCAGTGAAGAGAGCGGAGGAGCGGAGTAGTGTGGGTGAATTTAGGCTGAAGGCCAGTCGAGCTGCAGCATTCTGGATGAGCTGCAGAGGTCGAATGGCTTTAGCACAGTGGCGGGCCGTCAGGGCCAGCAAGGCCTTCTCTGCTGGCCTAAACATCATCAGAATATATATTTTTTTCTAAATATATTTTCCCACAAATATGTATTCAATTATTTCCCAGAGTAAGAGTTATTCTCTTAATTTCATAGCGTTCCTCTTGGTTGCATTGCTGCCAGCCCCAGGTTGAGATTTGGAGGGCTGGTCTTTATCTTAGATCTTTTAGCCAATCATATTCAGCCATCGTGTGTTGCCAGGGGGCTAAAATCTGCCCTTAGGCCTGCAGAATCAACATTGCGGGCGCTGGTAGCTTAAAGTGAATGGGAATGAACATTTTGTGTCAACCAATCAGCTTTAGAGTTGGCTCCTGAAGGCCTTCTAGCTGGCCCCGGAACCGGCACAGGAGCAGCGAGCAGGCGTAGTGCTGCACGTCTTTTGATTGGATTACCAATATTGAGAGGCGGGGCCTATGGGCAGGTACTCAGAACTAGGATACTGAATTTGATAAACGAAATAATTTGCGTACTACTAAGCTGTTTGTTCAACCCACAATGGCGGAAGGAGGAGAAGATATCGATTTGGTCGAGGATATAATTATAACGCCATTCTCAAGACGAACTTTAAGGCCGACGCTGACGCTACAAAGCCCGTCACAGGCGGGGAAGGGGTTCGTTCGCCACTTTCAAAGTTCCAACTACGAGCGCTACCGATGGCTCACAGGCTCCGAGAAGCTCTGCACACCGGACTGCTGGGAATGCCTGTTGCAAGTGATCGATTTGGTGTTTGGAGCCACACTGGCTTTGAAACTTGAGTTGTCTAACCAAGGCAGCAACGAGACACCAAAAGTACGGCTCGGCGCTTACAAGCATCGGTGCTTTGAAAATTTTTGGGGACACGGAGCGGATCTACAGATCAACGAACAAGCGGCAACGGAGCTGCAGAATGAACAGGTGAAGAACAAGAGGGACATATTGAAAAGACTCATTAATTGTGTAATGTGTTTGGGTAAACAGGAACTTTCATCTTCATCATCACGGTGAAACTGCTCTGGTGACAATGCGCTGTTTAGTGAACACACTGTAAAAAAAAGTTGGACTTAAAGCTAAAAGTTTGTGGACCAGAAATGGATAGAAGACGAATATTAATATAACTCTGTTGCACTCGATTATGTTCTTGCCTATTAGTTGAACTGTACTGTATTGTACTCTTCCCCTGCAATTCTCTGAATAAAAATGTAAATTTCAAGGTGACGCAACGCCTGGTTATACTGCGTCTCTGTCTACCTGTATCGTGTCTAGAGCCATGGCGTCATAATGATGGTAATAAGAGGTGGATTAATTCGGGTGGGACTGTGTAGGACCTCACTGAAGGCCCAGGCCCCAGGCCCACGGCACGCCACTTCCTTAGCAGGTAGACCTGCCAGGAGGGAGTTACAGTAGTCTCGGCGTGAAATGACCAGAGCCTGGACCAGAGCAAGTAAGAAGAGGACGTGTTCTCCTGATGTTGTGCAGCATGTACCTACAGGAGCGGGTTGTCGCAGTAATTTTGACTGTCAGGGAGAGTTGACTGTCGTGTTTCAACCTGAGGTTCCTGGCAATCGGGGTCGGGGCTAACACGGAGTTGTTGAAGCTGGTAGTCAGGTCGTGGGTGGGAGAGCCTTTCCCTGGAAGGAAAAGTACTTCAGTTTGTCAGCGTTGATTTTCAGGTGGTGAGCAGACATCCACTGAGTGATGTCAGTCCTGCTACTTGTGTTTCAGATTGGGGAAACGAGAGGTTCAGTTGGGTGTCATCAGCATAGCTATGGTAGGAAAAGTCATGCGAACAAATGACAGAGCCGAGAGAATTAGTGTACAGAGAGAAGAGGAGGGGACCCAGGACGGAGCCTTGAGGGACCCCAGTAGTGAGGTTCAGACACAGATCCTCTCCAAGTTACCCGGTAAGTGCGGTCGTTGAGGTAGGAAGAGAAAATGGAGAGTGGGAGGAAATAAGGATCTGGTGGTTCACTGTTTCAAATGCTGCAGAAAGGTCGGAGGTAGGATGAGAAAAGGGAGAGTGCAGTACCTGAGATACCCAGATCCTGAAGGGAGGAAATAAGGATCTGGTGGTTCACTGTGTCAAATGCTGCAGAAAGGTCTAGAAGGATAAGGACAGAGGAGAGAGGGGCTGCTCTAGCAGTGTGAAGTTGCTCAGAGACAGCAAGGAGGGCAGTCTCAGTTGAGTGGCCGGCCTTGAATCCAGACTGGTGAGGGTCAAGAAGGTTGTTGCTGTGGAGATAAGAGGACACCTGGTTAAGTTTCACATCAGGAAGTTGCAGGTCATCCATGTTTCGATGTCTTTAATTCATGCTTTAAGTTTAGCGAACTGGTTGGTTTCATCTGGCTTACATAGAGACAGACAACCATTCACGCTCACATTGACACTTTTTGGCAATTTAGAGTCTCCAATTAACCTGAGCTGCATTTTGGAGGAAGCTGGAGAACCCGGAGAACCCGGAGGGAGCCCGCGCTGCCACGGGGAGAACGTGAGACTCAACACAGAAGGGTCACCGAGGATTGGGAATCAAATTCAGGCCCTGGTCTAGGGATGGGCATCGAGAACCGGTTCTGTTTTAGAACCGGTTCCCAGTGAACCGATTGTTTGGGATCGTTAGCCAAATTCTTTAACGGTTCTGCTAACGGTCCTCTGTGGCGTTGCGCATGCGCGAACTTTTTTAGTTTCTTCAGACTGCAGCAAACATGGCAACGAGGCAGAAGCGCTCTAAAGTTTGGCTCTATTTCACACGACAAAATGACAACTACGCCACTTGTAACGTGTGTCAAAAATCTATTTCGTCGAAGGGAGGAAATACAACTAATATGAAGAAGCATTTGAACACAGCGTGGAATTAAATGACAGGAATGTCATGTGTTCGATGCAGCAGCTCAGCTAACGTCGGCGCTTCATCTCTTTCTGTCCAAGGTAAACTCCTCCAAAGTGATCACAACCACTCACTGTGTGAAGCCATTTGCCTTTATTGTGTGGAGTCGATCAAGTTATCTTCTGTCCCGTCGTTTGAAGCACACATTTGAGCTCCGGCATTGGTCTCCCGTTATTGATCACTTCACGTTTGGATTGAAAGTCCACTTTTGAGAAATGTTTGATCGTAACGGTATTAATTATTGGAGGGCGTGTGTTATCAGCAAACGTTCGCGTTATCGTGTTAACCCGTTATTAAACTGAGCATATCGATTTTTAATCCATTATTAAACTTAGCATATAGCTACGCTAGCTTAGCTACAGAATCTTCCATTGTCACCCTACATTGAGGCAGAGGTCGTGTTTGCCTCCCCTCTTAATGTGGCTTTATGTCAGCTCAGCAAATTCAGCGATTTTGTTAGTGCCATTTGTTTCATTGTGTAAACCAGCTTTCACTATTTAAATAATCTCCATTGCCGTCCAATTTAGCTGATGAGGTTCAGAGTCAGACCGGTTCAGAGGCTGGTCGTCTGGGTCACAGGCTACAGCACGTCTTGTCCACCTCCTCATATCTTTGTGTTCAGGCATCCTCCACCCCATCTGAGAGTGTTCTCCACGGCTGGAGACACAGTAAGTCCTGAGAGATCGCGTATCCTCCCGGAGAAAGCAGACATGCTTATTTTTCTGCACAAGAATTGTTGATGATCCATACAATTGATGGTGCACACTTGGTATTTGCCACTGCTAGTTTCATTTTTGGCAGCTCAGTTCATATACCCTTTAAAAAAAGGCAGGAGCACTGTAATTTCTAGGAACATGTTTAAATTAAACAGAATACATTTTATTTAAGTTATGTAAGTTTTATTTTAAGTTCAAGAGTAATATCGTATAAATGTTTTTGCTTATTTAAAAAAAGTAAATGTGTATGTATACATACTGTGTGTGTGCAGCATTATATAAAAGAAAATTAATGTGAATAAACCCGTTTGTGCTCTTTTTTTCACCCCTTGCCCAAAAGAATCGATAAGAGAATCGATAAGGAATCGAATCGATAAGCAGGAATCGATAAGGTATCGGAATCGTGAAAATCTTATCAATTCTCATCCCTACCCTGGTCGCTGTGAGGTGACAGTGCTAGTTACTACACCAAGTTTCAAGTTTCAAGTTTCAAGTTTCAAGTTTTTATTGTCACATCCCAGACTAAAAAAGAATAAGAATGAGAATAAACTATACAATATCCACACAGAATATACATCATGACAATATATATATATAAAACAATGTAATAAAATATACACTTTTTGAGACTATATATATATATTGATGGCCTGACAAGCTGTCCCTCAGTCTGTTTGTGTTTTGTTGTTGTACTGATACCGCGGTATCGCCTGCCTGACGACGGAAGAAGGTGGTGGGGTGGGTATTGTCTATTGTTCTTCAGCATTGGCTTGGCCCGCCACCGCGGGTGTATATGTCAGGATGGAGGGAGCTCACCTCCAACGACCACCATGCAGCCCCGCTTTTGGGGGATGTGAAGTACAAAAGCATGCAATAAATATAAACTAAGAAACAGAGTTTTGTGTCATATGTATAAAAGAAAAACAATGATAAACGAAAATATCAGAGTGGCTTTAGAAAAGGAAAATCCACAGCAGACGATCTCATTAATGTAAGTAACGAAATAGAAAAGACACTTCACATGAGGGAAGCGATGGCTTTAGTTTCCTTTGACGTTGAGAAAGCGTATGATTCCATGTGGAGAGATGGACTAATAATTAAAATGAACATAGACACAGGTGGATGGTTATATAACTAGACAATGGACTTTTTTTTAGAATCAAATAGAACATTTAGAACACATAGAACACAAATAGAACATATAGAACACTCTAGCAGCTCTGCACAGCTCCTTCAGCCAGCAGCTGATTCCTCCCCGGTGTCTGAGGGAGAGGAACCACAAGTCCTTCAGCTGCTGTCCGGCTGCACAACACACTGCAGTCGACCGCTGGAGATCTTGGCACACTCAGCACTTTATTTTCCTGGAGACTTTAACCTGCTGGAAACTCACTTTGGTCACTGCCTTGTGTATATATTGTTTCCTCTGTATATTTAGTATTTTAGGACTAGTATTTAGTATTGTTATTGTGTTTTGTATTTTATTTTTATTTTTTATTAATGCTCTAAAGTGCACCCGCTGCAGTGATCCTGAAATTTCCCCACTGTGGTACTAATAAAGGAATATCTAATCTAAAAAACATTTAACGTTCAGAAATCTTTCAGAAAGGTTTTGACCTCAGTATACAATCGGGTCAAACTGTTCGAAAGGATCCTTTAACTGAAGTTTATATGTCAGTCATGAATTTACAAGAATTTTGAATTTATAAGACTGTCAGATAAATGTGAGATATGCAACCTTAAAGAAACTGTTGAACATTTATTGATAGAGTGCAAGAAGTTCACTGTGGAAAAAGAAAGACTGAAAGGCAGGATGGTAACTATATGAAGTGTTTTATATTCACCATAATAACAATATTACTCTGTTAAAAATGACAAATGTCCTATAGTCATAATGTTAGACACTCCGGTACATTAGGTGGCGGTATGCACCTTAAACATTAATTTGTAGTCCGCCAAATAAAAAGAAGAAGAAGAAGAAGTCTGATGGCCTCTGCACCTGAGGCCATCAATACACACCAGCTGAAAGAGGTTGTCTTGATGAAAGTTGCCCGGTAACAAGGAATAAAAACACCCCACAGTGTCCAAAGCCAGCATCCAGTCATGATGGCTTTCTTTTGGCAGCGTGCACTGCTTGTGAGCCTGGCTGCTGCCATGTCGGTGTATGCAGGTAATATTGGAACAAAATGATGCACAAAGCTCTGTTATTGTGATCTAACTAAAGCTGTTTGAGTATCAACTTGTTTGTGTTGTCTCCTTCCAGACATGAAGCTGGACTGTGGAACCGACTCTGTGAGGCTGGTGTGGACGGAGGGCAGGTCCCGGGCTGATACCTCGCTCTTCCGTCTGGGTAACTGCTTCCCCACCAGCTTCTCGGCCACCGAGGCTTATTTCAGCGTGGACTTCGACGACTGTAACTTCAGGAGAATTGTGCGTAGCACCTCCACATGTGTACCTGCAAACTGAGTCCGCTGTACTTCCTGCAGCTTGGTGACATTTGTGTCTCGTAGGTAACTGGGGATCGCTTGATGTTCACCAATGATCTGACCTACAGTTCCTCTCCTGACTCTGTGGACTTCACTCGCCCCGTTGTCTGTGAATATGAGAGGTGGGTGTTCACACTACTTCAGCTTTGAGAGTTTGGTAACATGGCAGCTGTTTAACTCTTGCTTTGTGTTGCAGGCCTGAAGACTGGTACCCGCGGCTTCATGCCCCAACTTTCAACACGTTTGGTCTGGGAGATCTAGAGTTCCACTTTGGCCTCATGAATGGTGGGTGTGAAGCGTGACCTGACTGGAGATGGCAGCTCTCCCAGTGACTCCTGCAGCGTAATGACTCCTCTCCTGTTTACGGCTGTAGCTGACTTCTCCGGCCCCGCTGAATCCACCACCTTTCCTCTGGGCTCCTTTATCCCGATCATGGCTAGCGTGGCGCAGGAGACCCATCAGCCCTTGCTGCTGTTTCTTGAGGAATGCGTAGCGGCTACCACACCGGAGCTGCAGCCTGAAAGCACTTTGTACCTGATAATCGCCAATGAGGGGTAATCTGGTTTCACCGTTTAGCATTTTGTTGTCCAGAAATCAGACTTGACACTTTCTTTCTCCCCCACACAGATGTCTTGTGGACAGTCTGGTATCGCGCTCCAAATTCGAACAAAGGCAAAAATCCTCTGAGCTCCGCCTTTCCCTTCAAGCCTTTAGGTTTGGTCTCGGCGAAGAGGTAACGATAACTTGTGCACATTCAGAATCGGGGCTTTATTGGTAAAACTGGAAGCCAACTGCCCCTCAACCTCACTTCTTGCTCACCAGGTGTTTATCCACTGTAAACTTGTGGCTTGGGATCCCAACGGTCAGGACAACAGCAAGAAGGCCTGTCACTATGACAACGAGCATGGGTAAACATGTCACTGAAACATTCACAATGTTCTCTGGGTTCATCAGACTTGTGTGATGGAACCACTGAGAATGATTTTCTGACTCTTCTCCGACCCTCATGAACTCAGCTGGGAGCAGTTGGACAACTCTGCATCCCGCTATCTCTGTGGCTGCTGTGACTCTGACTGCAAGTCCAGGAGGGTCAGGAGTTTAGCATCAGGTATTGGTGACTTCTGCTATATCAACTCGTCTGGTTTGACTTGTACTTAAACCTTTTAACTTTAAAACAGGGAAGCGTGGTATGGCACAAAAAGCTGTCCTTGGGCCTCTGACCATCACTGATGTGAATTATTGACTAATCATCCAGGTAATATTTTTTACATGACATTGTACTATATAATAAGCCTTACCAACTACTTAACTCTGTTTTATTCTCCAACAGGAATGGCTCCATCTTGCACACTGGCTCCAATCTGAACTGGATTTTTATTATTGGTTTTGTAAACTTCTAAAAGTCTATGCATTTTGAGATTGTAATAATGCCATTAAATTTTTGACTATACTTGACATTACTATGCTTAGTTTTTTCGGTGTCTTTCTTTCTAGGTACTGTATTCATTTAAGTAATCTTGGTTAAACTGCATGACATCCGATAAGCAGCTTCATACCAAACACCTGTAATATGCCTATACACAACTGCAATGGGCTTTCAAGCAGTCAAGTTGAGGATTAAAGTGTAGACTTTTGGCTTTATTTCACTGACTATAACAAAACTATCGCATTAACAGTTTAGGAATTGCAACTGTTTTTCAGGGTCTCAAAAGGCTCCAAGTAATTGGAAAGTGTCTTGCAAATGGTTTGTTGACCAGGTGTGGTTTGTCCCCTCAATATCAGATTTCTAAAGTTAACTGTAGCTGATCCAGGACACTCTGCGTCAGGACCAAATAGGTGTCCATGAATGGAGGACATTAAAATCCTAACTACACAAACTCATTGGGCAGAAACATTGGCTCTGTTTGGTAAATTCCTAAAAATACAGACTGTACTGCCACATTCACCAACACAAAGGCCTGGAAGACCACGGAAGACATGTTAAGTAGATTTGGAAAAGTATTTCCTGAGACCAAACCCCTTATAACATACTTGTCAAAGTCTACACTCGCGATGCCTTTATGAATCTGAATACAGGGTTTACAACAAAGTGCAAATGGGTGCAGTTAAGTATGCATAGTACTGGAGTAACAAGTAAATACAGTATATGCAGTGAGGGGAGAACAACAAAATGCTTTATTGAGGAATAGTTCAGTTTATATTTTATAGCCCATTCTCTCAAATGTGCCTCAGTGCTTTACGCTCTGTACACATAGACATCCCTGTCTCAGAACCTCACATCAGATCAGGAAAAACTCCCAAACACTTTACGGGGGAAAAAGTGAAGAAACTTTTAGGAGAGCAACAGAGGAGGATCCCTCTCCAGGATGGACAGGTGCAAAAGATGCCATGTGTACAGAAGGAATCATTAGAGTTACAACACATTCAATGAATATGAATAGTTGGTAGTAGTGATGGACCACAATCCAGACCTACATGATACATCAGGCAGATGGAGGTAGAGAGGAGTGGGCGGGGCATCAACAGGGCCATGGCAGCAGACCCAGCCATGTCGGATGGACCCTATGAGACGTGAAGTCCCAAGGACTCCGGGGAGAAAGCAGAGTTAATAATATGTGATGCAGACATGAAAATTAATTTATAAGTCAAGCGAGAAGAGGATATAGGTGCTCAGTGTATCCTAAAATGTCCCCCAGCAGCCTATAAGCCTATAGGAGCAAATCTAGGGACTGGACCAGGTGAACCTGATTCAGCCCTAACTATAAGCTCTGTTAAAGAGGAAAGTCTTAAGTCGACTCTTAAATGAGGTGACTGTGTCTGCCTCCCGGACTGAAATTGGAAGCTGGTTCCATAAAAGAGGAGCTTGATAACTAAAGGCTCTGGCTCCCATCCTACTTTTTAAGACTCTAGGAACTACAAGTAGTCCCGCATTTAGTGAGCGCAGCTCTCTAGTGGGGCAATATGGTACTACAAGCTCCTTAAGATATGATGGTGCATCACCAATCAAGACTTTGTAGGTGAGGAGAAGAATTTTAAATGTGACTCTTGATGTTACAGGGAGCCAGTGCAGAGCAGCTAGTGCAGGAGTGATGTGATCTCTTTTCTTAGTTTTAGTGAGAACACGAGCTGCAGCATTCTGGATCAACTGGAGGGACCTAAGAGACTTATTAGAGCAGCCTGATAATAAGGAGTTGCAGTAATCCAGTCTAGAAGTAACGAATGTGTGAACCAATTTTTCTGCATCTTTTTGAGACAAGATGTGTCTGATTTTTTAAATGTTTCATAGATGCCTTCTAGACGTAAAACATGCCTTCCTTGAGAATTGCTTCACGTGGGAGTTAAAGGACAAGTCCCAATCAAAGATAACGCCGAGATTCTTTACAGTGGTGTTGGATGCCAGGGCAATGCCATCTACAGAAACCACATCACCAGATAATTGATCCCTGAGGTGTTCAGAGTCAAATAACTTCAGTTTTGTCAGAGTTTAACATCAAGAAGTTGCAGGTCATCCATGTTTTTATGTCCTTAAGACATGCTTGAATTTTACTGAGCTGGTTGGACTCCTCTGGTTTGATCGATAGATATAGTTGAGTATTATCTGCATAACAATGAAAGTTTATGGAGTGTTTCCTGATAATCTTGCCAAAAGGAAGCATATATAAGGGAAATGGGTCCAAGCACAGAACCTTGTGGAACTCCGTGATTAACGTTGTTGGTCATTGAGGCTTCATCGTTTACAAATACAAATTTAGATCGATCAGATAAAAAGGATTTAAAGCAACTTAGTGCAGTGCCTGAAGATTATCTCTTTAACGTAAGTAACTAAATAGAAAAGACACTTCACATGAAGGAAGCGACGGCTTTAGTTTTCTTTGACGTTGAGAAAGCGTATGATTCCATGTGGAGAGATGGACTGATAATTAAAATGAACATAGACTCATGTGGAAGCTTATATTACTGGACAATGGACTTTTTTAGTATTAAATGGAACATTTAAAGTTAAAGTAGGTTCAGAAATCTTAGAAGGTTTTGACCTTAGTATACAATCGGGTCAAACAGTTTGAGAGGATCCTTTAACTGAAGTTTAAATGTGAGGAAAGAATTTATAATATTTTTTTATTTATAAGACTGGGATAGATGTGAGATATGCAACTGTAAAGAAACTGTTGAACATTTATTGATAGAGTGCAGGAAGTTCAGCGTGGAAAGAGAAAGACTGAAAAGCAGGATGGTAGCTATTTGAAGTATTTTCAAATGTTTTACATTTATCATAATAACGATATTACTCTGTTTAAAATGACAAATGTCCTACAGTCATGGTGATGGTGCGGTATACCCTAATGCGTAGTCTACCAATAAACTTCAGAAGAAGAAGTCTGATGGCCTCTGCACCTGAGGCCGTCAACACACACCAGCTGAAAGAGGTTGTCTTGATGAAAGTTGCCCGGTAACAAGGAATAAAAACACCCCACAGTGTCCAGAGCCAGCATCCAGTCATGATGGCTTTCTTTTGGCAGCGTGCACTGCTTGTGAGCCTGGCTGCTGCCATGTCGGTGTATGCAGGTAATATTGGAACAAAATGATGCACAAAGCTCTGTTATTTTTTTATCTAACTAAAGCTGTTTGAGTATCAACTTGTTTGTGTTGTGTCTCCTTCCAGACATGAAGCTGGACTGTGGAACCGACTCTGTGAGGCTGGTGTGGATGGAGGGCAGGTCCCGGGCTGATACCTCGCTCTTCCGTCTGGGTAACTGCTTCCCCACCAGCTTCTCGGCCACAGAGGCTTTTTTCAGCGTGGACTTCGACGACTGTAACTTCAGGAGAATTGTGCGTAGCACCTCCACATGTGTACCTGCAAACTGAGTCCTCTGTACTTCCTGCAGCTTGGTGACATTTGTGTCTCTCGTAGGTAACTGGGGATCACTTGATGTTCACCAATGATCTGACCTACAGTTCCTCTCCTGACTCTGTGGACTTCACTCGCCCCGTTGTCTGTGAATATGAGAGGTGGGTGTTCACACTACTTCAGCTTTGAGAGTTGGTAACATGGCAGCTGTTTAACTCTTGCTTTGTGTTGCAGGCCTGAAGACTGGTACCCGCGGCTTCATGCCCCAATTTTCAACACGTTTGGTCTGGGAGATCTAGAGTTCCACTTTGGCCTCATGAATGGTGGGTGTGAAGCGTGAGCTCACTGGAGATGGCAGCTCTCCCAGTGACTCCTGTAGCGTAATGGCTCCTCTCCTGTTTACGGCTGTAGCTGACTTCTCCGGCCCCGCTGAATCCACCACCTTTCCTCTGGGCTCCTTTATCCCGATCATGGCTAGCGTGGCGCAGGAGACCCATCAGCCCTTGCTGCTGTTTCTTGAGGAATGCGTAGCGGCTACCACACCGGAGCTGCAGCCTGGAAGCACTTTGTACCCGATAATCGCCAATGAGGGGTAATCTGGTTTCACTGTTTAGCATTTTGTTGTCCAGAATCAGACTTGACACTTTCTTTCTCCACCACACAGATGTCTTGTGGACAGTCTGGTTTCGCGCTCCAAGTTCGAACAAAGGCAAAAATCCTCTGAGCTCCGCCTTTCCCTTCAAGCCTTTAGGTTTGGTCTCGGCGAAGAGGTAACGATAACTGGTGCACATTCAGAATCGGGGCTTTATTGGTAAAACTGGAAGCCAACTGCCCCTCAACCTCACTTCTTGCTCACCAGGTGTTTATCCACTGTAAACTTGTGGCTTGGGATCCCAACGGTCAGGACAACAGCAAGAAGGCCTGTCACTATGACAACGAGCATGGGTAAACATGTCACTGAAACATTCACAATGTTCTCTGGGTTCATCAGACTTGTGTGATGGAACCACTGAGAATAATTTTCTGACTTCTCCGACCCTCATGAACTCAGCTGGGAGCAGTTGGACAACTCTGCATCCCGCTATCTCTGTGCCTGCTGTGACTCTGACTGCAAGTCCAGGAGGGTCAGGAGTTTAGCATCAGGTATTGGTGACTTCTGCTATATCAACTCGTCTGGTTTGACTTGTACTTAAACCTTTTAACTTTAAAACAGGGAAGCGTGGTATGGCACAAAAAGCTGTCCTTGGACCTCTGACCATCACTGATGTGAATTATTGACTAATCATCCAGGTAAGTTTTAATTTGACATTTCAGTACATATTCATCCTAAAACTTGACTGTAATTTTATTCACTTTCAGGAATGGATCCATCTTCCACACTAGGTCCTTCAATCTGAATTGGATTGTTATGTACATTTAAAGTGATATTGTTGTAATGCCATTAAAGCTGTACTATACTTGAAGGTTATGTGCTTAAAGGTTAATTTATTTCTAAGTCCAATATTTTCATTATGGAATCTTTTTCTTGGTGACAAGGCTTGCTGTGCACATCAGGTAGCAGCTTCATACCAAAGAGTTGGAATGTTGGGCTTTTCAAGAAGCCTACATTATCTTTAACCACAGTTGGGTCTGTAAGCAGGTGTGGCCTGTTCCTTTAATATTGGTCTGGAGATTTCAAAATGTTTATTTGATTCAGGCCCTAATGGTTGTCCATCCAAGTGGAAGACATTACTACCCTAAAACTACAAAAACCCATCTGGCAGAAACGGCTGTTTAATTCCTAAAAATACAGACTGTACTGCCAAGCTCCCCAACACTAAATGGCCTGGAAGACATTGAAGTAGAAATGTCCTTAACTCTTCATAACATGAATACTCTGGTGGTAAAAGTCATTGTTGACTTCAACAATCGCAATGCCGTTCATTAATCTGACTACACAGGACTAGTTTAGACTTTGCCAGATAACATGGCTGAATATGCCTGCTCAGTTTCAGATGATGGTTCTTTGGACAAATGAAACCAAGATTAACTTGTACCACAATGATGAGACTCAAACCACATCTGGTAAACAATGCTATGGCCTTTATTCTATGGCTGCCAATACAACTGGGTCACTGTTGATACAGTTGGATTGGTTTAGGGCTTCCGATCTTAGATTTAGCCAAATGCTGGAAAACCGTCGGAGGTGAAAGATGATCCAAAACATACTATGGAAATAGCCCAAGAGCTTCTCAAGGAAAATAAATTAAATTCTTTAGTGGCCAAGTCGGTCACCTGATCTCAACCTGAGAGCCATACATCGGGTAAAATAAAGTACAATCTAACCAGTTACAATTTCCGACCATGACCCGGTCATTATGAACATTTAGGTCTAGAGAATACCTTTAGGTACTGGGGCATAAATGTCTTGTTGGCAGACACTCAAATCAAACAAGAAATACAATCTGGTCTGAGTACTTTGTCATAAATGATGATGGTAATGTTTCTCCCTTAATATTATGGGACGCAGGGAAGGCCAAAATGAGGGAGGGAATTATTTCTATAGGATTTAGAATAAAGAAACAAAGACTTGCAAAACAAGAACTGGAACTTGAATCAAAAAGATTAGAGCAAGAACACAAGATGCATAGAAAAGAGGATACATTGAGAAAGCTCAAGGAAGTTAGGCTACGGTTGGATGAGGCACTATCATAAGGCAGAAGGAGCTCTCAGGTTTATCAATGGAAAATACTACTGAATGAGAAATAAAGCTAGCAGGTTGTTGGCTTTTCAAGTCCTGAAAGCACAATCTAACTGAAATCCCTAAAATTAAAAACATTGAATCTAACCGTCTGGAGACTGACCCTCCGCAAATATCAAGATGCTTTTTACAAAAAATTCCAAACAATTATATAAGAGTCAAGAACAAGAATCAAAGGGTAAATAGAGCTTTTGGAACGACTCAAATAGACCAAAAAGCAACCAGATTAGTTGGTCACAAATTAGTAGATCCCATCACACAAAATGAAATTAAAGAAACCATCGCTAAATTAAAAAACAACAAATCGCCGGTAACAGATGAGTTCACTGGAGAATATTACAAAGCCTTTGTGAATTACCTCACACCGATACTATGCAAAGTATATAACTACCGTATGTACTAAAACGGGAGATCCACCAAAATCTTGCTCCGAAGCAATCTTTACTGTCCCACATAAAGAAGGAAAAGATTCCTTACAATGCACCAACTACAGCCCAATAATCCTCTGATGCATAGGCTATAAAATCCTGACCTCCATACTGGCTGCCAGAACCTAAAAATATGTAAAGAAATGAATAAAACCAGAACAAACAGGATTTATCCGAGGCCATTAAGGAACAAACAACATAAGAACTACATTTACAATCAATAGCGTCAAGAGACAGACAACACTCAATGCTTCTCAGTTTATATGCTGAAAAGGCATTTGACGAGTTGATTGGTTATTCCTGGAACAAACAGATACAGATGGGATTCGGTGAAGAACTTGTTAGCTGGATCAACTTGCTCAACAGAGACCAAAGATCAGAAGTCTCTGTCCCCTCTTTGTATTTAGTATTGAACCTCTAGCGCAGGGGTCGGGAACCTATGGCTCTTCCGGTGACGGCATATGGCTCCCAGACTATTTTGATTTGAGAATAAAAAAATCTCCACCCGCCCCCCTGTAATTTTCTCTATCGCGCCAGATTACAGAAAAAGTAATTTAAGGTCCCTTTTCTTAAAGAGCACGTCTTTGTTCTTTTATTAAACTAAACAGCCGTCTGTTATTGATCGTATCTACAGCAGCATGTCACTCTGTCTCTACGTGTCGCGTTAACACTTCTCGGCTCTCCGTCTCGCGCGCCGCAGAGCTCCGATGCTGGCGTGCGCATCGGGGCGGAGCAAAGAAAAAGTCACCTGCACCCCCCCCCCCCCCCGTAGCATCATGCAGCACCAGAAGTCGCATTAAAATTATACGTTAAAAATACTATATGGTTCTCAATGAAATATATTGGGAAATATTTGGCTTTTATGGCTCTCCCAGTCAAAAAGGTTCCTGACCCCTGCTCTAGCAGGAGCTATATGCCAAAATATACAAATTGAAGTTATAGTGATGAAAGTGGAACAGACCAAAAAATAGCCGTTTGCAGATGACATTCTGCTTTTTATAATAACCTCTTCTCTCCATTCCTGCACTTATGCAGTGTCTGCACAAATATGGCTGTGTCAGTGTAAGATTAATGAAAACAAATGTGGCGATATCTGGAATTTGGCCCACAGTTGAATGAGGACGTTTCCTTTCACTTGGCTAAATAAGGATTTTGATATTTGGGAACTTTTACTTGGCTCTACAAATGTTTGATGCCAATTACATTAAGTTAGAACAAATAAAAAAGTGACATGACACCCTACCTCATTTTGGATTGTGGGGACTGAACAAGTTACCCAGACTCATTTCAGTCTCTGCCTGTGGCAGTATTAGTTTCCATCTTCAACATATTAAATTAACTCAAATCATCTGGAAGAATAAGAGACCATAAGTAAAAGTATGCACATGTAGAATTGCTATGCGGGTGTGCATGGTTGTGTGCGGGCATTTGTTGGTGTACTTTAGATCATGTATGTTGTGTTGGCATTTGTACTATGGATACTGATACTGCCATTTTGAGTGTTGCGTTTTATGTCAAGGATTGCCATTTTGTTGAAATTATAATCCCTACTTGCTGAACAGAGAATATATATATATGTTCAACTGTGGATTGTGAATTTTTTAAATAAAACATGTTAGATTACAGAAGAAATTACAAGCTAATGTTGGACCTGATGGGACACAGTTTACATCTTGTTACGATGCATTAGGTCTAGTAAAGAGAGCTATTCGACCTAATTCAAAAATATGCAGCGATGGTTAAGAGCCCATTTACTGTGCAAATACAACATATATTCAGGTCTCTGTATTAAGGAGCAACATATGCCGTCAATATTTTACGATGACAGAGAAGAGGATGTTCCCAATGACAGCCCTGCAAACAAAAGCCCAGTGTTGAAGCTCTTGTGTATGTTGATGACCAGATGCAAGCAGTCACCAAGAACACCACTTTATGGAAATACTGAAATCAAATTATACACAATATCATTAAGCAGAGCTTGCAAGTATATTTTTAATAACATTAGAATTGGAAATGCATTACATTTTTAGGAGTTTACAAAACAATAAAAATCCAATTCAGATCGAGCCAGCATGCAATACAAATCCATTCCTGTTAGACAATAAAAGACTGGGTTAAGTAGTTAAGGATTTCTATATAGTGCAATGTAAAATACAAAAATTACCTGGAGAGTCAGTCAATAATTCACATCAGTGATGGTCAGAGGCCCAAGGACAGCTTGTTGTGCCATACCACGCTTCCCTGTTTTAAAGTGAAAAGGTTTAAGTAAAAGTCAAACCAGACAAGTCGATATAGTAGAAGTCACCAATACCTGATGCTAAACTCCTGACCCTCCTGGACTTGCAGTCAGAGTCACAGCAGGCACAGAGATAGCGGGATGCAGAGTTGTCCAACTGCTCCCAGCTGAGTTCATGAGGGTCGGAGAAGAGTCAGAAAATTATTCAGTGGTTCCATCACACAAGTCTGATGGACCCAGAGAACAATGTGAATGTTTTCAGTGACTTGTTTACCCATGCTCGTTGTCATAGTGACAGGCCTTCTTGCTGTTGTCCTGACCGTTGGGATCCCAAGCCACAAGTTTACAGTGGATAAACACCTGGTGAGTAAGAAGTGAGGTTGAGGGGCAGTTGGCTTCCAGTTTTTCCAATAAAGCCCCAAATCTAAAAAGTGAACGTGCACAAGTTATCGTTACCTCTTCGCCGAGACCAAACCTAAAGGCTTGAAGGGAAAGGCGGAGCTCAGAGGATTTTTGCCTTTGTTCGAATTTGGAGCGCGATACCAGACTGTCCACAAGACATCTGTGTGGGGGAGAAAGAAAGTGTCAAGTCTGATTCCTGGACAACAAAATGCTAAACGGTGAAACCAGATTACCCCTCATTGGCGATTATCGGGTACAAAGTGCTTCCAGGCTGCAGCTCCGGTGTGGTAGCCGCTACGCATTCCTCAAGAAACAGCAGCAAGGGCTGATGGGTCTCCTGCGCCACGCTAGCCATGATCGGGATAAAGGAGCCCAGAGGAAAGGTGGTGGATTCAGCGGGGCCGGAGAAGTCAGCTACAGCCGTAAACAGGAGAGGAGTCATTACGCTACAGGAGTCACTGGGAGAGCTCCCATCTCCTGTGAGCTCACGCTTCACACCCACCATTCATGAGGCCAAAGTGGAACTCTAGATCTCCCAGACCAAACGTGTTGAAAATTGGGGCATGAAGCCACGGGTACCAGTCTTCAGGCCTGCAACACAAAGCAAGAGTTAAACAGCTGGCATGTTACCAAACTGTCAAAGCTGAAGTAGTGTGAACACCCACCTCTCATATTCACAGACAACGGGGCGAGTGAAGTCCACAGAGTCAGGAGAGGAACTGTAGGTCAGATCATTGGTGAACATCAAGCGATCCCCAGTTACCTACGAGAGACACAAATGTCACCAAGCTGCAGGAAGTACAGTGGACTCAGTTTGCAGGTACACATGTGGAGGTGCTACGCACAATTCTCCTGAAGTTACAGTCGTCGAAGTCCACGCTGAAAAAAGCCTCGGTGGCCGAGAAGCTGGTGGGGAAGCAGTTACCCAGACGGAAGAGCGAGGTATCAGCCCGGGACCTGCCCTCCGTCCACACCAGCCTCACAGAGTCGGTTCCACAGTCCAGCTTCATGTCTGGAAGGAGACACAACACAAACAAGTTGATACTCAAACAGCTTTAGTTAGATCACAATAACAGAGCTTTGTGCATCATTTTGTTCCAATATTACCTGCATACACCGACATGGCAGCAGCCAGGCTCACAAGCAGTGCACGCTGCCAAAAGAAAGCCATCATGACTGGATGCTGGCTCTGGACACTGTGGGGTGTTTTTATTCCTTGTTACCGGGCAACTTTCATCAAGACAACCTCTTTCAGCTGGTGTGTGTTGACGGCCTCAGGTGCAGAGGCCATCAGACCAATCATGCAATCTAACACACACATTTATGCTGCATGTCACACACACTGGTAACAATGTGAGACGTGGTTCATTGAGCAGAGTTGACAAATACTTCTGCTCACCAAGTAGCTACCTGTGAAACAGTTTGGTATATTCTGGTGTTTATATGTAGGGTTAGATTCACATGGTTTTATTTTCAAGCCTTTTTGTAAACATCTGTAACAATACTGGCTCCATATATATAAAAATCTGGATTCATGTAAAGACAAGTAGATATATATGGAATATGGTACTTGGTAGAATAAAGATAGCCATGTACTAGAGCAGGGCTCTAGGCTAGATCCAGTGGTCAATAAAGATCAGTCTGAAATCATAACTTATGGTAAATGAAACTTTGCACAGCAACAAAATTCAGGGGCTTCCCAAGTATGATTGTTAATTGCAATAAGCTTACATTACAGGACAACATTCACCACATGGCGATCAGGCCAAAGGTTCACATGTTGACGATACATTTCATTTTATGTCTGGATAGCTTTATTGTTCAACACCCTTGCCACTTTTATAGTACACATTTTACAGTATTTTTCTGTCATGTGCAAGAAATATCAGGCCATTAAATAAATGATTTCAGCATTCCTTGGAGGTGATACAGCCCCTCCACCCCCCAAAAACACCACACAATAGATTCTCAGCAAGAGTTCATCTGGTTTATTTGTATAGAGTTTAAGATGGCATATGACATGTCACAAGTCACAAGTCACATGAATATGCAGACAGTTAAAAGTTGAGCTCATGTAAAGCTGATGTCCCAGTGTCTCCGTGAGTCAGGGGCAGAGGTCATCTGCGCCTGTCGAGCGCCATCAGAGAGTCGCCGTCAACTTAGACCGGGCCTCCTGTTGAACACAGAGAGCTTTAGTTTCGTTTAAACCAAACTTCCCGTTTCAGAACAGAGCTGAAACTGGATTGAGAGCAAGTTGCAGGATCAAACACCTGAGACGTTGTTGGCAGACGGATCTATGATGATGAGGGGTCCCAACACAGAATGGTGACTAAAGGCATTGGTTTCTAAGGAGAGCATACAAATATGAGACTTCATTGAACAAAACAATCATATCCGAACAAACCACATGGATAAAACACTTAGTTGGCAGAAAAGAGATACCCCAGTCAACTCCTCTCTTGTTGCGGGACTTGCAGGTCGAGTCACAGCAGCTACAGACGCCGCTCATAGAGGGGTCATCGAGTAGTTCCCAACTGGAAAAGGAGCAAACAGTTTTACACCTTCGTGGACATCCATAACAAATGTATGATTTAGTTTAAAATACAGTTTAACTGCCATTTCTTTTGAGGAAACCATGTGCAAGTAGGTAGCATATAAATACTTCGATGCAATTAGTATAATGGCACATGTTTATCAAGTTAAGTCATATTTTAATCTACAATATAGTGGACTTAAAGTAGTTCCAAGTTAATATCTTTTAAAGATAGTCATTCTTTTCTAGTTTGACGTTGATCCACAATAAGCCAACGTCCTCCTGGCTCAAGATGCATACACGACATCATGGAGATCTCAGCAAATGAACACGTTCCCCCAAATTACCTCTGGCTTTCCTTCGTGTAATGGCAGGCTTTCTTGCTTTCGTCAAACTTCTCAGGATCCCATGCAACCAGTTTACAGTGAATGTACACCTGTGGAGCACGGGACACGTTAAGAGATATACATTTTAAAAGTTTCACGATTCCTTATGGCAGTTTCCCTCTCACCTCCTGGCCAACGACTAGCTGGAAGGCCTGCAGGTAAACGGTGAGAGCAGACGACTGGTATCGAGGGAGGAACATAGAGTTTCCCCTCTTGCTATCTAGAAGACATCTGAAGAAAGTCAAACCGCACAGATTAACAATAATAATTTTAGAAAATCATTGGAAAGACGAGTCAGAGCACGAGTCTCCCACCCCTTATTGGATATGATGGGGTGAACCTGGCTGCCACGATGCAGCTCTGGGGAAGCGGTCGCCACGCATTCCTCTATGAGCAGCAGCAAGGGTTGATGGGACTTCTGTTCCACCGCCGCCCATATCGGCATGAAGGAGCCCAGCGGGACAACATTCGTCTTTGCTATACTTGTTAGTTCAGCTGTAGGGGATGATAAAATAAAGAAGGTCTTAGCGTGTCCCCGTGAGTGGACTGATGCTTCATTTGGTAGCCAAGGACTCGCCATTGAGCAGCGCCATGTGGAAAACTAGACTGCCTCGGCCTTCAGAAACACCAAACCCAGGGTTCAGGAAAGCTGGAATCCATCCGTCGGGTCTACAAACACAAATGGGAGCATTGCTTTCTGGCTCACGTTCAGCTGTCAAATAGAATAAAGAAATAAAATACTCCAACCTTTTATAAACGCACTCGATGGGATACACGAAGGCAGCCGGTTTGGACCTCGGCTGTGGCCTGAAAGTCAGCTCATTTTGAAAGATGACATTTTTACCTTTCATCTGTGGAAAAAATAAACAGCTTATTGAGACCCTTGAAAGGCTGTGAGGCTTTTTAGTTGAATATTTTAGTTTTGTTGCATTACCAGTCTTTTAAATCTGCAGTCTGCTAATTTGTAGTTGAAGACGACCTCGCCCTCTCCGGTGGGCAGCACGGTCAAATGGGAGGGCATGCAGGTTCCCAGGAAGAAACGGGCTGCATGCGGCACCAACTCCTCGCTGATCATCCATTTGATGTTCACGGAGCCTTTTGCACAGACGACTTTGATATCTGCAAACAAACCTGAGTCTCAGAACACGCAGGAACGTACAGAAGGTTGACGCTCTTCCACGAGCAAAGAATACCTGCGTTGTTTTCAACGGGTGCTGCGAAAAGAGCCAAGAGCACCACACCGAGGTAGAGATGAGTCGTCATGACGGAATGATCTGCAACCCTCTGGAACTGACACTATTTGTAGTCCTGCACAAATTAGCTGAACGATTAACATCCGTGTGAGAGCAGGGCGGCGTTCACTTCTTCTGGGGAGTTCTTTAGTATTCAGAGACTCTGAAAAGACTCTTCTGAAATGCAGAGGTGGAATGTAACTCAGTCAATTTGATCAAGTAGTTTACTGAAGAAATTTCAAAAAGTATTTATACACACATATTAGTTCACCCCTCCACTTTGCAAGATTGTCAAATATTGTCATTTATTTGTATTGTGTTTATTTTCACTCTAATGTATTTCATAGGACTGAGAGTTGGTTACTTCACACTTTAATATTTTACATTAAAAAGAAAGATCAGTTTATAAAACAAATAATTAAAATAATCTCCACCTCGAATAACTGAAACATTAACATTATTGCATGTTGCTGAATCAGTTATAATGATCCAAGAATGTAAAATGACTACTTTTATTTTTCATTCCCATTTTCATACTTTTATGTCCATTTTAATACAAATTTACTTTGATTTATAATTGTAGATTTAAAAAATGTAAAGCATGAAAAGTGTATATAAAATATTTGTGTCCATATTAAAGCTGCTATATTATAATTGACACATGTATAATAACGTCTGGTTTGTATCTCAACTCTTCGGGTATGACGTCAGTGCGCGTCGCCGTTCCGGAGCTCGTCTGTTGTGTGATAGCTTGTCGCTAGCCCCGCTACAACATCAGTTGGAGCCCCGCAGCTCTTCCTCCTGGACCCCGGGGTTCTGCTAACGCCACCAGGGCTGGCCTGGCATGCGATGCCAGGTCCAGCTATGCATGGAACAGACAAGTAGACACTGACAAACCTGCTGGTGCAGTCAGAAAACCATCAGGGCATGCAATTGGTCCTTGGCATGACAGAAGGTCTCCAAGGGAAAACAATCACCTGTGACAACTTCTTGACTTCACATGACCTCGGCCTGCAGCCGCTGAAGAGAAAGCTGCAGGCACAGGTAGTTTGGAAAGGTTAAATGTTCTGGAAATGAGTTGACTAAATAGTTGAAACACAGAGGAGGGTGATCATTTATGCTTAATGCTTCATAAACAGTCAAACCAGATGGGGTCGTTTTTGACACGGGAGAACAATAGGTTTACTTCTTTGCTGCAATTAAAATAATTCAATTTGTTTAAAAACAGCATCCTCCCTAAATGTGGACATATAACAGTCTGTGATGATCTATCAACACATGTGACCCTGATCGTTAACTTTCGTCTGAATTGATCATTTTATTCATTAAAAACAAGATATACATTCTGTAAATGAGGCCTTATTAGCTTTACATTCAAATGGAAGGAAGGAAAGTTGTGAATGTGTTTGAATGAATGAAGAATCTTGGCGTTATCTTGGATCGGGACTTGTCCTTTATCTCCCACGTAAAGCAAATCTCAAGGACTGCATTCTTTCATCTCCGTAATATTTCAAAAATCAGGCACATCTTGTCTCAAAAAGATGCAGAAAAATTGGTTCACGCGTTCGTTACTTCGAGACTGGATTACTGCAACTCCTTATTATCAGGCTGCTCTAATAAGTCTCTTTGGTCCCTCCAGTTGATCCAGAATGCTGCAGCTCGTATTCTCACTAAAACTAAGAAAAGAGATCACATCACTCCTGCACTAGCTGCTCTGCACTGGCTCCCAGTAAAATCAAGAATCACTTTTAAAATTCTTCTCTTAACGTACAAAGCCTTGATTGGTGATGCACCATCATATCTTAAGGAGCTTGTAGTACCATATTGCCCCACTAGAGAGCTACGCTCACTAAATGCGGGACTACTTGTAGTTCCTAGAGTCTTAAAAAGTAGAATGGGAGCCAGAGCCTTTAGTTATCAAGCTCCTCTTTTATGGAACCAGCTTCCAATTTCAGTCCGGGAGGCAGACACAGTCACCTCGTTTAAGAGTAGACTGTGGTGACACGTAATGTTAACATAATTCACCTTTAGGAATGGTGTTGCCACACGGACAGTTAAGTTGTGACACAGGGGTTGATGCATGTCATTCCTGCAAACTCGCGATGCTAAGCAGTTGTGTGGATGAGGTTCTCTTCCTTGATGGATATTAAAGCTTGGAATTCGATCCTGAATACTCCGCCTCCGACTCCGTATCTCCGACACTACAGTGGTGACCCTGACATTTCTAGGAAAGTTTCCAGAAACTTAGTGAACATGGCAGAGCGTGATGTTTATGTAAAGTTGCCGGAGTTTTGGGAGCATGCTGCGGAGGCATGGTTTGCCCACGTGGAGGCACACTTCGCCTGCCGTCAGGTCCGTGGAGGGACGCAAAATACTACCTGGTGGTAACGGCGCTGGGAAGTTCCACATCGTCCAGGTTGGTGGGATTCATCGCTGCTCCCCCGCTACAGGGCAAATACGAGGCGATTAAAGAGCTCCTCCTTAAGACATTTAGCTTATCTGCTAAGGAGAGAGCCCGCCAGATCCTTGACATTCAGAGCCTGGGGGACAGCAGACCGTCTCATCTCATGGAGAAAATGCTGAATCTGCTAGGGGGGGAAGATCCCCAGATATTGTTCATGGAGGTTTTCCTCGCCGCTTGCCACCCGGGTCCAGACGGCGCTGGCCAACACGGCCATCACAGACCCCCGCGCCTTGGCTGAGGAGGCGGACCGCTTTTTCCTGGCGGCACGAGAGCCAGAGGCGGAGGCGTTAGCTGTGACGCTCGGCGGCCCGTTTACAGGCAGGACGGCGTGGCGGAGGCCGGCGCCTATGTCTAATCAGCGTGGAGACACCGGACAGTGCTTTTACCACGCACGTTTGGGACAAAGGCAAAGAAGTGCATCGCTCCATGCAGCTACAAACCTCCGGAAGCGGAGGGCCCGCGCTCAGTAATGGCCGTGGCGTGGGCGGCACGGGCAGGCTCCTTTTCATCAGCGACAGCATTTCGGGGACCCTTTTTCTGTGTGACACGGGTGCCCAGCGGAGTGTAGTTCCTGCGTCGAGGAAGGCGTCGCTCGTGGAGGGAATGGTCCGCGTTGACGACGGCTAATGGCCCCATTCGCCCATACGGCGTCTGGCCTATGTGTTTGCGCATGGGGGGTCAGCGTTTCAGCTGGGAGTTTGTGACAGCGGACATTTCTTTTCCCCTGCTTGGGGCAGACTTTTTTTGTGCCCAGGGACTGTTGGTGGACGTTAAAATAAACGCTTGGTTGGCCTTGACGTTTTCCTCCCTGGTGTGCACACTCGGCAGCGCAGCGTCTGACGGACTGTCGAGCTCGCTGTCAGGGTCAGACATTTTCTTAAACTTTTGGCTGAGTTTCCAGACCTGTCGTAACCCACCTTTTCTGCACTCACTACCAAGCATGGCGTGGAGCACCACGTCACGACGGAGGGTCCTCCTGTCACGCCAGGGCCCGCGGTTGAACCCTTCTAAGCTGGCTGTGGCGAGGCGGAGTTTTCGACTATGGGCGCCTGGGCATCGTCCGCCCCGACAGCCGCCTGGGCCTCGCCGCTGCATGTCGTTCCCAAGCGGCGGATTCCGCCCGTGCGGGGACTATCGCCGGCTCAACGACGCCACTACGCCCGACCGCCATCGGTGCCGCACATACAAGACTTTTGGCGCATCTGGCGGGCGCAAAGGTGTTTTCCAAAGTGGACCTGGTGCGTGGATACCAAGTGCCCATGCACCCTCTAGACATTCCCAAGACGGCGGTGATTACGCCTTTTGGGCTTTTGAGTTCCTGCGGATGCCTTTTGGGCTCAAAACGCCGCTCAGACATTCCAGCGCCTGATGGAATCGGTGCTCGGACCTGCCTTCGTGTTTGTGTACCTGGACGACATACTCGCCAGCGCTTCGTGGAAGAGCACCTGTCCCACCTCCGTGCCCTTTTCACGCGGCTCAGCGATCATGGATTAATCATTAATCCTGCAAAGTGCCAGTTCGGGCTGTCTGCCATTGACTTCCTCGGGCACCGTCACAGGCGGTGCGACACCCCTGCCGGCGAAGGTGGAGGCGGTCGCGGCTTTTCCTCGCCCGCTCACAGTCCGGTCGCTACGGGAGTTCCTGGGGATGGTGACTTTCTATCACCGTTTTATCGCCCGAGCTGCCCACATCTTGCGGCCGCTGTATGAGGCTTTGAAAGGCAAGACCCCCGTCCAGGCGATCGACTGGACGATGGAAACGGAGGGAGCTTTTACTGAGGTCAAGGCCGCGTTGGCGCAGGCGGCTTTGTTGGCACACCCATCACCCACGGCACCCATCTCTATCACTACAGATGCGTCGGACTACGCGGTCGGCGCGGTGCACGAACAGTGGGTGGGCGCTGGCAACCGCCGCCTTTTCAGCCGCCAACTTCGCCCAGAGAACGCAGGTACAGCGCTTTTGACCGTGAACTCATGGGTCTTTATTTGGCCGTGCGGCACTTCCGTTTCTTGCTGGAGGGCCGTGAGTTCACGGCGTTTGTCAACCACAAGCCGCTCGCCTTCGCCATGTCGAAGGTGGCGGAGCCTTGGTCGGCGCGTCAGCAGCGGCAGCTCTCGTACATTTCAGAGTTTACCACGGACATTAAGCATGTGGCTGGCAAGTCAAACCTGGTGGCGGATTGCCTCTCCAGGGTCGTCATCGGTGCCGTCCAGTTGGGCCTGGATTATACGCGCATGGCGGCGGACCAGGTCGCTGACCCTGGCGTCCAGGCTCTGAAGTTGGAGAGCACTGGATTGCGCTTGGAGGACGTGGTGTTCGGCGACGCGGACATCACTCTGCTTTGTGACGTTTCTACGGGCCTGTCGTCCCCGCCTGCTGGAGGCGCTCGGTGTTTGAAGCAGTGCACGGCCTATCGCACCCCGGCGTTAAGCCTTCAGTGCGTTTGATGGCCACAAAGTTCGTCTGGCATGGACTTAAAAAAGACGTGAGGACTGCGTGGCTTGTCAACGCGCTAAGGTGCACCGCCACACGAAGGCCCCTTTGGAGCGTTTCCTGGTGCCGGAGAGGAGGTTTGACCATGTTAACATTGATTTAGTTGGTCCGTTGCCTCCCTCTCAGGGTTTCTCATACCTCCTCACTATGGTGGACAGGACGACTCGTTGGCCGGAGGCGGTTCCGGGGTCGGCGTCGGCCGCAGGCGATGCCGGGCTTTCATTGCAACGTGGGTGTGTCGTTTTGGCACCCCATCAGACATTTCCTCGGACAGGGGCTCGCAGTTCACGTCCGAGCTCTGGAACGCGGTGGCTGGCGGTCTGGGGGTTAAGCTGCACAGGACTACCGCTTACCACCCTCAGGCTAACGGCCTCTGTGAGCGCTTCCATCGCTCCATGAAGGCGGCCTTAAGGCCAGCCTTACGGACGGCAACTGGGTCGACAAGCTGCCCTGGGTGATGCTGGGGTTGCGTACTGCGCCCAAGGAGGATCTGCAGTGCTCACGGCGGAGATGGTTTGGTCAGCCGCTGAGGGTTCCAGGATTTCCTCCGGCGTCGGCTCCTGGTCGGCGAGGCCCAGCGGCTTTCTTGCTGGACCGGGCGGAGGCTTTCCCGGTACCTACTACTCAGCACGGTACTCCGGGGTTCAGGTGCCCACGGATCTACGCTCGGCTGGGCACGTTTTTATCCGCCACAGCACACAGAGGTCCCTGCAGCCTCCTTATGATGGACCTTTCAGGGTCTTGGAACACGGGATAAGCACCTGGTGGTCGACCTGGGTGGCAAGGCGGAGCACGTCTCGGTCGATCGGGTGAAGGCTGCTCATTTGGACTTGGGCCAACGGTGGTGCTCAGGCCGCCGAGAAGGGCCACCCAGCTTTGACTCCTGTCACGGGTGCTAGACCTGTTGTTCCGGTCCCTCCTCTTACGGGACCGCACGGGAAGGCTTTACCAACTCCAGTTATTAGGAGCCGTTGTGGGCGTGTTGTTCCTCCCCGCCACGCAGATTTTGTTTATGTGTGAATTCTGGGGGGGCTTGTGTGGTGACACGTAATGTTAACATAATTCACCTTTAGGAATGGTGTTGCCACACGGACAGTTAAGTTGTGACACAGGGGTTGATGCATGTCATTCCTGCAAACTCGCGATGCTAAGCAGTTGTGTGGATAAGGTTCTCTTCCTTGATGGATATTAAAGCTTGGAATTCGATCCTGAATACTCCGCCTCCGACTCCGTATCTCCGACACTACAAGACTTAAGACTTTCCTCTTTGACAGAGCTTATAGTTAGGGCTGAATCAGGTTCACCTGGTCCAGCCCCTTGATATGCTGCTATAGGCTTATAGCTGCCGGGGGACATTTTAGGATGCACTGAGCACCTATCTCCTCTTTTTTCTCTCTCCTTAGTGATGAATTTTCATCTCTCAATCGCACGTTACTAACTCTGCTTTCTCCCCGGAGTCCTTTTGACTTCACGTCTCATGGGGTCATCGGACCCTATGAGACGACATAGATCCTATCTGCTGATGGATCGTCGAGGTCTGGGTCGTGGAATTCCTGCTACCGACTACGCCACTGTCCTGTTGAGACTCTGCCCACTGTTGAGACTCCGCCCACTCCTCCTCTCTACCGCCATCTGCCTGATGGATCGTGGAGGTCTCCATCGTGGAATATGCCTACTATGAACTTTTCATACACTCTGTCATATTCATTGAATGTATTTTAACTCTAAATCTGTCCTTCTGGTCACATGACATCTATTGCATCTGTCCATCCTGGAGAGGGATCCTCCTCTGTTGCTCTCCTGAAGGGTTATTTGGGAGTTTTTCCTGATCCGATGTGAGGTTTTGGGGCAGGGATGTCTATGTGTACAGATTGTAAAGCACTCCGAGACAAATTTTTCATTTGTGAAATTGGGCTATACAAATACACTGAATTGAATGAAGTTGTTATTAAAGGTGTAATAGAATTGGGTGAAGTATCCCCTTTATATTCTTTGTATAACAGTCAAACCAGGCGGGGTCATTCAAGGACAAAAGGTGTATGCAATCGGGAGAAAACCCAGAAAGATTCAATGCAAAAAAAGTATCAAACAAGCATTTCTACTTTGTAGTTAAAAATGTCAAATGTTTTCCAACACTGACATAAGAACTATACAATTCAGAATATTAATATATACATATCAATTAATAATATTCACTATAATATGAATAATATATATTATAAATACCATCTAATGTAAATATACATATCAGATATGTATATTGTATACTCCGGAGTCCTTGTGACTTCACGTCTCATTGGGTCCATTGGACCTGGCTGGGTCTGCTGCCATGGCCCTGCTGATGCCCCGCCCACTCCTCTCTACCTCCATCTGCCTCATGAATCACGGAGGTCTGGATCGTGGTCCATCACTACTACCAACTATTCATACTCATTAAATGTGTTGTTACTCTAATGATTCCTTTTGGTCACATGGCATCTTTTGCACCTGTCCATCTGGGGAGAAAGATCCTCCTCTGTTGCTCTCCTGAAGGTTTCTTCCCATTTTTCCCTGTGAAAGGTTTGTTTGGGAGTTTTTCCTGATCCGATGTGAGGTTCTGGGACGTCGTATGTATAGATTGTAGTAAGAGAATAGGCTATACAAAATAAATTGAACATATTAATATTGTATACTATATATAAAATCTAGTAGAACATGTTTATATATAGATTTGTGTTTATATATTTGACCATGACAGCGATTAAGATGTTGCCAGTGACAGTCTTTAAACAAATGTTCCGATAGTTGATTTAGGCTTCTTGAAAAGAAAGCCCAGCGTTAAAGCGTGTGTATATTGATGACCATGTGAAGCAGTCACCAAGAAAAACCACTATGAAAATAATTGACATTAAACCAAATCACATACAAGATCAATAAGTAGAGCGATTTAAGTATAGTTATATATTTAATATAGGAGAGCTTTTAGAAGTTTAAAAACACAAATCCAATTCAGGTGGAAGATCCAGTGTGCAAGACAGAACCAGATCTGTTGGAGAACAAAAGACTGGATTAAGTAGTCATTAAGGATTAATATATAGTGCAATGTAAAAAACAAGAATTACCTCAAGAGAAAGTCAAAAATTCACATCAGTGATGTTCAGTGGTCCAAGGACAGCTTTTTGTGCCATACCACACTTCCCTGTTTTAAAGTTAAAAGGTTTAAGTACAAGTCAAACGAGACGAGTTGATACAGCATAAGTCACCAATACCTGATGCTAAACTCCTGACCCTCCTGGACTTGCAGTCAGAGTCACAGCAGGCACAGAGATAGCGGGATGCAGAGTTGTCCAACTGCTCCCAGCTGAGTTCATGAGGGTCAGAGAAGTCAGAAAATTATTCTCAGTGGTTCCATCACACAAGTCTGATGAACCCAGAGAACATTGTGAATGTTCAGTGACATGTTTACCCGTGCTCGTTGTCATAGTGACAGGCCTTCTTGCTGTTGTCCTGACCGTTGGGATCCCAAGCCACAAGTTTACAGTGGATAAACACCTGGTGAGTAAGAAGTGAGGTTGAGGGACAGTTGGCTTCCAGTTTTACCAATAAAGCCCCGAATCTAAAAATGAATGTGCACATGTTATCGTTACCTCTTCGCCGAGACCAAACCTAAAGGCTTGAAGGGAAAGGCAGAGCTCAGAAGATTTTTGCCTTGGTTCAAATTTGGAGCGCGATACCAGACTGTCCACAAGACATCTGTGTGGGGGAGAAAGAACGTGTCAAGTCTGATTTTGGACAACAAAATGCTAAACGGTGAAACCAGATTACCCCTCATTGGCGATTATCGGGTACAAAGTGCTTCCAGGCTGCAGCAGTGTGGTAGCTGCACGCATTCCTCAAGAAACAGCAGCAAGGGGCTGATGGGTCTCCTGCGCCACGCTAGCCATGATCGGGATAAAGGAGCCCAGAGGAAAGGTGGTGGATTCAGCGGGGCCGGAGAAGTCAGCTACAGCCGTAAACAGGAGAGGAGTCATTACACTACAGGAGTCACTGGGAGAGCTGCCATCTCTAGTGAGGTCACGCTTCACACCCACCATTCATGAGGCCAAAGTGGAACTCTAGATCTCCCAGACCAAACGTGTTGAAAATTGGGGCATGAAGCCGCGGGTACCAGTCTTCAGGCCTGCAACACAAAGCAAGAGTTAAACAGCTGCCATGTTACCAAACTCTCACAGCTGAAGTAGTGTGAACACCCACCTCTCATATTCACAGACAACGGGCGAGTGAAGTCCACAGAGTCAGGAGAGGAACTGTAGGTCAGATCATTGGTGAACATCACGCGATCCCCACTTACCTGCGAGAGACACAAATGTCACCAAGCTGCAGGAAGTACAGTGGACTCAGTTTGCAGGTACACATGTGGAGGTGCTACGCACAATTCTCCTGAAGTTACAGTCTTCGAAGTCCACGCTGAAAAGCCTCGGTGGCCGAGAAGCTGGTGGGAAGCAGTTACCCAGACGGAAGAGCGGTATCAGCCCGGGACCTGCCCTCCGTCCACACCAGCCTCACAGAGTCGGTTCCACAGTCCAGCTTCATGTCTGGAAGGAGACACAACACAAACAAGTTGATACTCAAACAGCTTTAGTTAGATCACAATAACAGAGCTTTGTGCATCATTTTGTTCCAATATTACCTGCATACACCGACATGGCAGCAGCCAGGCTCACAAGCAGTGCGGCTGCCAAGAAAGCCATCATGACTGGATGCTGGCTCTGGACACTGTGGGGTGTTTTTATTCCTTGTTACCGGGCAACTTTCATCAAGACAACCTCTTTCAGCTGGTGTGTGTTGACGGCCTCAGGTGCAGAGGACCTCAGACTTCTTCTTCTTCTTAAGTTTTTTTTACAGTTTACAAATTAAGGTTGAAGGTGCATAGCGACATCTACTGTACTGAATGTGTAACATCATGACTTTATGACGTTTGTCATTTTAATCACAGTAATATTGTTTATAAATTTCTGAATTCCAAAATGTAAAAACACTTCATATAGCTACCACACTGCACTTCCTGCACAACTTCCTGCACTCAATGATTTACTGTCATTGAGTCCTGTATGTCATCACTTTTTTGTCCGTATTGATTTCCCAACACTTAGGACGAGAAGTTATATATTATTATTATTATACCTTTATTTAACCAGGTTAAACCCATTTAGATTTAAAATCTTTTTCTTCGAGAGTGACATTTGAAACTCATAGTTACAAACAAAAAACACAGAACAAGACAAATGAAAAGAAACCAAAAGTTACATAACAGTGACAGTGAAAGTGACATAACAGAGTTAACTTAAGAAACATTTACATTTTTGGGAACCTGCCTGCATTTCTTTCATTTTAGAGTTAAAAGCAGTAAGTGCTATCAGTTCTTTGAGTTTTAAAATATTCTGCATCATTATCCAGGGTGAGGATGCAGAGTACACAAAAGTTATTTTCCCCATTTCCTTTCTGGCATTTGTGACAGTGAGCATCAGGAAGTCCTGAGAACGCAAAGAGTATTTTCCGACATTTTTCTGCATGGTGAAGACACACAAATAGTCCGGGAGCAGACCAAGAATCGCCTTATAAATCAATGTGTACCAATGACAGCGCCTATAGGTGGCTAGAGCAGGCCATCCTACCAGAGAGTATAGCTTGCAGTGTAGTCAGAGCTTTACAGTTGGTAATGAACCGAAGTGAAGCATGGTAAGCATGTAAAGAAAATCACCATCGTCCAACACAGGTTAAAAAGTAGGAGCAACTGATTGCTTTTTTACATTCGTTGAAAAGCACAGCTTATTTCGAAAATAAAACCCCAGTTTTAACCTCAACTTTTTCACCAGGTACTGCACATGTGGCTTAAAAGTGAGGGAATAATCTATCAATATACCCAAATATTTCTAAGAGTCAACAAACTTGCCAAAGGCAGATAAATGTGAGATATGCAACAGTAAAGAAACTGTTGAACAATTATTGATAGAGTGCAGGAAGTTCACCGTGGAAAGAGAAAGACTGAAAGGCAGGATGGTAGCAATATAAAGTGTTTTTACATGTTTTACATTCATCATAATAACAATATTACTGTGTTTAAAATTACAAATGTCCTAAAGTCATGATGATGTTTCGCTATGCACCTTAAACCTTAATTTGTCGTCCGCCAATAAATTTCAGATGAAGATGAAGAAGTCTGATGGCCTCTGCACCTGAGGCCATCAACACACACCAGCTGAAAGAGGTTGTCTTGATGAAAGTTGCCCGGTAACAAGGAATAAAAACACCCCACAGTGTCCAGAGCCAGCATCCAGTCATGATGGCTTTCTTTTGGCAGCGTGCACTGCTTGTGAGCCTGGCTGCTGCCATGTCGGTGTATGCAGGTAATATTGGAACAAAATGATGCACAAAGCTCTGTTATTGTGATCTAACTAAAGCTGTTTGAGTATCAACTTGTTTGTGTTGTCTCCTTCCAGACATGAAGCTGGACTGTGGAACCGACTCTGTGAGGCTGGTGTGGATGGAGGGCAGGTCCCGGCTGATACCTCGCTCTTCCGTCTGGGTAACTGCTTCCCACCAGCTTCTCGGCCACCGAGGCTTTTTCAGCGTGGACTTGACGACTGTAACTTCAGGAGGTGTGCAGCACCTCCATGTGTACCTGCAAACTGAGTCCGCTGTACTTCCTGCAGCTTGGTGACATCTGTGTCTCTCGTAGGTAACTGGGGATCGCTTGATGTTCACCAATGATCTGACCTACAGTTCCTCTCCTGACTCTGTGGACTTCACTCGCCCCGTTGTCTGTGAATATGAGAGGTGGGTGTTCACACTACTTCAGCTGTGAGTTTGGTAACATGGCAGCTGTTTAACTCTTGCTTTGTGTTGCAGGCCTGAAGACTGGTACCCGCGGCTTCATGCCCCAACTTTCAACACGTTTGGTCTGGGAGATCTAGAGTTCCACTTTGGCCTCATGAATGGTGGGTGTGAACGTGACCTCACTGGAGATGGCAGCTCTCCCAGTGACTCCTGTAGCGTAATGACTCCTCTCCTGTTTACGGCTGTAGCTGACTTCTCCGGCCCGCTGAATCCACCACCTTTCCTCTGGGCTCCTTTATCCCGATCATGGCTAGCGTGGCGCAGGAGACCCATCAGCCCTTGCTAATGTTTCTTGAGGAATGGCAGCTACCACACCGGAGCTGCAGCCTGGAAGCACTTTGTACCCGATAATCGCCAATGAGGGGTAATCTGGTTACACCGTTTAGCATTTTGTTGTCCAGAAATCAGACTTGACACTTTCTTTCTCCCCCACACAGATGTCTTGTGGACAGTCTGGTATCGCTCCAAATTCGAACAAAGGCAAAAATCCTCTGAGCTCCGCCTTTCCCTTCAAGCCTTTAGGTTTGGTCTCGGCGAAGAGGTAACGATAACTTTTGCACATTCATTTTTAGATTTGGGGCTTTATCGGTAAAACTGGAAGCCAACTGCCCCTCAACCTCACTTCTTGCTCACCAGGTGTTTATCCACTGTAAACTTGTGGCTTGGGATCCCAACGGTCAGGACAACAGCAAGAAGGCCTGTCACTATGACAACGAGCATGGGTAAGAATGTCACTGAAAACATTCACAATGTTCTCTGGGTTCATTAGACTTGTGTGATGGAACCCCTGGGAATAATTTTCTGACTCTTCTCTGACCCTCATGAACTCAGCTGGGAGCAGTTGGACAACTCTGCATCCCGCTATCTCTGTGCCTGCTGTGACTCTGACTGCAAGTCCAGGAGGGTCAGGAGTTTAGCATCAGGTATTGGTGACTTCTGCTGTATCAACTCGTCTGGTTTGACTTGTACTTAAACCTTTTAACTTTAAAACAGGGAAGCGTGGTATGGCACAACAAGCTGTCCTTGGGCCACTTACCATCACTGATGTGAATTATTGACTGATTATCCAGGTTAGTTTTAATTTGACATTTCAGTACATACTCATCCTAAAACTTGACTGTAATTGTATGCACTTGCAGGAATGGATCCATCTTCCACGCTCGGTCCTTCAATCTGAATTGTATTGTTATGTACATTTAAAGTGACATTGTAATGCCATTAAAGCTGTACTATACTTGAAGGTTATGTGCTTAAAGGTTAATTGATTTCAAAGTCCAATATTTTCATAAAGGAATCTTGTTCTTGGCGAAAAGGCTTGCCGTGCACATCAGGTAGCAGCTTCATACCGAAGTGTTGGCACGTTCGGCTTTTCAAGAAGCCTACATTATCTTTAACCACAGTTGGGTCTGTAAGCAGGTGTGGCCTGTTCCTTTAATATTGGTCTGGAGATTTCAAAATGTTTATTTGATTCAGGCCCTATTAGTTGTCCATCCAAGTGGAAGACATTACTACCCCACAACTACAAAAACCCATCGGGCAGAAACGGCTCTGTTTAATTCCTAAAAATACAGACTGTACTGCCAAGCTCCCAACACTAAATGGCCTGGAAGACATTGAAGTAGAAATGTCCTTAACTCTACATGACATGACTACTCTGGCGGTTGACGTCAACAATCGCGATGCCGTTCATTAATCTGACTACACAGGACTGTAGCTTAGACTTTGCCAAATAACATGGCTGAATATGACTTCTTTGGACAAATGAAACAAAGATTAACTTGTACCACAATGATGAGATGCAAACCACATCTGGTAAACAGTGCTATGGCCTTTTTTCTATGGCTGCCAATACAACTGGGTCACTATTGATACAGTTGGATTGGTTGAGGTGTTTAGGGCTTCCGATCTTCTCAGATTTAGCCAAATGCTGGAAAACCATCGGAGGTGAAAGATGATCCAAAACATATTATGGAAATAGCCCAAGAGCTCAAGGAAAATAAATTAAATTGTTTAGTGGCCAAGTCTGTCACCTGATCTCTACCCGAGAGCCATACATCGGGTAAAATAAAGTACAATCTAACCAATTACAATTTCCGACCATGGCCCGGTCGTTATGAACATTTAGGTCTAGAGAATCCCTTTAGGTACTGGGGCATAAATGTCTTGTTGGCAGACATTCAAATCAAACAAGAAATACAATCTGGTCTGAGTACTTTGTCATAAATGATGATAGTAATGTTTCTCCCTTAATATTATGGGACGCAGGAAAGGCCAAAATGAGGGAGGGAATAATTCCTTTAGGATTTATAATAAAGAAACAAAGACTTGCAAAACAAGAACTGGAACTTGAATCAAAAAGATTAGAGCAAGAACACAAGATGCATAGAAAAGAGGATACATTGAGAAAGCTCAAGGAAGTTAGGCTACGGTTGGATGAGGCACTATCATAAGGCAGAAGGAGCTCTCAGGTTTATCAATGGAAAATACTACTGAATGAGAAATAAAGCTAGCAGGTTGTTGGCTTTTCAAGTCCTGAAAGCACAATCTAACTGAAATCCCTAAAATTAAAAACATTGAATCTAACCGTCTGGAGACTGACCCTCCGGAAATATCAAGATGCTTTTTACAAAAAATTCCAAACAATTATATAAGAGTCAAGAACAAGAATCAAAGGGTAAATAGAGCTTTTGGAACGACTCAAATAGACCAAAAAGCAACCAGATTAGTTGGTCACAAATTAGTAGATCCCATCACACAAGATGAAATTAAAGAAACCATCGCTAAATTAAAAAACAACAAATCGCCGGTAACAGATGAGTTCACTGGAGAATATTACAAAGCCTTTGTGAATTACCTCACCCCGATACTATGCAAAGTATATAACTACCGTATGTACTAAAACGAGAGATCCACCAAAATCTTGGTCCGAAGCAATCTTTACTGTCCCACATAAAGAAGGAAAAGATTCCTTACAATGCACCAACTACAGCCCAATAATCCTCTTATGCATAGGCTATAAAATCCTGACCTCCATCCTGGCTGCCAGAACCTAAAAATATATAAAGAAATGAATAAAACCAGAGCAAACAGGATTTATCCTAGGCCATTAAGGAACAAACAACATAAGAAAAGCCCTACATTTACAATCAATAGCGTCAAGAGACAGACAACACTCAATGCTTCTCAGCTTAGATGCTGAAAAGGCATTTGACGAGTTGATTGTTTATTCCTGGAACAAACAGATACAGATGGGATTCGGTGAAAAATGTTTTAGCTGGATCAACTTGCTCAACAGAGACCAAAGATCAGAAGTCTCTCTCCCCTCTTTGTATTTAGTATTGAACCTCTTGCAGAAGCTATACGCCAAAATATACAAATTCAAGGAATAGTGATGAAAGTGGAACAGACCATAAAATATCAGTTTGCAGATGACAAAACAATTATATAAGAGTCAAGAACAAGAATCAGCAACCAGATTAGTTGGTCACAAATTAGTAGATCCCATCACACAAGATGAAATTAAAGATGAGTTCACTGGAGAATATTACAAAGCCTTTGTGAATAAGAAGGAAAAGATTCCTTACAATGCACCAAAAAATATATAAAGAAATGAATAAAATTTACAATCAATAAATGCTTCTCAGCTTAGATGCTGAAAAGGCATTTGACGAGTTGATTGTTTATTCCTGGAACAAACAGATACAGATGGGATTCGGTGAAAAATGTTTTAGCTGGATCAACTTGCTCAACAGAGACCAAAGATCAGAAGTCTCTCTCCCCTCTTTGTATTTAGTATTGAACCTCAAAATATACAAATTCAAGGAATAGTGATGAAAGTGGAACAGACCATAAAATATCAGTTTGCAGATGACATTCTGCTTTTTATAATAACCTCTTCCCTCCATTCCTGCACTTATGCAGTGTCTGCACAAATATGGCTCAGTGTCAGAGTATAAGATTAATGAAAACAAATCTGTGGCGATGATAATATCTGGAATTTGGCCCACAGTTGAATGAGGATGTTTCCTTTCACTGGGCTAAATAAGGATTTTGATATCTGGGAACTTTTACTTGGCTCCACAAAGCTGTTTGATGCCAATTACAATAAGTCAGAACAAATAAAAAAGTGACATGACACAGGGACATCCTACCTCGTTTTGGATTGTGGAGACTGAACACAAGTTACCCAGACTCGTTGTTTCAGTCTCTGGCTTTCCATCTTCAACATATTAAATGAACTCAAGTCATCTGGCAGAATAAGAGACCCATGATAAGTAAAAGTACGCACATGTGGGATTTCTATGCGGGTGTGCATGGTTATGTGTGGGCATTTGTTGGGGTACTGTAGATCATGTGTTTGGGCTGAATCAGGTTCACCTGGTCCAGCCCCTTGATATGCTGCTATAGGCTTATAGCTGCTGGGGGACATTTTAGGATACACTGAGCACCTATCTCCTCTTTTCTCTCTCCATCACACATTACTAACTCTGCTTTCTCCCCGGAGTCCTTTTGACTTCACGTCTCATGGGGTCATCAGACCCTATGAGACGGCATAGATCCTATCTGCCTGATGGATCATCGAGGTCTGGGTCGTGGAATTCCTGCTACCGACTACGCCACTGCCCTGTTGAGACTCCGCCCACTCCTCCTCTCTACCGCCATCTGCCTGATGGATCGTGGAGGTCTCCATCGTGGAATACGCCTACTATGAACTTTTCATACACTGTCATATTCATTGAATGTATTTTAACTCTAAATCTGTCCTTCTGGTCACATGACATCTATTGTTCTGTCCATCCTGGAGAGGGATCCTCCTCTGTTGCTCTCCGGAAGGTTTCTACCCTTTTTACCCCCTGAAGGGTTATTTGGGAGTTTTTCCTGATCCGATGTGAGGTTTTGGGGCAGGGATGTCTGTGTACAGATTGTAAAGCACTCCGAGACAAATTTTTCATTTGTGAAATTGGGCTATACAAATAAACTGAATTGAATGTGTGTGGTGTTGGCATTTGTACTCGCTGTGGGCTGGACTATGGATACTGATACTGCCATTTTGAGTGTTGCGTTTAGTTAAATGTCAAGGATTGCCATTTTGTTGAAATTACAATCCCAACTTCACCAGAAATATAAATATAGTCTCAACTCTGTTTATGGTAGTCTAACATGTTTTATTAAAAAAAATTCACCGAACAGAAGAAATTACGAGCTAATGTTGCACCTGATGGGACACACAGTTTACATCTTGTTACAATGCATTAGGTCTAGTAAAGAGCGCTAGTCAACCCGTTGAAAATACTGCGTTTAGCCTTGAGACATGCTCAAAGAAAAATATGCAGCGAGGGTTAGGAGTCCATTTACTGTGGAAATACATCATATATTCAGGTCTCTGTATTAAGGAGCAACATATGCTGTCAATATTTTACTATGACAGTGAAGAGGATGTTCCCAATGACAGCCCTGCAAACAAAAGCCCAGTGTTGAAGCTCTTGTGTATGTTGATGATCAGATGCAAGCAGTCACCAAGAACACCACTTTATGGAAATACTGGAATCAAATTATAGACAATATCATTAAGCAGAGCTTGCAAGTATATTTTTAATAACATTAGAATTGGAAATGCATTACATTTTTAGGAGTTTACAAAACAATAAAAGTCCAATTCAGATCGAGCCAGCATGCAATATGAATCCATTCCTGTGAGACAATAAAAGACTGGGTTAAGTAGTTAAGGATTTCCATGTATTGTAAAATACAAGAATTACCTGGAGAATGAGTCAATAATTCACATCAGTGATGGTCAGAGGTCCAAGGACAGCTTTTTGTGCCATACCACGCTTCCCTGGTTTAAAGTTAAAAGGTTTAAGTACAAATCAAACGTGACGGGTTGATATAGCAGAAGTCACCAATACCTGATGCTAAACTCCTGACCCTCCTGGACTTGCAGTCAGAGTCACAGCAGGCACAGAGATAGCGGGATGCAGAGTTGTCCAACTGCTCCCAGCTGAGTTCATGAGGGTCAGAGAAGAGTCAGAAAATTATTCTCAGTGGTTCCATCACACAAGTCTGATGAACCCAGAGAACATTGTGAATGTTCAGTGACATGTTTACCCAAGCTCGTTGTCATAGTGACAGGCCTTCTTGCTGTTGTCCTGGCCGTTGGGATCCCAAGCCACAAGTTTACAGTGGATAAACACCTGGTGAGTAAGAAGTGAGGTTGAGGGGCAGTTGGCTTCCAGTTTTACCAATAAAGCCCCAAATCTAAAAATGAATGTGCACAAGTTATCGTTACCTCTTCGCCGAGACCAAACCTAAAGGCTTGAAGGGAAAGGCAGAGCTCAGAAGATTTTTGCCTTGGTTCAAATTTGGAGCGCGATACCAGACTGTCCACAAGACATCTGTGTGGGGGAGAAAGAAAGTGTCAAGTCTGATTTTGGACAACAAAATGCTAAACGGTGAAACCAGATTACCCCTCATTGGCGATTATCGGGTACAAAGTGCTTTCAGGCTGCAGCTCCGGTGTGGTAGCCGCTACGCATTCCTCAAGAAACAGCAGCAAGGGCTGATGGGTCTCCTGCGCCACGCTAGCCATGATCGGGATAAAGGAGCCCAGAGGAAAGGTGGTGGATTCAGCGGGGCCGGAGAAGTCAGCTACAGCCGTAAACAGGAGAGGAGTCATTACGCTACAGGAGTCACTGGGAGAGCTGCCATCTCCAGTCAGGTCACGCTTCACACCAACCATTCATGAGGCCAAAGTGGAACTCTAGATCTCCCAGACCAAACGTGTTGAAAATTGGGGCATGAAGCCGCGGGTACCAGTCTTCAGGCCTGCAACACAAAGCAAGAGTTAAACAGCTGCCATGTTACCAAACTCAAAGCTGAAGTAGTGTGAACACCCACCTCTCATATTCACAGACAACGGGGCGAGTGAAGTCCACAGAGTCAGGAGAGGAACTGTAGGTCAGATCATTGGTGAACATCAAGCGATCCCCAGTTACCTACGAGAGACACAGATGTCACCAAGCTGCAGGAAGTACAGCGGACTCAGTTTGCAGGTACACATGTGGAGGTGCGACGTACAATTCTCCTGAAGTTACAGTCGTCGAAGTCCACGCTGAAAAAAGCCTCGGTGGCCGAGAAGCTGGTGGGGAAGCAGTTACCCAGACGGAAGAGCGAGGTATCAGCCCGGGACCTGCCCTCCGTCCACACCAGCCTCACAGAGTCAGTTCCACAGTCCAGCTTCATGTCTGGAAGGAGACACAACACAAACAAGTTGATACTCAAACAGCTTTAGTTAGATCACAATAACAGAGCTTTGTGCATCATTTTGTTCCAATATTACCTGCATACACCGACATGGCAGCAGCCAGGCTCACAAGCAGTGCACGCTGCCAAAAGAAAGCCATCATGACTGGATGCTGGCTCTGGACACTGTGGGGTGTTTTTATTCCTTGTTACCGGGCAACTTTCATCAAGACAACCTCTTTCAGCTGGTGTGTGTTGACGGCCTCAGGTGCAGAGGCCATCAGACTTCTTCTTCTGAAGTTTATTGGTAGACTACGCATTAGGGTATACCGCACCATCACCATGACTGTAGGACATTTGTCATTTTAAACAGAGTAATATCGTTATTATGATAAATGTAAAACATTTGAAAAGACTTCAAATAGCTACCATCCTGCCTTTCAGTCTTTCTCTTTCCACGCTGAACTTCCTGCACTCTATCAATAAATGTTCAACAGTTTCTTTACAGTTGCATATCTCACATCTATCCCAGTCTTATAAATAAAAAAATATTATAAATTCTTTACTCACATTTAAACTTCAGTTAAAGGATCCTCTCAAACTGTTTGACCCGATTGTATACTAAGGTCAAAACCTTCTAAGATTTCTGAACCTACTTTAACTTTAAATGTTCCATTTAATACTAAAAAAGTTCATTGTCCAGTAATATAAGCTTCCACATGAGTCTATGTTCATTTTAATTATCAGTCCATCTCTCCACATGGAATCATACGCTTTCTCAATGTCAAAGAAAACTAAAGCCGTCGCTTCCTTCATGTGAAGTGTCTTTTCTATTTAGTTACTTTCGTTAAAGAGATCATCTTCAGGCACCGCACTAAGTTGCTTTAAATCCTTTTTATCTGATCGATCTAAATTTGTATTTGTAAACGATGAAGCCTCAATGACCAACAACGTTAATCACGGAGTTCCACAAGGTTCTGTGCTTGGACCCATTTCCCTTATATATGCTTCCTTTTGGCAAGATTATCAGGAAACACTCCATAAACTTTCATTGTTATGCAGATAATACTCAACTATATCGATCGATCAAACCAGAGGAGTCCAACCAGCTCAGTAAAATTCAAGCATGTCTTAAGGACATAAAAACATGGATGACCTGCAACTTCTTGATGTTAAACTCTGACAAAACTGAAGTAATTTTACTCTGAACACCTCAGGGATCAATTATCTGGTGATGTGGTTTCTGTAGATGGCATTGCCCTGGCATCCAACACCACTGTAAAGAATCTCGGCGTTATCTTTGATTGGGACTTGTCCTTTAACTCCCACGTGAAGCAATTCTCAAGGAAGGCATGTTTTACGTCTAGAAGGCATCTACGTAACATTTAAAAAATCAGACACATCTTGTCTCAAAAAGATGCAGAAAAATTGGTTCACGCGTTTCTTACTTCTAGACTGGATTACTGCAACTCCTTATTATCAGGCTGCTCTAATAAGTCTCTTAGGTCCCTCCAGTTGATCCAGAATGCTGCAGCTCGTGTTCTCACTAAAACTAAGAAAAGAGATCACATCACTCCTGCACTAGCTGCTCTGCACTGGCTCCCTGTAACATCAAGAGTCACATTTAAAATTCTTCTCCTCACCTACAAAGCCTTGATTGGTGATGCTCCATCATATCTTAAGGAGCTTGTAGTACCATATTGCCCCACTAGAGAGCTACGCTCACTAAATGCGGGACTACTTGTAGTTCCTCGAGTCTTAAAAAGTAGAATGGGAGCCAGAGCCTTTAGTTATCAAGCTCCTCTTTTATGGAACCAGCTTCCACCTTCAGACACAGTCACCTCGTTTAAGAGTAGACTTAAGACTTTCCTCTTTGACAGAGCTTATAGTTAGGGCTGAATCAGGTTCACCTGGTCCAGCCCCTTGATATGCTGCTATAGGCTTATAGGCTGCTGGGGGACGTTTTAGGATGCACTGAGCACCTATATCCTCTTCTCGCTTGACTTATAAATGAATTTTCATGTCTGCATCACACATTATTAACTCTGCTTCCTCCCTGGAGTCCTTGGGACTTCACGTCTCATAGGGTCCATCCGACATGGCTGGGTCTGCTGCCATGGCCCTGTTGATGCCCCGCCCACTCCTATCTACCTCCATCTGCCTGATGTATCATGTAGGTCTGGATTGTGGTCCATCACTACTACCAACTATTCATACACTTTCATATTCATTGAATGTGTTGTAACTCTAATGATTCCTTCTGTACACATGGCATCTTTTGCACCTGTCCATCCTGGAGAGGGATCCTCCTCTGTTGCTCTCCTAAAGGTTTCTTCACTTTTTCCCCCGTAAAGTGTTTGGGAGTTTTTCCTGATCTGATGTGAGGTTCTGGGACAGGGATGTCTATGTGTACAGAGCGTAAAGCACTGAGGCACATTTGAGAGAATGGGCTATAAAAAATAAACTGAACTATTCCTCAATAAAGCATTTTGTTGTTCTCCCCTCACTGCATATACAGTATTTACTTGTTACTCCAGTACTATGCATACTTAACTGTACCCATTTGCACTTCGTTGTAAACCCTGTATTCAGATTCATAAAGGCATCGCGAGTGTAGACTTTGACGAGTATTTGTTATAAGAGGTTCGGTCTCAGGAAATACTTTTCCAAATCTACTTAACATGTCTTCCATGGTCTTCCAGGCCTTTGTGTTGGCGAGCGTGGCAGTACAGTCTATTTTTAGGAATTTACCAAACAGAGCCAATGTTTCTGCCCAATGAGTTTGTGTAATTAGGATTTTAATGTCCTCCATTCATGGACACCTATTTGGTCCTGACGCAGAGTGTCCTGGATCAGCTACAGTTAACTTTAGAAATCTGATATTGAGGGAACAAACCACACCTGGTCAACAAACCATTTGCATGACACTTTCCAGTTACTTGGAGCCTTTTGAGACCCTGAAAAACAGTTGCAATTCCTAAACTGTTAATGCGATAGTTTTGTTATAGCCAGTGAAATAAAGCCAAAAGTCTACACTTTAAACCTCAACTTGACTGCTTGAAAGCCCATTGCAGTTGTGTATAGGCATATTACAGGTGTTTGGTATGAAGCTGCTTATCGGATGTCATGCAGTTTAACCAAGATTACTTAAATGAATACAGTACCTAGAAAGAAAGACACCGAAAAAACTAAGCGTAGTAATGTCAAGTATAGTTAAAGATTTAATGGCATTATTACAATCTCAAAATGCATAGACTTTTAGAAGTTGACAACACCAATAATAAAAATCCAGTTCAGATTGGAGCCAGTGTGCAAGATGGAGCCATTCCTGTTGGAGAATAAAACACAGAGTTAAGTAGTTGGTAAGGCTTATTATATAGTACAATGTCATGAAAAAAATATTACCTGGATGATTAGTCAATAATTCACATCAGTGATGGTCAGAGGCCCAAGGACAGCTTTTTGTGCCATACCACGCTTCCCTGCTTTAAAGTTAAAAAGTTTAAGTACAAGTCAAACCAGACGAGTTGATACAGCAGAAGTCACCAATACCTGATGCTAAACTCCTGACCCTCCTGGACTTGCAGTCAGAGTCACAGCAGGCACAGAGATAGCGGGATGCAGAGTTGTCCAACTGCTCCCAGCTGAGTTCATGAGGGTCGGAGAAGTCAGAAAATTATTCTCAGTGGTTCCATCACACAAGTCTGATGGACCCAGAGAACAATGTGAATGTTTTCAGTGACAATAACAGAGCTTTGTGCATCATTTTGTTCCAATATTACCTGCATACACCGACATGGCAGCAGCCAGGCTCACAAGCAGTGCACGCTGCCAAAAGAAAGCCATCATGACTGGATGCTGGTTCTGGACACTGGGGGGTGTTTTTATTCCTTGTTACCGGGCAACTTTCATCAAGACAACCTCTTTCAGCTGGTGTGTGTTGATGGCCTCAGGTGCAGAGGACCTCAGACTTCTTTTTCTTCATCTTCTTACGTTTTTTTTTTACAAATTAAGGTTGAAGGTGCATAGCGACACCTACTGTACTGGATGTGTAATATCATGACATTTTATGACATTTGTCTTTTTAAACACAGTCATATTGTTTAAAATATTATAAATTCTAAATATGTAAAAAGACCTCATATAGCTACCACACTGCTCTTCAGTCTTTCTCTTCCAACACTGAACTTCCTGCACTCAATGATTTACTGTCATTGACTCGTGTGTGTCTTATTCCCCCCAAAAATGTGTTGTCAGTATTGATTTCACAACAATTAGGAACAGAGGTACACTTCTGTTGGAATTAGGAAATTAGGTTACAGATAGATGTGAGATATACAACAGTAAAGAAACTGTTGAACAATTTTCTGATAGAGTGCAGAAAGTTTAGCATGGAAAGAGAAAGACTGAAAGGAAGGGTGGAAGCTATATATATTTTAATTGTTTTAATGTATAATACTTGAAACAATATTACTGTGTTTAAAATGGCAAGTGTCCTAAAGTCATGATGATGTTTCGCTATGCACCTTAAACCTTAATTTGTAGTCTGCCAATAAACTTCAGATGAAGAAGAAGAAGTCTGATGGCCTCTGCACCTGAGGCCATCAACACACACCAGCTGAAAGAGGTTGTCTTGATGAAAGTTGCCCGGTAACAAGGAATAAAAACACCCCCCAGTGTCCAGAGCCAGCATCCAGTCATGATGGCTTTCTTTTGGCAGCGTGCACTGTTTGTGAGCCTGGCTGCTGCCATGTCGGTGTATGCAGGTAATATTGGAACAAAATGATGCACAAAGCTCTGTTATTGTGATCTAACTAAAGCTGTTTGAGTATCAACTTGTTTGTGTTGTGTCTCCTTCCAGACATGAAGCTGGACTGTGGAACCGACTCTGTGAGGCTGGTGTGGACGGAGGGCAGGTCCCGGGCTGATACCTCGCTCTTCCGTCTGGGTAACTGCTTCCCCACCAGCTTCTCGGCCACAGAGGCTTTTTTCAGCGTGGACTTTGACGACTGTAACTTCAGGAGAATTGTGCGTAGCACCTCCACATGTGTACCTGCAAACTGAGTCCACTGTACTTCCTGCAGCTTGGTGACATTTGTGTCTCTCGTAGGTAACTGGGGATCGCTTGATGTTCACCAATGATCTGACCTACAGTTCCTCTCCTGACTCTGTGGACTTCACTCGCCCCGTTGTCTGTGAATATGAGAGGTGGGTGTTCACACTACTTCAGCTTTGAGAGTTTGGTAACATGGCAGCTGTTTATCTCTTGCTTTGTGTTGCAGGCCTGAAGACTGGTACCCGCGGCTTCATGCCCCAATTTTCAACACGTTTGGTCTGGGAGATCTAGAGTTCCACTTTGGCCTCATGAATGGTGGGTGTGAAGCGTGACCTCACTAGAGATGGCAGCTCTCCCAGTGACTCCTCTAGCGTAATGACTCCTCTCCTGTTTACGGCTGTAGCTGACTTCTCCGGCCCCGCTGAATCCACCACCTTTCCTCTGGGCTCCTTTATCCCGATCATGGCTAGCGTGGCGCAGGAGACCCATCAGCCCTTGCTGCTGTTTCTTGAGGAATGCGTAGCGGCTACCACACCGGAGCTGCAGCCTGGAAGCACTTTGTACCCGATAATCGCCAATGAGGGGTAATCTGGTTTCACCGTTTAGCATTTTGTTGTCCAGAAATCAGACTTGACACTTTCTTTCTCCACCACACAGATGTCTTGTGGACAGTCTGGTATCGCGCTCCAAGTTCGAACAAAGGCAAAAATCCTCTGAGCTCCGCCTTTCCCTTCAAGCCTTTAGGTTTGGTCTTGGGGAAGAGGTAACCATAACTTGTGCACATTCAGAATTGGGACTTTATTGGTAAAACTGGAAGCCAACTGCCCCTCAATCTCACTTCTTACTCAACAGGTGTTTATCCACTGTAAACTTGTGGCTTGGGATCCCAACGGTCAGGACAACAGCAAGAAGGCCTGTCACTATGACAACGAGCATGGGTAAACATGTCACTGAAACATTCACAATGTTCTCTGGGTTCATCAGACTTGTGTGATGGAACCACTGAGAATAATTTTCTGACTCTTCTCTGACCCTCATGAACTCAGCTGGGAGCAGTTGGACAACTCTGCATCCCGCTATCTCTGTGCCTGCTGTGACTCTGACTGCAAGTCCAGGAGGGTCAGGAGTTTAGCATCAGGTATTGGTGACTTCTGCTGTATCAACTCGTCTGGTTTGACTTGTACTTAAACCTTTTAACTTTCAAACAGGGAAGCGGGGTATGGCACAAAAAGCTGTCCTTGGGCCACTGACCATCACTGATTCTCCAGGTAGGTTTTATTTTGACATTGCGGTGCATATTAGTCCTTAACTACTTAACCCAGTCCTTTGTTAACAGGAATGGATCCAGCTTGCACACTGGCTCCTTCAATTTGAGTTCGACTTATTCTTTGATTTGTAAACTTCTAAAAGTATAATGCCAACACCCTGCGGAGTATAATAATAAAGGTGGAACTATATTTTGTGTGTAATGTATTCATTTTGTTTTTGCTGAAACCTGCATATCTAGTAATCAACTTCATACATAAAGCTTTAATACTGGCCTTTTTTTCAAGAAGAAATCTCAGCAATATTTAACATTTGTCTGTCATTGGGAACATTACGCTGTTGTGGTAAAATATTGATGCCACTGTATTTATAGAGCGACTGATCATTGAAACTTGGTTTATAAATCAAGGCTAAACTCTGCAGTTAGCTTTATTTACCCATAACTATAAATTGCAACCAGATAGGCCTACCAATGTATTGCAGCGCTATACAAACATAATATGGAGGACTTAAAATGACTTAAGTATAAATAAATGAATGCATGAATAAATACAAGAATAAATAAATGTATAAATACAGGAATGAATAAATATAAGTTATAAATCAACAAGACATCATTAAATAAATATATTTCTTCATTTATTTATTTGTCCACACGTATTTCTTCATTTATTTATGTGTGACATTTACGTGTCCGTATATTCAAATGAGCTGGGGCGGTCCGAACCTCTGTCTAAAGCATGATTGGTCACAGGAGTGTGATGCACCTGGTGTGTTGTGCTCTACTATTTCTGCCTGGCACATGACGCTGAAGTTGACTCGCTCAGCTCACCGTTAGCAGAAGTTAGCCGTTTATCAATTCCAAGAACACTGAGTACAGACTCGTGTTCTTTTGGAGTCTGGTCTTTGGAGTCTGGTTTTGGGAGTCCAGACTCTCGAGGACGCAGGACGGTCTTTCTGGTCTTGTGACGTCACCACATCAACTGTTCTTGCGCATGAATTTACTCATTATTCACTGTAAAATAATTTACAGTGGAGTAGAATGTGTTGCGGTGTTCACTGTTTGGCGTAGGCTACGAATAAACGATAATAAATATACAACGTCTCGTAGCTTTCCTGACCCAGGGTCGCTACAATATGAAGTTATGAATCTTAACCCTTAGTCAAATTGACGTAACGTTATCTTTTAGTAAATAATAAACTCGTTGTGCTCTTTAGATCCTCAAAAACCTAATTATATCTCATGTTTAGCCGCTACGGAGACGTCAGAGCCAGCGGAGCATTTCAAAAAGTCCTGCCGAGATCAGGCTTCTCTCGGCGGCCACACAGCGCGCTGACCGCCCGGAGCTCACTGGTCCCGCGAGCAGCACCTCAAATCTCCGTCGCGTATCCTTATTAGACTGAATCTCGATAAACCGACCACAGATTTGATGCTTAAACAACTAACTTCTCGGCTGAAAACATCCTTAAATTACATTCCGTGACTCAACAGTAGTATTTAGAATGTACAGATAAGAATGCATAATAAACGCTGTTCGTCTACAGATCCAAGTGCTAGGGATCGATTGCTTCTGTCTTGCTCCCTGATTTGACCAATCCTGTTCAACAATGAGGTTCGGACCGCCCAGCTCATTTGAATATACGGACACGTAAATGTCACACATAAATAAATGAAGAAATACGTGTGGACACATAAATAGAGATATAAATAAATGAAGAAATACAGAAATGTAGAAATACATTTATTTAATGATGTCCTGTTGAGTTATAACATATATATTAATTGCTGTATTTATTTCTGTATTTATACATTTATTCTTGTATTTATTTATTTATTTATACATTTATTTAAGCATTTATTCATTTATTCTTGTATTTATTCATGCATTTATTTATTTATTTATTTATACTTAAGTCATTTTGAGTCCTCCATAACACATAAATAAATGAAGAAATACGTGTGGACACATTAATAGAGAAATAAATAAGATAAATGAAATATATTTTAAAGATGTCTGTTTGATTTTTATAACATATTTTATTATTTCCTGTATTTATTTATTTATTTATATTATTTAAGCATTTTATTATTTATTTTATTTTTTATTTATTCATTTATACATTTATTTAAGCATTTATTTATTTATTCTTGTATTTATTCATGCATTCATTTATTTATTTATTTATACTTAAGTCATTTTAAGTCCTCCATAGTGGGACACCCCCTGTATCTAGGCAAAGGAACCCATTTGTGGTAATGTGAGAATTATGTTTTCAAGCCCCTCCCATTCCCCCCTTGCCATGAAAAAGAAGTGTTAAGTATGTTTTTTTGCATGTAAAAGTAAATTTTCCTGCTGTGAACTAAATCAACTTTTGTGTCAAAACAAATTGATTTAGGTAGAAAACCATATATCATACATGTCGATGAACCTCTAACATATACAACCATGTGATTGATGCGAGCTGAAGATTAGCCTGAATGGCTAAGATATATTGTTTTTTCTAAAATAGTGGCTGTGGGGTAAAGTGAGACAGTTTACTCCAAGTTAAGTTTAGTCTTAAAGATATTTGAGTAATATTACATTAATTATGTTGTATTTGTAATATCATAAACATTGTAGAAAAGCCATCATGCCAAGAAACTACACCAGGAAGACAACATGGGGCCAAACACCCCTTGCAGAGATGGAGAGTGCAGCCGCTGAGGTCATGCAAGGACATGCACTACCGTTCAAAAGTTTGGGGTCACTTAGAAATGTCTTTATTTTTCAAAGAAAAGCACTGTTATTTCAATAAAGATAACATTAATCAAAAATACCCACTATACATTGTTAATGTGGTAAATGACTATTCTAGGTGGAAACGTCTGGTTTCTAATGAAATATCTCCAGAGGTGTATAGAGGCCCATTTCCATCAACGATCACTCCAGTGTTCTAATGGTACATTTGCTAATCGCCTTAGAAGACTAATATCTGATTAGAAAACCCTTGTGACTTGTTAGCACAGCTGAAAACAGTTATGCTGGTGATATAAGCTATACAACTGGCCTTCCTTTGAGCTTGAAGAACAAAATTAATACTTCAAATATTAATCATTATTTCTAACCTTGTCAATGTCTTGACTATGTTCTATGAAATGTTCAATTCATTTATAAATAAAAGTGAGTTTTCATGGAAGACACGAAATTGTCTGGATGACCCCAAACTTTTGAACGGTAGTGTAAGTCCTTAAGAAAAGCTGGAAGGGATAGAAATATTGACAAGACAACCCTCAAAAGATGTATAAAGAAAAATAGAAAGGGCAAGTAAAATCAGTATCCTGGGGTGCAGTAGCTGAGGCAAAGAGAATATTTACAGATGAGATGGAGGAGCAAACACTTGAAACAACGAGCTGACCAGTTCCATGGCCTTGCTCCAGTTAAGTGCCGTGAACTGGCATATGAGTTCTAATCTAACTGGTTCTATCTGTCATTTGATTGTTAATTAAAACATTGTGCATTATATTTTGTTGTAGCTATAGGATTTTGTTCAGAGTTACTTTCAAGTGTTTAAATAAATGTGCTTAATTGATCTTAATCTCCATGATTCTATGACTAGTCCGATATTAGTTTTGGAATGTGTAGTTGTCAATCTAGCTGTCAGGATTGTAACTATTACAACATGTGTTGTTATGGTAGTTTTAAAATGGAAAAAGTAAGTGGATCACTTTACCCCCTTGACTTCTCAGGTCTGTCTCACTTTACCCCAGCTTAGGGGTAAAGTGAGACACAAGACCACTTTTTTTGAAACAATCATATTTTCACTGTCCTTTGTCCAAAAGACATTCTGATAACGTACATTGCTAGGTAACATCCTGAATTAATGGGAAATGTGTACGTTTTACTGATATATCATTTAAGCTCGCCTAGAGGGGAGCAAATGTAAAAAGTGTATCACATTACCCCGCTCTCCCCTACAAATCTGAGCTATAACTGGGCTACAATGAACATTGCTTGACTTTGGAGACTGCAGTAGGCCTACATGGTGTGCTGAACACTTCTACATCTTTTGCAAAGGTAAAATAAATAAATGACTAAAACCCCGTTGACGTGTTGACTACCTTTACACAAACGTCTCAAAGCATGGATACTGTCAACGATGGTTAAATGGGCTTTAACTGTAATGGCGGACGAATCGCACGCGACACGCGGTTCTCGCTGCGTCACTCTAATTCGAGAGGAACGAGATCCGTTCTTGCGGGTGCGCGCGCCGTTCCGAAATCGATGCGGTCACCATTTCAACTAACTCTTACTTTTGAGCACATTGACCCATAATGTGGGCAAGATAACCGACGTGAGTACGCGGATAACCACCAGCCAAAGTGAAATGACAGTTTGTCTGCTTCTTATCTTCTGTTCGTGTATTTTCCACAATATAAGCTAACTTTAATTAGCGTTAGCTTGCAAACACTTTGGTAGCTAATGGGCCGTTTTCACAGCAGCCATGTTGACGTCACTGCACAGGTGTAAGTAATAAGTGTGGCCATTAGGCTGGTCAGGACATAAGTATGCATGCTGGCTAACTGGAACGGCTGTAGTAACACAATACATTGACTAGCACCGCAATTAAGTGAAACAATTACACTTGGATTATCTTGCTGTGACTTAGCAACATGGCTGTTGGGAAAAGGGCCTATAGAATAACTTGTTAGCGTTGTCAATAAGTAACATTAGCTAGCTTTGTCTTCACTTCAGACAACTGTACCTAACTACTGGTGTGTGTGTGTGTGTGTTTTGAGTCAGAATACCCTCACCTAATGCTAGTGGTTCAGCTCTATGTAACTTTTTTGTATGAGGGTGTGTATGTGATGAATTTACATTGTGTAAACTTGCAATTATGGGCAAGAAAGTGCACAGCCCTAATGTCATACTTGTTGTTACATTAAAACCTATCTACGTACTGGTACGTCATATGGACAGAATACCTGACACCTTTTGAACATGCCTTTTATTATCCATGTGCAGTCATTTATTGTCTAGTAGTTTCCACAAGTCTGGGGAGACTGGAGTGTTTAAGACGTGTGGGACCGACGTTGGGTACTAAGGCCTGGCGGACAGCCAATGTTCCATGTCCCAAAGGTGTTGTATGAGATGAGGTCAGGGCTCTGTACGGACCAGTCAGACTGCGAAAACCACTTCTTTATAGACCCGGCAGGAAGTTGGGGAATATTGTAATGTTGAAAAGGGCCGAAGCAGGAAGTCTCCACCAGGAAAAACAACCCAATACTAAAAGTACACAAAAGGGTGTTAGCACATACTCATAGTCATATACTTTCATATTTCATGTTACATAATCACATTTGTGTTTAATGTGTTTGCACAGACGGAACCCCACAGGACTACAAATGGACTGGTTCCACTGTAACCAGTGCTTTACAAGGAGCGGGTCGAGGTTCGCCGTGTCCAGCTGTGGCCACATCTGCTGTGAAGCATGCATTAAATCTAGTGAGACTCAGTCAATTTGTTTATATTATTTTTTAAAGTTACTGTTAACTGGTTGTGAAACAGTCAAATTATTATCGATGGCCCTATCTGACCTACATGAGTAAACAAGACCATCAGCGATTTGTTGGAAGCAAACACAGTCAACACACTTCTGGAGACCCAGGCTGTATATGGAGGGAAGGGGGGGGGGGGGGGGTTGGCACAGGAGATCCAGAATTTAGAAATTCTAGTTATTTTTATAGAAAAGATTTTAGGATTTTTTAATTATGTGAAGTAAAGTGTCTGTGTTTTGAAAAGCGCTATATCAATTATATTTATTATTAAATTAAATGTATTAAAGGACTGTAGTACAAATATAGGTTTTCTGAAGGGAATCTGGTGCTTGGAAAACCCCTAGTAAAAATTAAACCCCAAAGTATGGTTTACATTTTGTACTACTGTGTCATTTGCAAGTACCGTTATCATTTCAAGTGTTTGATTGTAAAAAAAGAAATGTTATTATTACTATTATCAGTCGGAGGCTAGTTATGGTTCTTGTGATTATGTCTTTTCCCACAGAGCAGTGCAGTGTATGCGGGGCCAGCTGCAGCTACTTGCCCATCACAGATGAGGTTGGTGAGTTTGACTCCACTGTGGGTTACGGTCTGATCCAGATATTTACCTCATTTTAAATAGCCAGCTTATTATATCTGCACAACTATTCTATTTCAGATGAAGCCACAGGAAAAGGTGTTTTTCAAGGATCCCATGAAGCTCATCCAGTCACGGCTGGACCACATTTCACAGGTCTGTCTCCGCTGTGCAGCGGCCACCCGAGCTCCCTCTCTGCGGTCATTTTAATTGCTGTACAGGGAGTTTAAATGTCAGAGCAGCCAGGCAATTAGTAACCGGTGAGTGAGTCATTCAACAAGAGATCAGTTAGAGGGATATTTGACAAGATCAAAAGCATCCCAAACGGTCATCATCATTTGGGAATCTGAGCTTTAATCCAAAAGTCAAAATTGAATCACTTAAGGTTTTTATTTTCACTAAAATATTATTTGATAGTGAGGTCTTCATGCTCCTCAGATTGCCCTTTTTCAGCGGACGCAGACGGAGAGAGTCACGACGCACTTCAAGCACAAGTCTGTTGAGCTGGAGAGGCGTCTGAAGGAAGTCACTGAGCAGGGTTACAGGTAGTTTACATATCTTGTTTCTTTGTGGCCCCGTAAATAACCTCCCAGATTGCAAAGCTATTCTTCCCACTCCTGTCATCGTAAGGCAACTCTCTGAGCTGAAAAGAGAGAACGTTGACTTAAAAAAGCAGCTTTCCGAGCTGAAAAGAGAGACTGCTGATTTGAAAAAGCCACTTTCTCAGCGACGGGTAAGTTTTCGGGAAGTCCAATATAGAAAATGTTAGTGTTGCCAACGTTTAGGTAATAGTTTACATATCTAATTTAGTTTACATGCTTTGTGTTTGCCGCAGGTTTCTCCAGGACAGTTTAATATTAATGGGTAAAACCATATTTTCTTTTCATGACTATTCTGTTAAATTGCAACCCTTCCAGTATTTCAATTTGTAACTTATTGTCTCATATATAGAACTCAACGGATGTCACTCCCTGTGGGTGTCACCTCTCCAGGTAAACCCTGTGCTTTACGCTACATTGTTACAGTTAATGTTTTAGATGTTGGTGGTACATTTCGAGCGTTATAATGAGTTGATGACCGTGTGCATGTTTTCTTCAGTTACCCCTCGTTCAAGAACCATGAGGTACATACCACATGCTGATGGATTTCATTCTGTATTTGCAACATCGTTATGTACCAAGACTTAATGAAATGATTGCAAATCATTTTATACGGAAATATGTTGTCTGTGTTTCAGTTACATTGGCTCAGCCGAGTCTCAAGGGTTGGCCAGAGACCGAGGTCCCAGTCTGTCCACCCTCACAGTGAGTGTTATATTGTCGTTTTCTGTAGACCTAGTGGAAATAAATGTTATAATGTTGGAAATCTAAGTGTTTTCTCAAAAGACATTGAAGAAAATATATATATATTCTTCAGAAAAACACTGAAGAATATATATATATATATTATTATTTTTCTTCAGTGTTTTTTGAGAAAACTTAGATTTCCAACATTATAACATCTATACATCCGTTCTAAAGACCCGTGTTGAGATAATAAGTTTGACATCCAAAATATGTAATTTATGGTCAACTGAAGAGCTTTTACCAAAGCTTTTCATGAGGTCAAACTTGCTCAGCGAATGGAGTTTGTTTTACTGTTGAGAAGATGCTATCTCCATGACAACTCCATCCACTGATGAATAATATGAAATATGGCTGAAACCTCCAAAAGCAACTAAGAGCAACTTGCAGGTTAAAACCCTTACTGGATCAATTTAGGAAAATGATTTAGTACGTATGTGTTCAGAGTTTTTGTCAGATATGTTTAAAATCTGAAGTGACGTGTGCTAAGAGATTATAAATATGAATCACTGCTAATTTTGACACTGAAGAGGTTGAATATAGAAATGTGTATGCTTATGATGGATTATAGTCTCATAATTATGAGACTGGCAACAGGATATTGGCAATAAATTAGTGAGCCGTTCATACTAATACTAAGTCGTTCAAGACCGTTTTTGTCAAGAATACAATGTCTGTTTTTTTACTCATTACACATTCATGAGATTAACGATTAACTTTAAATTTGGACTTGTGTTTTTGTCAGACTCCTGGATCAGCCACCTCGATGTCGAGCCACAGTTCTCTTCATGAATATGTCCACAGTAAGTATTGTTGCTCAGACACCCGTGTGACTTTACTGGATACGTTATGCCGTCCATCTTTAATCAGGATGTGTTCACCTGTGTTGAATAGGAACACCCACATCCTATACCACTCCCACGAGGTGAGAAATGCTTTACATATAACTAAGCATGAAACATTGACCTCGATGGGAAGATTTTCTCATGCAATTGCTGAGTCAGCCTATTTCTGTCATCCTCAGAAGTCAACGTCAGACACCTAATGCTTTCCCGTTCCAGTTTATGAATGGATTATCAATACAGTCACCCAGACGGTAATGAAAAGGCCCCCAACGGGTGACTCACTTAGTCTGAAGCCATACGTTTGTGTCATTTGTCGAAGCCCATTAAGATGTGGCACCAATAATTTAATGTCTTCTACATTGTTGAGTACAAGTACTTAAAATCGTTATGTTCACATGGATGTTGTCCTGTTAACATGTGATTCCTCTGTTTGTGAATTGATCTGCCCAATTGTGTTATTGTCAGGTTGACTAATGGCAGCTAGTTCTATTTTTACAACAATGTGTAATACAGAAAACCTTTTGCTCACAGCACAGAATTTACATAGAATAGAAAAATAAAATGTGGTCAGTCAGAATCAGTCGCAGTCATTACAGCACACACACACACACACACACACAAAGAAAACATTGCTTGCACACATGATTAGAAAGGCAAATCCTTTACTGGTTTCCAGTGACACAATTGTGCAAATGAGGACTTGTTTCTTATACATGGAAGACATCTGCAAAGGAAGACACTAGCATTATGGACAATTCCCCACAGCGCGACACTTGCATTAACTTTTCATTACTAAAAGAATGACAGAACACAGTGATGGACACTGTTTCATCAACATTCTGATCACCTAATGTTTATCCACTTTTCTAATGGACTCTGACTCAATTTAAAGCCTACTACTACTAAAGAAGTACTTTAAAACACGGCGTTTTTCTGAACGGATGACCTGAATGTGTAATATTTGTGCTACGGTTCATAATTGGAGTTATTAGAAATGTATGTTTTCTTTGGATTCAAACCATTTGCTACTTTTACAGTACATGGACTCTCCTCCCCCTCCCCCCCCCCCCAATCCGTTATTTTGTCTAGTTATTCTAGATTATAAACCATCAAGTCACACTCTATAGCTATTAAAACAAAATAGATATACAAATACTGACTGACTGAGTGCAAATCAAAATTGAAGTTTGCAATTCCGACATCTGTATGCTGTTGATGTGACTGCTGCTCTCTCGCTGCCGGTATCTGTGAATCAGGTGGTACAGCAGCGCGTCAAACGGAGAATCTAGGAATGTGTATCAGACATATGCTGAGATATTAGTAGAATTAGCTGGACCACGCCGTTTCAAAAGACATGATAGGTTCAGTGTTAAGGGGTCAACAATGACATGGTTAAGTTAGGAACTAATGTATTGTAAAATAATTGGATTTAATGAATATGACAGCAGGCTCTAAAACCAAAGTGCAAGATGTCAATTTAAAGTGTACATGTCCAGTGTGCTTTTCATGAAAAGGAATTATTGGCTGTAAAGGAATGATTACACACAGTGATCAGTCAACAAATTCATCAACAGACATCTTTCTCACTTTAGTCAGGTACTACAAGTACAACCTGTTATTATACTGCTTCAATAGCATACTAAAACTTCTGTAGGAGATATCTAAACCAACACAATAAGATCAAAAAAATTAAACAAACCAGTGTACAAGTTACTGTCCTATTTACAGCAACACAATTATATTTCAAGTCCAAAATATATATTAGGATAAGCAGGAAATGCACCATATGTATCAAAAACAAACCTTTTTTTTTGGGCTTGTGCTGGGAAGACCGGATGTTACAAACCTGCTAAATTAAAGCAATTTAAACCAAAGTAACAACTATACTTGTTGGTGCAAAGGATGCGAGCAGCAATCCACCAACCTAAAGAAATGTTCTGAGTCTGGTTCCAGGGTCTTAATCAGCAACAATGAGTTTTTGTTCAGGTCCCCCATCATCCTGCGCTGCAAACCAATCTCGCACTTGCTGGTAGCTCATTTTAGATTTCTTGCATAGAGAGTCCAGGTCTCTTTCGTGCAGTGATCCCGTTGCAAGGTGATACGTGACCAACGGCTGGATATCAGGAAGATCTGCACTCGTTGCATTCGCTTGAGCTTTTCGTTTGCGGCTTCCCCCGGCCCGAGTAGACGTCCCGGAGCCGCTTCCGTTGGTCAAACCGCCGCTGCTCTGCTGGGCCGCGAGCTCGGCCAGGAACTGGTCGCGGACGCCCTTCACCCAGCGCAGCTGGCCGTTCTTCACGGCATACCGCGTGTCCCCGAACCACTGAATAACATCTGCCCGGGGTAAATTTGTCAGCTTAACAAGTTCAGTGTAATCTTCACTCTTGGGCCACTGGCAGCGTAAGAAGTGCTGCTTCAACACATCGAGCTGATCCTTTGTTTTTCTTGGCCGCCCAGCCGGGGTGAGGGCCGTGGATGCGGCCGAGGGAGCCTTTGAGACGCGCAACGGCGTTTGTGAGGGACTAGCTTTGGCTGACTGGGCGGACTTCTTTGATGTGCTGATGTTGTTTGAAAGCGGTTTATTAGGGGAGGCGGGCGGCGGCGGCGGCGGGCTGCCAGGGGGGGAGGAGCAGGGAGAGCTTTTTAATACATCCGATGGTTCCTGTGGAACATCTGGCTCAATTTTGCAGGTCTTGGTGAGCTGCAAGGGCAGCTCCTCGCTCTGTTCCTCGTCTTTCAAACTGTCCCCGTCGCCAGAAAGCTCCTCCGTGCCGTCATACGCCTCTACCTCGATGACCCTGTCCCCGAATGCTTCCAAGCTGTTGGACAAGAAGGTCTGAAAGAAATGAGCATTTCTAACCCCGTTGCTACGGGCCGCCTCCTGGGCCTTCACCCCGTTCAGTTGACTGGTCTTTTGTGTGATAAGTGGGAGCGGTTGGATCTGCTGATCCTGTTTACCTCCAGTGTGTTGCGAGTAGTTCTGGGCTGCGGCGAGGCTCCCCCGGCCAACCCTCAGCTGGTACCGGCTGTCGCTGAACCACTTGCGAATGTCGTTACGACTCAGCCCGGTTTCTTCCTGCAAACGCCTCAGCTCTGCTTCCGCAGGCCAGTTCTCCTTCAGAAAGCTCTTTCGGAGTGCGGCGAGCTGAGGTTTGGATTTTTTGTAGCGCCCGTGGCGGTGCTGTCGCGAAGGCGACTCCGAGAGGTCGAGGGAAACGTCGGCCGCTGTGCTAGCCGGCGTTTCCGCTGGGGGGCGGTAGAAATAGGAATCCTGAGGCGGTGGGAGGGTGGAGCTGAAACACGGGGCAGTGGGTTTGGCTGGTTTATAGGAATCCGGTGACTCGCACTTTAGTTTCTTCTTTGGGGGACTCGGGGGAACACTCTCTACCTCATTTTTATCCTTATCGTTGTCCTCAATCACCAATTCCTCGCTGCTTTCACCCTTGCTCTTTATTTCGGCTTCCTCGCTGGTTTCCGTTGAGTCATCACATATCTCAGGCACTGCAAGCTTCCGCCGTGTCTCCTCTATCTCCTCTGAGGACCAGCTGATACCGTATTTAATTCTCTGCACCATAAACCACACCTTAACTTTGTCCAGTGGCAAGGCACACACCCGAGCCAGGGTGCTAACCTCGCGAGATGATGGATATGGAAACAAGTTAAAGGCTTGGATGAGCTCTGAGATGGTGTCGAGTTCGCGGGTTTGATCCGACTGCGTCCATACCAGCTTCAGTCCCTCCGACACCAGAGGCAGGCACACAACGGAGTTGTGGTTGGTGGTGAAACTAGCCACGCCACTCACGTTGCTGGAGGAGCGCTTAGCGTCGGGTTTCCCTTCACATTCTGTCTTTGTTGCTTTTCCTTCAAAATGCGCCTTCATGCCCATGAGTAGTCCATTTCTGCCAATATGTTCACTGTAGGTCGCCATCTGGGATATCAAAATAGGCTCTTTCACCTAGAAAAGAAATTAGAAAAAACAAAACAATAACACTGATTTAGTTCTTGTTTTCCTACTCGTCTCCGCTGCAAAACAATTTTTTTTTTTATACGGCTAAGAGTACAAACTAAGATGTTAAAAGAACTTTCGGTTCTCATTCAGTCAATTATCTGACAGCTGTTCCCCCTCCCCCACCCCATACTTTGCACTCCTTATTCTGAACTCCCAGTGAAACTCGTCGTATACTCTGTCCAGACTGGGTTCCCCTCCCCCAGTGGGGTGACTGACTTTTGTTTTGTGTGAGTGGGGGGATCGGTCGCAAAGGGGGTGGGTGCACGGGGAATGGGGATCCATGAGAAATCCATCACAGTCTACTTTCTCACCCTTTCCCAGTTCGGCTTTGTTCCACTCCCAGATCCTCAGTCCCTAAAGATGAGTGTAGCCTCTTCACAAAGGCAGATGCCACAAGAGCGACCTGTGGAAGGAGAAAATGAGTTGCATTAGTCACCCTCAAGTCCAAGTCTAGGCACTCTTAAGCCCTTAACTAAAATACATTTTGTTCTTTAGCAACAGGTGCTACGCCAGTACATCAACCCATCACACGTCTCGTATTTATCATAACCACTCATTTTTACAAATTCATACATAGCATCTTTTTTTTGTGTGCATTTGATTAACTTTGCAGTTATTACATCACTATATGAATACGGTGCTTGTGACGACTTATTGGGCTGTGTCTATATTAGTAGCTCACTTTTAAATTTAATTTAATTTTAATTAGTGTGCTGCTTTATTTTGGAGTAAATAATGCAATTTTTTTTTCAGTAAGCTTACGCCATGGCCGACAACAAATTAAGGTCCCTTGTCCCCCCCAAAAAACACTAGCAAACCATTATGAAGCCAGAGTATTAGTCATCCGTGACACACACAACCCACGGCGTGAGATCATGTGGTGACGTCCGATGCGTTACTTGGCCGCACCGAACCAGCCCGCGCGTTGTATTTTGGTTTTAATGTGACAAAAAGAGCCATAAAAGTTGCTCTGGGTGCCAATCACAATAGCAGCCCAGTGTGTCTCCCCCACCCCCCTCTCTCTCCCCCACCCCCATCTCTCCCTTTATGGCGTACTAACTAAAACGCTCCACACTGCACAGGCGCACTTCACCACCAGACACGCTTCACTGAAACATACAAATAAACTTACCGAAAGGCTCGTCTAACGCGGTTTCCCGCGACGGTCCGCGGAAGCGTAGAGGAAACAAAAAAGAAAGCCGGAGTTACCGCTCCGCCGTTTTATGGCCGAAGTTTAGAGGAAGACCGCGGAAACAATACCGTCCGTCTGTCGGTTTGACCCTCGTCTTATTTATCAAGCGCCTCGACGGATTACGGTTCGGGACACAAAGATGCGGAGGCGACCAAGTTTGTCGCCTTTTCGGAGGAGTTCGGTCGTCGGTTGGGTCGTTTCCCCGCGTCGGGAGCCGAAAATATCTTCAATCCGCGAGATTCTGGTGGGAATCTGAGTCGCCGTTACTTCGCCCTCTTCGGTCCATCCGTTGTTGCTTTTGTTCTTCTAACTGAGAAGTGTTTTCGCCGTCCGGTCTGATCGAGGCGAGGCGGAGCTGAGGACCAGGAAGCCCACAAGGCCCCAACCGTCTCTCCCACTCGGTGACGGCGCGGGGGGCGTGTCCGGCTGAGAGAGCGGCCCGCGGATTGGCGGTTGGAGGCGCCAGTGTAGTTCAGCCGAGGCCATTGGGCGAAACGGTTAGCGCGTCAACGGCCGCCCACCAGCCCCCCGCCGCGCGAGGCCCCACAAACACGGCGTAGGGATTTCCAACCAGAGCCATCCTCTCGTTAAACTGAAGCGCCGCTTTAATCCAACTCCAAGCAGGGGATAAAAACACGTGTCTTACAGGAACCCTCCTTCAGGCCACGACGGAGACCACATTCATGGAGCTTCTGGTCAGACCCGTAGAAGGACATCGTTTTCTGGAAATGTGGCACTTTTAGAAACATGGGAGAAGTTACGTTTATTTAAAACGGATTCCACTCCCTTTGAGCACAGAAACATGACTAAAAGATGGTTTGATATATTTTTGATATATAAATTAAACCAAACAGTTCATCGAACGTTTAAGTCGATCAATAAAATGTGGGGGGGGGAATTAAGTGTTTTATTTTGTGCTTAAGGCATGGCCTCAGCATCTCTATAACCATGACTGTAGCTGTATCGATTCCTGAAATATTGCCAAAATTAAAGACCCAGCGTGGTTTAGACGTACCGATAAACCAAAGATAAAATGTAAAGCCTGTTAAATTTTCCTTTGTATTATAAACTAAATAATACAACCAGTGTTTCAGTGATACGGCTATTTTCTGATTTCAATGATACATTTAATTCGAGTTAGTCATTAGAATACATTGGTGCTATATAATATAATAAAATAGACAAGATGTAGTTTTCAGTCTTTCTGAGACAATCAACCCTTTTTTATTAAAGACATCCGTTTCAATCAGTTTAAGGATGCTTTGTTTATTTCAATAAGAAATTGAGAAGTGAAAACAACCACGAGTTAACATTTCTTTATTTAATCAGCTGTTACATAATCGGTCACATATCATAGTATTGGTAGTATAATTAGTACTAGGCATATAAATACATATTTATTCAATAGAAATACAACAAGGCTAGAAATTAGTGAAAAATACAGAAACATTTACATTTTTCATCCGTAAATAGATTTTGTATAGTTATTTAGAAAATACACGTGGTAATACATTCACATTGTGCTGCTTCACTCAGATAGTAGTGTTAAATTCATGTTCACCTCAAACTTCATAGAACTGCCTTCATTAAGAACTCATCCATATATTATATATATATGAGATATAGATAGACACACACAGAAACAGAGATTTCAATAATATTCCTTCAAAGAAACATGGCGGCTGTATGTTGAGCTAGAATTGGGCCCATATGGTTGACATAACGTGTGCTGTTGCCCCTTCAGTGCTGTGTGAGCGGCTCAGAAGCGGTTGCCAGCGAGGGTGAGCACAAAGCGCGGCAGGTGTAGGAATGAAGGTACAACAGACGACAGCCAGGAGAGATAAGGGACCTGGCTCAGGAGGAATTTCAGAGAGGTGTAATCAGTTACACTCCGTCCTGGAAATAATAAAGAGATGAACAAAACATTAGAGTCACGTGACTCAACGTCATCAACGTAGGCAGCGGATATAAACTCACCATCAGTGTCTTTTATGTCGTAGCGCCTTGCCAGGTCACAGGTCAGGAGAACCTTCCCAGTCAGAGACATCAGTTGTTTATCTTTCAGGGAGAAGGAGAAAGTATGCTTGGTTTACAAATCAACAATATCTAACAGTTGAGTTGGTAAATGCTTCTCAGAAATTAAAAAATATATATAAAAGAATGCATGGGCAGAGTTCCTCAAATGATCACTTCTTTGAAACCTTCCTGGCTCATATTAAGGGAGCCGAATACCATTTTATTGTATATATTAAGCATTTTTCATTCTTAAAAATAATATTTTAACTTTGCTTGCTGCTGCTACAACCAAATCTCCCCCAGGGGATGAATGAAGTATCTTTCTCTTTATTTGGCATAGTCTTACCTTTTGCCAGTTTCACAATGCACATCCCGCTCACTTCTGTAGACTCCCCATTGGCGAAGACTTCCTTCAACTGAGCCGAAGGAAAACATAGATTTAGCTAAATAAACTACGACTGAAAAAGCGACCGGAGACGCGCATGTGACCGTACCTTGGAATTGGCACCGTGCGGTGAGTCTTTCTCCAACACCAACTGAGACACCAGCTCCGTTTGCACGGCTCCCGGCCACAGACTGATGGAAGCCACTCCGCTTTTTTTAAGCTCGATGGCCATGTCTGCTGCCAGCCTGTCGCACTGCAAACAGAAGAACAAGAAACCGTTTCTTATGACACCGTCTGACCTGATTATACAACACATGTACGTTCATGTTATTTGGCTCTTGATAACATAAATCTGGGACTAAATGAGAACCTACTGCAGCTTTGCCGACGCCATACGGCACATTGAAGAGGTACCGCAGACCCCCCATGGAAGAAATGGTGACAATCAGACCATGACCTTGAGCCACCATCATCCGGGATGCGTAAACAGAGAAGAAATAGTGTCCCCTGCCCGACAAATGAAAACAGAGTCAAATCATGATTGTGTCACAGTGCCAATGAATACTGCTTTATTTTACAGTTGACACGTCGCACTACGTTTCACGTCGCTCTCGCGGTTTCTTGCTTTTCTCACTAGTTAAAACTAAGTTGAGACAGAAAAGTCATCCTGAAGAGAAAAAAAACTGAATTGAGTAACCGGTGACGTCTGGAAAAAGCGTCACCGCTCACAAGGAGATGACTCGGTGGACTCGTCAGGCCTGACTAAATGAAAAGCAGCATACCTGAGGCCCGTGTTGTTGATGGAATCCCAAATGGAGGGATCGGTTTCCCAGAACTTGTTCCCCATATTGTCGAAGATGGCCTGGAATGACCCGGCATGTTTTTAAGAGTTCAGGCAGAAAGTTTGGATTAAAGTAATTCAGGTCGCGTCGACGTCCTCTACCTGGACTCCAGCGTAGGCATTGTTCACCAGGAGGTCCAGCCGGCCGTTCTGCTCACGCTTGATCCGTTCAAACAGGTTTTCGATGTCTCGGTCTTTCGTGGAATCGCAGATCACCGGCACGCAGCTCCCACCCCTCTCCGTCACCTGTGTACGAGAAGAAAAAAAACTGACTCGAGTACGAGATCGAGACCTCAGCTGAGCCTGCTGATCACAAGTGTATTGCGCCGCCGTCGGTAAGAAAACGCCGTCATCCGCCGGTCTGATTAGAAGTCTCAAACGTCACCTGTGCAGCGGTTTGTTTCAGGCTGGTCTCCTGGCGCCCGGTGATGTACACGGTGGCTCCGGCCTCAGACAGCTGGAGAGCGATGCCCCGGCCGATGCCTCTGGAGGCCCCCGTTACGACACACACCCAGCCAGACATGGACATTCTCCCTGGGGGGGGGGGGATAAGAAATACACTCAGACACTTGGAGTAGGTAAGAGGTCTGTCAGGTAGATATCATCAAAGGTCAACTGGGAAGTGCAACATGGTGAGCCAACTGTCCAGATTTCACTTCAGATTGTGAGGAGGTACATTTCTTGGGTTGCTTTACGCAACTCCTGTTTGCCCAGTCACTGTTATTCAGCATTGCTCATGGGCAGTCAAAACCGTGCTTATCATTTAAAAAGGCGATAAAGTTACTGATTACGAATTAAGGTAAACTTTGGACCGATCACATGAATAAAAATACATATTTTAAATGTTAAAGGCGAATAACACCACATAATGAAAATGTTTTGATTGTTGGGAAACTACTGACGATGACGTCGTTATGATGACAACCAGAAACATCTGTATCTAATATAACGAGCTCAAACTTCACTCTCACTTGTTCTTCTTTTTTTCCCTTTAAAAAAAATACATTTACCAAAATGTCCTGGTTAAGATAAGTTATACTGCGGCTTATGGCGGCTGGTTATGCCACACCATGTTAGCACATTGCAAAGACCCTAATCAGAGGGGAGACTGTTATTCAACACAGGTTAACCTACATGGAACAATATAGAATTATCTCGAACAAAAGCAAACAATACCTTACTCCACGGACAGCGCCTGACTTGTCTAGTTATTCCGAGGAAAGCGACAAGGAAACGTATCGGTAGTCAAATGTCACGCCTGCTTTATGCTGCTCTAAATATGTCAGTGATACTGCCGCGAGGTACAACGTGAGCGACGGTATTTATGAGGCCACCAAGGCACCGTTTGCTCTTGTCGTAATATCGCGAGAAGACGCCAGGCGCATCAAAGATTAAAGGAGGTTGTAGAGGGGCTCCGTCTCGTGTGCTACCGACGGCGTCGAACTATTTCGTGAAATGATTAAAAAACAAGTGTAGGTGTCGTGTTTGACCCGCATGCTATTCCTCTACACGTACTTATTACGGTTGTCACGCAGTTGTAGGCAGTTGGTGTAGAGTTTTACAAACGTTTATACAAAACGACAGGCCGCAGATATCAGGGAACCATCTTCATGTGGGTGTCTGAAGCGGGGTCTTTGGTTTAACTTACGTTTTACACATGATGGCGCCACAGTCTTCCTAAAAATACACCAATTACTGTCGGTGCTTCAGGGCCTGTAAGTTCACAGCAGAAACGGAGGTTTAGCAGTGAAAAGAAAAGAAAAAGCAGCAACAAAAAACGTGTTCATTTTCTATTCTGTGTTTTTGATAGAAGAGAGGCAGAAATTATGAGGTCTGAGCTGATTTACTGTAATACTACCATCAAGGAAACATTCCAGGTCTTTGCATTGGCTTCCTGTCTGACCTTTAAATCCTGCTGCTGGTTTATAAAGCACTGAATGGTTTAGGGCTTAAATACATGTGTGATTTTCCCCGTGAAGCGTTGTTTGGGAGTTTTTCCTGATCCGATGTGAGGTTTTGGGACTGGGATGTCTATGTGTACAGATTGTAAAGCACTCTGAGACAAATTTCTAATTTGTGAAAATGGGCTATACAAATAAACTGAATTGAATTGAATTGAAAATCTGCTACTACCTCATGAGTCATCCCGACCCCTCAGGCGGTCTGGAACTGGTCCACACAGTGTTTCTGCTCCACCCATCTGGAACAAGCTCCCTGAAAGCTGCAGGTCTGCTGAGACACTCAGCTCCTTTAAATCCAGGTGGAAGACTTCTCTTTTAATTAAACCAGATCCAAGGATATTAATCTATTTCTGAATTACTGCATTTTATTTCTTAAACTGCACTGCAACTTGTATTCTATTTTTAGCTTTTAATGTGTTCCTGATTGTTTTTAATGTTTAACACATGTTCTTAATTGTTTTTTAAATCATCCTTTCTCCGGCATCATGTTTTCATGCTTTTAATAGTTCTGTGTGAAGCACTTTGAGTTTCCTGGTTGTTGAAATGCGCGCTATAAATAAACTTGCTTTGCCTTACTGACCAAACACTTTGTGCTGCAGTAACGTCTCCGATATGAATCTGATAATCGTGTTGTGGGATCTACAGGAATACTGCACTCATGCTATGTGTAACTAACTGTTCACATTTTTGTAATCCCAGTATATCTGTTGGCCAATGGCTGGTGGATTATTGCTTTAGCTGCCAGATTGGATCAAGAGTACACATGAAGAGTGGGGCTGCAGGTGGAATAAGGTTTCTTATAATCTAAAGTGTGCTATACTTTGTGTGCAGTTTCTTCTTTTTTACTGAGAAAATCAGTTAGCAACAGTTAAAAGGATGAATTACAATTACAATTCAGTCTTGCTCTTAATAAGGGAGGGAAAAATACAATAAATGTGGGAAGTTATTGACATTGTATTGCCTGATAGTTGTGAAACACCACACAATTTAATTGTTAATCAGCATTCCTAGTTTATAATTTGTGTCTAAACTTCTGGTAACCGGCATCACGTCACAAATATTGACTCAAATGAAGAAAAAAAACCATGTGGTCAATTCAAACTAAGCAAATACGTTTTATTGCTAAATCCTGATAACATTTGAGCAAACACTATTTGCTGTTTAAAATATTTTGAAGACAATCTACTTCCTTGTCAGTCGTGTCCAACTGTTTTTTAGGAAAGTGACTTTAAGCTTAAGCTTCTTTAAAGCTGATCATTCCCAGCAGGGCTTCTTCACCCAGTGATAACAAACCCGAAATAAGTACGCTCAGTGACTCGAGACGGTTGTCTTGGTCTCTGTTTATATACAAATCATCTCTGTGAGTCCGTAAATAGTCATGAGTCAACGTCACAAAAAACAATAATTAGCATGTCCACCTGAATTTGATGTACTGTAAACGGGGATTATATATGATATATATTCTTTTTGTGCTCGTGTTTCTATGGAAATCTTTTCAAATTAAGGTTTAAAAGTTTATTTGGGATACTTTTTGAAAATGGGAGTCTCTTGGGTGGCGTTGTCGATGACATAATAGAAATGCACATAAAACAAATAGACTGCTTAAGACAACGTCTACAGAACGAGGCATATACAACATATTTTCGTATTATCTCGCATTATTCTAAAAATGTTCCTTGTTTTCCTTCTTAGAGGTTTTTTTTCTAATTACTTTTTTAAACAATAGAATAACTAAACTCAACCTGAGATCATTTTGGTTATGTGCACTTCTTTATGTCTTCATTTTATTAATTTCATTTAGTCTTTGTAGTTGTTTTTCTCCTTTTTGTCGCCGTTGTAAGTCTCTTTGTGTTCTCTTTGTCGATGTTTTAGGTTTCTTTGTGGCCATTTTGAGTCGATGCCCACTGTGTTCATGCTGAGTGACATTTTGTTGGTGAAGGCCAGAGGAGCCCTGACCCTTTGGGGCCCGGGAGGCCCCTTCAGTAATCCATCCATGACAGTAATCCTCGGAAGAAGAATAGAAGTCATTTGTGACATTTTTATATTTTGAATTATGTTTGATCACTATTGAGGAAATGATTTGTCCCTTGAATATTGTGATTATTTACCGATAGTTTAACATCTGGGCATCAATGGTGAGTTTTTTGTACGACAGCATCATCTGCATACAGCCACATGAGACAGATCATGTGATAGCCAGACAGCCTGCACCCGCGGGTGAGAAGGTGAAGTGAACAATAAGGGAGAGAGGGAGCACATTTGGCCTTCATGTCAAAACTACCACCATTGGATCACCAAAGAAACTTTGATCTCAGACATATGTTCTCAAATAACCCTATTTAAGATATTCCGTGTTTATCTGGTTCACTTTGTGGGATCAATAGTTGTTACAAACACATCCAAATGCGTTCTGATCTGCAGAAGGACCTGCAGTCCAACTGTGAGTCTTCACTTGTGGTGGAGCTGGTGTGAGAAACTGGTCTTCATGGAGTCTGTTGTTTTTATGGATAAGGGGAAACGAGAAACAATGTGAATACTGTTCTTTAGTTGAACTGTTTTTTAATGTGTCCATTTCAGCTCTTCAGGTTTCTTCATGAACCCACAACTGGAAAGAGAAGACTCCAAAATACTGAATCTGAAACCAAGATTAAAGGTCAGAGTGTGTTTCATTGACTCGTGTTTTTATGCAGAAAAAGCTACAGCCAAAAGCCTGGTTAGCTTAGCTTAGCACAAAGACTGGGAACAGCTAGCTCGGTCCAAAAGGTTACAACCGGGTCAGGAACTAGTCCGACAGGCTGAGTCACCACTTTGGTTCTTCTACGTGCTAAAAGGAGATCTTTAAAAGGTGCCCCAACGTTCCTTCGTTACTCGTCTCTATGCTAAGCTAACTGGCTTTGATCTACCAGAAAGGGAGTGTTGAGCTATTCCTCTGAACCTTGTTCTTGACACTCGCTGTTTGAGACTAACAGTGTGACGGTGAGGTCCTCCATGTGAACACATGATCACTCCTTACCTGTGGCCGGGGCACAGAGGGAGTCAGTTGATGTAGATTGTGAACGAGATACTTCATCAAACAGATTTACAAAGACAACTGCAGCAGAGCCACGAGGACGCGGATCGAGAGGGGAGGACCACAGGAGGCAGCACGGGCACAGCAGTAAGTTCCACAGATCAAACTAGAACGGGCACTCGGTAGAGCGCATACCTTTGCAGATCACAAGATTGGGCATTGAATTATGAACATTTTGGCATTAGTTGCATGCCAAAAATGTCATGCATTCTGGATTCATTACAAATCAACTGAAATATTGCAAGCCTTTTATTCTTTTAATATTGCTGATTATGGCTTACAGCTTAAGAAAACTCTAAAATCCTATCTCATAAAATTTTAATATTTCCTCAGACCAAGTAAAAAAAAAGATTTATAACAGCTGAGTGTTTGTCAAGGCTCAGGAAACCCTTGCAGGTGTTTCGAGTTAATTAGACAATTCAAGTGATTTGTTTAATACCCTACTAGTATACTTTTTCATGATATTCTAATATTTAGAGATAGGATATTTGAGTTTTCTTAAGCTGTAAGCCATAATCAGCAATAAATCAGAATAAAAGGCTTGCAATATTTCTGTTGATTTGTAATGAATCCAGAATGCATGACATTTTTGTTTTTTTAATTGCATTACAGAAAATAAAGAACTTCATCACAATATTCTAATTTTCTGAGACAGTCCTGTATATCCCCCCACACACACACACCTCAAAAAAACACATGTCCTTTCTCTCTCCTCAGATGTTGAAACTGAGTGAAGTGGAAGATAAGACGATCCATCCCAGTGAGTCACACACACGAGACTTCATTTGAATTCTTGGAATTTTCATGATGCAGATTTGTTCGTATATTTCTAATTTGAATGAACGTTTAAATCCAAACTGATAAATGTTCAAACTGCACAAGTTTCACGAACAAATATCTCAATCCTACACCCAAACAGACAGGTCACATGTTAGATGTGAATCCAACTGTACGGAGGATCAGCCGGATGTTTGTTTCCTGTCTGTTCTGGTTCTGGAGGAGCTTTGTCAAGTCTGGGGAAATCAACGTTTACAAGACAGGGAATGAAAGTCCAATCCTCTGTGTTGTAGGTTGACCCAGGCTGAGGCCCAAAAGTCAGGATCTCTCAGCCTCTGCTACCTACATTTTGACAATTCTTCTTTTAATGCGTGTCACTTATGATTCCCTGAATTTGTCGGATGTGACATTTAAAATCACCGGAGGACTCCTTTAAACTCCTTAGTGTTAGTTTCCTTTAAAAAATGTGATGTAAAGATACACATGATCTACGACATGTCCCGGTCTTACAGGCAGGGTGATCTTGGATCCAAACACAGCGCACCAGAGAAGAGCTCCGTCTGCAGAGAACAGCGAGATATCCACTTCTGTGGAAATACGAGCCGGCCTCCACCATCCAGGCCGGTTTCATGTGAATCTCTCCGTCCTGGGCACAATCGGCTTCTCCTCTGGCAGACGTTACTGGGAGGTGCCGAGAGGCTTTGTTACCGCCTCGGGGGACGGCCAGCCAATCTTCTCAAAGAAAGGGAGCGAACAACATTCAATCCGACGGTTCTGAACAAACGGGGTCAGCACACAGCAGTCGACAGGAGAGCCGCTCTTATTCCGGTTCAGATGCAACCGCTCACATTTTTGGAATTATGTCGGACTACAAAAAGGGACAGATCTCATATGTACTCTTTACTGACAAAATATATCCTTTTATTAACATGTGTGTTGTGGATGGTGAAAATCCGAAACCAAGTGTCCCTTCCTCCCGGATCGTTCGATTGGATAGAATAAAAAACAAGGCAAACCGTAGCCGCGTATCTCAATAGGTCATAAAACAATCCCCTGAGTAGTTCTCAAACAGTTGTGGTTGTTGCTACTGCTGAATGTTTAAAAAACAAATGTTACAATGATGTATTGTGTTTATTATAAGAGAATGTGTCCTCTGGTCCATGTCATTCCTGGTGTTTTAAACACCAGGTCCAGAACAGAAAGAAAGTAACCCTCTTTAGATGTTAAACCTGTTCATTTAAAGTTCACTCCATTGGGTCACGACATGGTGGAGCTTCGCCCGTGATGGAAGCATTCGGCAAAAAAAAGTTCTGAACTGAAGAGTGGTGCGCGACGCAGCCCTGGAGACCCCCGGTGTATGAAACGGAATAAAAACAGCGTATACTGAATGAGCATGAGCGCTCTGATAATGAAAAGGTTTTTATCTGTAACAATAAATCCCACGGACGGCGACACAAACACTTCTCTGAAGAGACCTTCCTCCGTTTCAACACACATTCACAAGCACATGTCCCCTCCTGAACACATCTCGTGGTCATCACTTGCTTCTCCCAATCACAACGTGAACGTCAGTCAGTCTCTTCCCGCTGTCCCGGCTACCATCCTGTAAAAGTGGCCCACAAAAACTGGGTCCTGCTCCTCCAGTATGTGCAGGAAATGATTCCTCTCCTCCTCTCCCCAGGACTCAAACCACTGGGTCCACAGGCGCAGCTGGCATTCATAGATGTTTGGTAGTCTGTCTTTAACCTTGCAGGTGCACAACAACAACAACAACGAGAAAAGTAGAAGTTACATGTTAAGAAATGACACCACATCACTCTCTGTAACCATCTGTTAAGAAGTGACAGGAGGTACCTGAAGAGTGCCGAGTGAATCCAGGAGGGTGCACACTTTGCCTGGCACAGCTTTCCCCAGCAGGTCCTGGAGGAACCGGTCCCGCTGAGCGGCGGTCCAGCCCTGGAACCAGCTCAGGACGCACCACTGCTCCTGGAGGCTCACGTAGGAGATGGGCTCCGGCTCCCGGAGCCTGCCCGCACCCGGAGAGGCGCAGGACAGGTTCCCGAGGCTGGGGCTGCTCACCCCGCGGAGCCGATGGAAAGTCCTCCGCGCTGGGGTGGAGCACCCGGTCCAGTGCTGTGTCGCCATGGTCGGGGACCCCTGTGCGGGAGCCCTGAGCCTGAAGCCGGGCACGTCCGTGGCTGCGAGCCTGTCGCTGTCAGCGGGCTGCGGTCGCTGCTGCTGGTTCAAGTCTGGACTGACGTGATTGAACCACGACATTTTTTGTTGCAAAGACAGGGTTTTTTCAGTCTGAGAAAAGTCAGTTTATGCCGGTGCGTTAATCTGCCGTGGCAGCTGCACAGAGAGGACCCTCCAGTCTGGGTGCCGTTAACATGTAGTTTAGCTAAAAACCTGAGCACGTCTACCATCAGTCGTAATTCAGCGTCGCGACTAACTGCTCCAAACATCAATGTTATTGGGCGTCCATCTTTTTCTCATACGCAAACCACCGTGTTGTTGGCATTGTGTGAATGTAGAGATGTTGAATGAGCGTCGCACTCAAATAATCTCTGACAAATACATCCAGGAAGAGTGTGCGGTTAACCCATTTCATGATATTCTAATATTTAGAGATAGGATATTTGAGTTTTCTTAAGCTGTGCCATAATCAGCAATAAATCAGAATAAAAGGCTTCCAATATTTCAGTTGATTTGTAATGAATCCAGAATGCATGACATTTTTGTTTTTTTAATTGCATTACAGAAAATAAAGAACTTCATCACAATATTCTAATTTTCTGAGACAGTCCTGTATATCCCCCCACACACACACACCTCAAAAAAACACATGTCCTTTCTCTCTCCTCAGATGTTGAAACTGAGTGAAGTGGAAGATAAGACGATCCATCCCAGTGAGTCACACACACGAGACTTCATTTGAATTCTTGGAATTTTTCCGCGATGCAGATTTGTTCGTATATTTCTAATTTGAATGAACGTTTAAATCCAAACTGATAAATGTTCAAACTGCACAAGTTTCACGAACAAATATCTCCAATCCTACACCCAAACAGACAGGTCACATGTTAGATGTGAATCCAACTGTACGGAGGATCAGCCGGATGTTTGTTTCCTGTCTGTTCTGGTTCTGGAGGAGCTTTGTCAAGTCTGGGGAAATCAACGTTTACAAGACAGGGAATGAAAGTCCAATCCTCTGTGTTGTAGGTTGACCCAGGCTGAGGCCCAAAAGTCAGGATCTCTCAGCCTCTGCTACCTACATTTTGACAATTCTTCTTTTAATGCGTGTCACTTATGATTCCCTGAATTTGACGGAAGTGACATTTAAAATCACCGGAGGACTCCTTTAAACTCCTTAGTGTTAGTTTCCTTTAAAAAATGTGATGTAAAGATACACATGATCTACGACATGTCCCGGTCTTACAGGCAGGGTGATCTTGGATCCAAACACAGCGCACCAGAGAAGAGCTCCGTCTGCAGAGAACAGCGAGATATCCACTTCTGTGGAAATACGAGCCGGCCTCCACCATCCAGGCCGGTTTCATGTGAATCTCTCCGTCCTGGGCACAATCGGCTTCTCCTCTGGCAGACGTTACTGGGAGGTGCCGAGAGGCTTTGTTACCGCCTCGGGGGACGGCCAGCCAATCTTCTCAAAGAAAGGGAGCGAACAACATTCAATCCGACGGTTCTGAACAAACGGGGTCAGCACACAGCAGTCGACAGGAGAGCCGCTCTTATTCCGGTTCAGATGCAACCGCTCACATTTTTGGAATTATGTCGGACTACAAAAAGGGACAGATCTCATATGTACTCTTTACTGACAAAATATATCCTTTTATTAACGTGTGTTGTGGATGGTGAAAGTCCGAAACCAAGTGTCCCTTCCTCCCGGATCGTTCGATTGGATAGAATAAAAAACAAGGCAAACCGTAGCCGCGTATCTCAATAGGTCATAAAACAATCCCCTGAGTAGTTCTCAAACAGTTGTGGTTGTTGCTGCTGCTGAATGTTAAAAAAACAAATGTTACAATGACGTATTGTGTTTATTATAAGAGAATGTGTCCTCTGGTCCATGTCATTCCTGGTGTTTTAAACACCAGGTCCAGAACAGAAAGAAAGTAACCCTCTTTAGATGTTAAACCTGTTCATTTAAAGTTCACTCCATTGGGTCACGACATGGTGGAGCTTCGCCCGTGATGGAAGCATTCGGCAAAAAAAAGTTCTGAACTGAAGAGTGGTGCGCGACGCAGCCCTGGAGACCCCCGGTGTATGAAACGGAATAAAAACAGCGTATACTGAATGAGCATGAGCGCTCTGATAATGAAAAGGTTTTTATCTGTAACAATAAATCCCACGGACGGCGACGCAAACACTTCTCTGAAGAGACCTTCCTCCGTTTCAACACACATTTACAAGCACATGTCCCCTCCTGAACACATCTCGTGGTCATCACTTGCTTCTCCCAATCACAACGTGAACGTCAGTCAGTCTCTTCCCGCTGTCCCGGCTACCATCCTGTAAAAGTGGCCCACAAAAACTGGGTCCTGCTCCTCCAGTATGTGCAGGAAATGATTCCTCTCCTCCTCTCCCCAGGACTCAAACCACTGGGTCCACAGGCGCAGCTGGCATTCATAGATGTTTGGTAGTCTGTCTTTAACCTTGCAGGTGCACAACAACAACAACAACGAGAAAAGTAGAAGTTACATGTTAAGAAATGACACCACATCACTCTCTGTAACCATCTGTTAAGAAGTGACAGGAGGTACCTGAAGAGTGCCGAGTGAATCCAGGAGGGTGCACACTTTGCCTGGCACAGCTTTCCCCAGCAGGTCCTGGAGGAACCGGTCCCGCTGAGCGGCGGTCCAGCCCTGGAACCAGCTCAGGACGCACCGCTGCTCCTGGAGGCTCACGTAGGAGATGGGCTCCGGCTCCCGGAGCCTGCCCGCACCCGGAGAGGCGCAGGACAGGTTCCCGAGGCTGGGGGGGCTGCTCACCCCCCGCGGAGCCGATGGAAAGTCCTCCGCGCTGGGAGTGGAGCACCCGGTCCAGTGCTGTGTCGCCATGGTCGGGGACCCCTGTGCGGGAGCCCTGAGCCTGAAGCCGGGCACGTCCGTGGCTGCGAGCCTGTCGCTGTCAGCGGGCTGCGGTCGCTGCTGCTGGTTCAAGTCTGGACTGACGTGATTGAACCACGACATTTTGTTGTTGCAAAGACAGGGTTTTTTTTTCAGTCTGAGAAAAGTCAGTTTATGCCGGTGCGTTAATCTGCCGTGGCAGCTGCACACAGAGAGGACCCCTCCAGTCTGGGTGCCGTTAACATGTAGTTTAGCTAAAAACCTGAGCACGTCTACCATCGAAGTCGTAATTCAGCGTCGCGACTAACTGCTCCAAACATCAATGTTATTGGGCGTCCATCTTTTTCTCATACGCAAACCACCGTGTTGTTGGCATTGTGTGAATGTAGAGATGTTGAATGAGCGTCGCACTCAAATAATCTCTGACAAATACATCCAGGAAGAGTGTGCGGTTAACCCATTAGCCCTGTCATGGAGGAAATCAAGCGTGCGCAGATTTTGCGCAGGATTTATTGTTGGTGAAATAAAAAAATAAAAAAGATTAAAACGGTCATCTGTGTGTACTATTTGAAAAAAACCATGAACTAGTAGTGACAAAGAATAGTGCGTTTTCGATGCTTAACATTTTGAGGAACGTTACATGAAGCGTTATTTGATATATGGCGAGGGGGAAGTCGTCGACGATGACGCTTGTGGAGGAAGGCGTTGCTCGTCGCTCTCGCTGGTAACCGACTAGAGGAACGGAAAATGGCGGACCTCGAAGACGTTACGCTGGACGGGAGACCGCTCCAGACACTTCGGGTGGCGGATTTAAAAGCTGCTCTTGAGGAGAGGGGGCTCTCGAAAAGCGGGCAGAAGAATGCGCTCGTCAAACGACTCAAGGGGGTGAGTTCCGCGGTGGAACGCGGGGGACCGCGGTCGCCTCGCGCCAACGTCAACGATGAGACGGGCTGGCGTTCTCTCGAGGGCCGACGACCGAGTGTCGGCACTGACGAGCAGCGCAGGAGAGTTGACTCGGGTTAACGACCGTTAGTCGGCGGAGGGAAACGCGTCCATTTGCCCGGCGCCGTGGTTGAGCAGTGTTTTGGCCGTGCAAAAAATAAAACCACCCGTCGCACCGACGGGAGTTCAATCAACTTGGAGGCTAATTTCAAAGTGTGTCGGGAGGGGTGGAGGGGGGTTTGATGTTGTCCTGTTAGCTCGTTAGCTCTCCTGGCTAACACGGTTCCTTGAGCGGTGGCCTGCTTTGCTGCTACCAATAAAAAAAAAACGTTCATGGTGTCGCTCCGGGCTTCACGAGTTTAGTCCGGAGGGTTTACGTCACGCACGTTTAGTAACCCGAAAACTATTAGCCGCTAAACTCCGAGGGTCTTATTTAACGCGAACGCAATGCTATCAAATAAAGCGGATTTCACTGTTTTCCGCCCAATTTAGCAATAGTTCTGACCGACCACAGGCCCCGGTCCGCCGCACCGGTATCGTGCGAGACGGTTTGTTTACATTAAGACAGACCATCTACCTCTCCGTGAAAGTTGGGACGTTGTGTTCGTGGTTTTAAGCGGGCGATCTGGGTCATTACCATTTGTCCGCTGACTGTGTGCCATGGGAGCTGTGTTTACATTGCCGTCTCCCTGTTGAGGCTACGAGTGGCAGCAGCATCGCGGGACGGACGCTGCATGGCTCACTATCGGGACAGAGGTGGATACTAAAACCATGCATTTTTATTAAAGATGCGTAAATTCAAACAGTCAAGTTTCAGGTCCAGCTGTTTTTTCTTCTTTTGCATCTCTGCCACATCAAAGTCTGTCAGTCGCCTTGTCTGAATGACCCTTCTGACTGTTTGCTTGACCAGGAGACTTGGTTGCTTTTGCTTTGTCGCTTTCCCCACCAAGTTTCCCGTTGCTTTTCATTTGTACGCTTAGCCGACGTTCTCCGAACCAGAAAGTATTAAGAAAGGACATAAATGCAGAATGACGTTTGTTCCATCTATGCTGCTGCCATTACTTAGGCGCACAGGGGGTACGCTCATAAAAGTTTCTAAAGGATGAAAATATTGGCAGCCACAGAAAAGGGTTACTGAATTCGTTCAGTTCACAGAAACTACTTGTCATAAATTCAGCATCAACTCAAGAACTTCAATAATACCTGCATTGATTGAAACGTGTCTCTTGTCTCATTGACAGGCTCTCATGCTTGAGAATCTTCAGAGGACCTCCACTGCTAACATCGGAATGCAGCCAAATTCAAATGTAAGTGTCTCAGATGCTTACGTTTTCACATCAACAGCTGAAGCCCCATCTTATTAAAAAACGAGTATAAAGACAACATTTGCATTTGCACAGTATTCGTCAATGTGCGCGAGTGGCCTTGAAGCCACCCATTCAACCTATTTTTGATGGTCTCTGTTTAGATCGGTGAGGAAATGAGCCAGAACAGCTTCATCAAGCAGTATCTGGCTAAACAACAGGAGCTCCTGAGGCAGCGGCTGGAGAGAGAGGCCCGCGAAGCATACGACACAAATGGTAAGCGTTGATGGAGTCTACCGCTGACACAAGTGCGTTGTACACATCTCGGGGACTCGTGCGAAACATTTTGGTGACTTTATGTTTGTCTTTTCCAAACAGAGTCAGAGGACCACACAGAAGTTAACAACAGTACATCATGCCCTCCTCAAGCCCAGGTCAGACTTCTTTTCCTACCTATTGCAATTGGTCACACCCTCATCTTTTTGTCTTGAGATTCTCTGCCCACCAAACACTTTCTCATGCACATTTGAAAAGGAACTTGCTGGTACAAATTGTTCCAGATCCTTTACTTGAAGGAAAGGGAACATTGCTATGGCAAAATAAGCCTCACCTCTCTTTCTGTCCTCGTCAGGATGCCGCACCAGCATTGCCTGAGCAACACAAGCCGCCCGGCCCCTCAGGTGTCGACGGATTGTTTGACGCAGTGAATGAGGGCGAGGGTAAAAGGGACCAGGAGGCCGACCTGCCCGGACCTCCTGCTTCTGGCTCCATGGCCATGCGTGTCCCTGGCAGTGAGGACCGGCCAGAGAAAGGGTCCGCCTCGAACGAAGCTGCTGCAGACAGCGACGACGACGACAGTGAGGACGGCGAAGAGGATGGCGACGACGACGACTGGGAAAGCGGTGCTCGGAGGAGAGGCCACCAAGAGCCGGCCACAGCGCCCACGACCAGAGAGAGGTCTGGGGCATCCTGTCAACCCCCTCAGCAACACATGCCTTCCCTTTTGTCCCCTCAGCTCCGCCAGCCAACTCCTCCTCCCTCCCCGCCTCCAGAGTTGTCATTCCCCCTGCCTGACACCCCAAAACAGAGCCCCCCTAGTCCAGATGTAGCCCCAGCTAGGCGCTCATCGAGTACCTCCAGCTCCGGGTCCTCCAGCAGCGGCAGCCGCAGTAGCAGCCCGGAGCCACAGAGGAGTGGTCATGCCGAGCGCAAGCCGGGCCCGCTGACACTTCTGGCACGTAAAATGGAGTCAGAAGGTGCTTTCTCTGGAGCAGGTTGGCACAGCGCCGGTGGCGAAGGTGAGAGGCAAGACGGCAGTTCTCTGGCTACATCATTTCCCGGCAGAGGGCTTCCAGAGGGTCTGGTATCTGCCATCACTCACACGGCCAATACTGCAGGGCATGCGTCATTTCCCACGACTCCAGGCCTCAACCAGGGTTTCGCAGGAGCACATTCGGCCCATATGCAGCTGCCCGTCAGTGTGCTCAAGGCCACTGCAACAGAAGAGAGGGACGTTGAGATGGAAAGAGAAAGGGCCCTTGAGCTGGAAAGGCAAGAGAAGCAGCGGAAACTTGAGCAAGCACGAGCGATGGAGGAAGAGCGGGAAAGAGCTCTCGCAATGGAGAGAGAGCAAAGAGAGAGAGCTCTGGAGATGGAGAGAATTGAACGACAGCAGGCCATAGAAAGAGAAGAACAAGAAAAGGCTTTGCAGCGGGAGAGAGAACTTGCCCTTGAACGAGAGAGGCAGGAGAGGGAACGAGCTTTGGCTCAAGAGAGGGAAGAGCGAGAGCGAGCCTTGGCACAAGAGAGGGCCCTGGAGATGGAGAGGCAGAAGGAGCTCGAGAGAGAGAGGGCCCAGGAGAGAGAGAGGCGAGAGAGAGAAGAACTGGAGCGGGTAAAAGAGCTAGAGAGATCCAAGGCCTTGGAGCAAGAAAGGAAGGAGAGGGAGAGGGCTCTTGAGCAAGAGAGGCTTCAGAGGGAGAGAGTTCTGGAGGCTGAGAGAAAGGAGAAGGAGAGGATTGAGAGAGAGATGGCTCTGGAGCAGGAACGGTTGGAAAGGGAAAGATTAGAGAGACAGAGAGCCTTTGAGCAAGAGAGGCTGGAGAGAGCCTTTGAGCAAGAGAGACTAGAGAGAGCCTTTGAGCAAGAGCGACTAGAAATGGAGAGAGTCCTGGAGCAAGACCGACTGGAGAGGGAGAGGGCCGTGGAGCGAGAGCGTCTGGAGAGAGAGAAAGCCCTGGAGCAGCAGCGCTTAGAGAGGGAGAAAGAGCGACTAGAGCAAGAGAGAATAGACAAAGAAAGAGCTCTGGCGCAAGAACGGTTGAAGCTGGAGAGAGCTCTAGAACAGCAGAGGTTAGAGCTTGAGAGGAAGGAAAAGGAGAGAATTGAGAGAGAGAAAGCATTGGCGCAAGAAAGGATCGCGAAGGAGAAGGCCTTGGAACGAGAACGGGAGGAAAAAGAGAGACTGAAGAGAGAGGCAGCCCTGGAAGAGGAGAGGAAGGAGAGGGCGAAAGCCTTGGAGAAGGATAGGAAGGAGAAAGAGAGGGCTCTTGAACACGAAAGGCTAGAGAAGGAGAAGGCCGCGCAGAAAGAAAGGGAGGAGAAGGAGAGGGCCCTGGAACAGGAGAAGGAGAGAGCGAGGTTGGCTGAAAGGGAGCGAGAAAGCCACCTCCCTCCGTCCAAGCGCGGCCGTGAGATCGGTCTCGGCGCCGCGCCCACTCCTCCTGCCTTCGCCGCCGGACCGGGTAGAAAGTCATCAACTGAGGCCGGAGAGCAGGAAGGCGACCACGTGTCAAAGTCCCGCGGAGAAGCGGCCGAATCCAGTGCACTCGTGTCCCCAATGCCTCAATCCTCATTCAAGAAGTTCCGGTTCTTAAGGGAAACCCCAGTTCAGGTCCCAGCTTCCTCTCCTCCCGTGGTCATCAAGCGACCTCGCAACTTCTCCGATACCCCCCCGCCACGGGAGGAAGGACTCCAGTCCTCCACTGAGCAGGATGAGTCACCGAAGGGCACGAAACAGGAGGGCGTTGCCAGGGCGCCGGAGGCCGTGGAGGCCGCCGCGCCCGCGAAGGAACCCCTTGTTGGTACCACACTGGTCCCGAGTCCCAAGAAAGCGGGGGCCACCAGCTCGGTGTCGGAGGACAAAGAAAAGGAATCGGCCAAAAAAGTCGAGGAAAGCAGTCCCGCAAACCAACCGGCGACTGCACAGCGTCGAGGACGAGATGCAAAGGAGGAGGAGAAACACGCAAGACGAAGGTCATCGTCTAATGACTCCTCAGACTCAGACTCAGACTCTGGTTCCTCATCATCTGGGTCGTCTGGCTCATCCTCATCCTCTCCAGAGAAAACCTCCCCCACTTCAAGAGGGAGAAGGGTAAGTGGATCTAAAAGAAAACTCATCAACTCTGAACTTTTTTTCATCAGAAATGACATCGTCACTGCAGCCTTCAAATACATAGTTGGGGATGCATTTCGCTCGTTGGTGCATAACATCTTGCTTTGTCTCTTTTAGGAAAAGAAACCTGACAAAGACACCTCACCACAGCACCGGGGGACACCGGCTGCAGGCTTGAAGGAAACTCCAAAAGCCTCCCCTAACAAAAGAGACATGCCTGCAGAGAAGAGTACCGCTGATGGAGACACTCGCACCACGGTCAGTCTTAATACACACCTCTTAATAAAAGTTAATACACTAACAGACTTTATATTACATATTGGTTTACACACAGATTTATCTAGGATAAAGTAATGGCACAGACGTATCTCATGGCTTTATTACTGGTATTTATTTTTACCTTCGATGGTGTTAACAACTATTTCACATTCATTGGTTTTTTTTAATCCTCAGGAAACATCAATGGAAGCACCGATCAGAGAGGAGTCCCAGAGGAAGAGAAAGGACAACGAAGGAGAGGAGGAATCAGACAAAAAAAGGTCTGCTTTCAAGTCTATGACTCACCATGTGTGTATATCTGACACACACACACACACAAGTGAATGAATCAGTCCTGATGGTCAATTTGACATTCTCTATATTGTCAACAGTTTAATTCGGTACTTCCAAAGTTAACGAGCCAATGGAGGCTCTGCATTTAAGATACATTCCTCTAATTGGCGCTTCTCTAAGTCCTGTCCGTCTAACGCAGACTGGCCAACCATTTAATAACCTGGTTTAATCTCTCAGGAGTGTGAGATTCCCAGTATAACGCATGCAACGGCTGTTTTGATCGGGTTGTTCCGAGCTCAGAGAAGCTTCGTGTGATTGTGATTGTTCGTACAGCACAAGTAAATACGTTTCAGTACAATGTTCAAAATGAATTCATTTTGCCACCAAAAAAATCACGTGGGAAATGTCAATATGTGCTCTAGAAATGTCAACAAAAAGGCATGATTTAAATGGGTTTAAAAAGAAAAAGACTACAGAAAATGTTGATGGCAAGCGATTACTTAGCTCTGCTTCTACTTTTCAAGATGCAGCACAAGTACATTTCTGCCACTCACTGTTACTTTCTGGAAAGGGAATGCAATTACAAATACAAAATTGCTTTGTGCACAGAGGATATAAGTGGATTAAAATAAATAATTAAGAGCAACCTAAATGTGTACATGGTGGGAAGCAGCAAATGCATGTATTGGTTAGTTCAAAAGTATTCATGGGTGCCCTGAATATGACATGGCAGTGCACTCTCATCGCAGCATACTTGATGGGAAACATAATTGCAGTGTCTGAATGGTTAATGCAGTGTGTTGGATGCAGCCCACGGGGAAAATAAGAAAATAGGTGTAGGGATATTTTTAAATCTCAACGGGTGAAAATACGTGAAATTATATAACAAAGTAATGTCAGGTTGACTCGATGGCACCCATTTTAAATAGTCACCAGACTTCATCTTCTGTGCATATGGTAAACATTTGACTCAGTGCCAGACTTTTCTCAGCAAGTCTCTGACATGTTGCACAAATAATGACAATTAATAATGCAATGTTTGTATGTTGACTAATGTAGCCATGGTCAACGGCTCATATTTAATGTCACTACATTAGAGCCTTAAGGCTATATATTTATGAATACATCACGGCAATGATACAGCGGTGTCATACGAGATGCCGGATGTTGTCTTTCCCATCAGGCGAGTGATGAGCCTGCCTTGAAGCCGGTGAGGCTCAGAAGATGCGGGTCCTTTTTGTGTTTCTTTTCTTTTTTTATACGCGGTCCTGTTTTCCTCCCATTCGTTGCGACATGTCTGCTCTCCGACGGCGGCTGTAGCTGCTGCTGTCGGCCTGCTTTCCACACAGCGGGCGAGGGCTTGGTCCGTCACAGGTTGTGTTTGCTAGGCGGACATGATGAACGCGTTCAGAGGAGAGGAGGGAGGGAGGAAGGACGGAGGCAAGGAGGGGAGCGAGGAGGCTCGTTGCGACGCAGCCGCTTTAGCAACGGTCGTTTGCTGCGTTTGATCAGAGCCGGTTTTTTTTTCGCGCGCGCCCCCCTCAAGTTAATTGAAGTCCGAATGCGTCCACGTGTACGCGCACGAGGATGCCATGAGAACGCGAGGCGCGCGCTCGTTATTCAGGCGCCGTGTGGTTGTCGTTGGCCGCGCCGCCGGTCGGACGGGACGTTTCTCGGCACGTCTGAAGGAGAACTGCGGTCGCTCCTCGTCTCCTCGGCTCGTTTCCTCAGTCCTCAGACCCGCGTTGTCGGATTAGGAGCCCCGTGTATGTGACATGTGACTTGGGGCCACGGTGACACGCGCTGAAGGCGCCGTTATTCTAGCATCACCTGGTTGCTGTTTGTATCTCAGTAGGTTCAACGGCTTAGATTGAGCTATATATATATATATATGTGTGTGTGTATATATATATATATATATATGTGTATATATATATACATATCTACATATATATACACATATGTCTAATATATATATATTTATGTGTATATATATACACATATATATATATGTGTTTATATATATATGTGTATATATATACACATATATATATATGTGTATATATATACACATATATATTTTTCTAATTATAATTTTTATGCTGCTTTGTTAATTTAAAGGAAACTATTATCTACTCATGTCATTTAATGAGTTTTAAAGGAACATAGTGCTTTTGAATGTTTACAGATTATGTGTACTTCATGTAGCAAGGCATTCCTGTGATGATATTTGAGACAACTCACTAGTCACATATTGTATTATTTATTTATACATCTTACATAACTTGTATTGTATTAGGTGGTACGAATATAGATGTAGGGAAATGATTATCTACTTATGTCGTTTAATGAGTTTTAAAGAACCATAGAAGTGCTTTTTAATACTTGCAGATTATGTGTACTTCATGTACCACGGCATTCTGTAATGATATTTGAGAGGGCTTGCTATTCTCACATGTTTGCATAAATTGTCTTGCATGTGGTATTGGCATATTACACTGAAGTTTAATTTTCTAAGCAATGATTGTTTGTAGTTTAAGTTCCTTACCCTTGATTTTGAAAATGAATGGACTAAAATAGATTTCCTCCAGCCTACTGGTCATTTTATCTGACCCCTCCTTTCATGCTCCAATGTATTTCTCACACTATGCAGGCAAGTGAAGGACACTGCCATGGCAGAGCCGGAGAAGCTCTCAGAGACCAGCGAGGAGGTAAGGCACCTGGAAAAACCACGAATCATCTTGGTCCTCAAAGCTGTTGGAAGCCGAGGAGGACTTTAGGGGGACGGACCCATTACATTTTTCTTAAAGTTGAATCTTAGTTGATTTTTATTAACCTGGATGTAGTACAACACCTGTAGAACTTTTTGTTTTTATTGTTTATATATTATTATGGAGATATTTTCTCTACATTTACAATATATTTCCACCAGATAAATTAATAAGCTCTTATCACAGGTGGTAGAATGTGTATAGGAAATTACATATTTTGAAAAAATAAAACATGGTTGTTTAGTAAAAACCTGTCATAGGCAAAAAAACATCAAGGTCGTTTTCTCACTGTGGCTGATGTTTAAACCCCAAATGATTGCTTTGTTATAAAGGTGCTCATGCCTCTTCCATTGCCCCTATTGGTACCTGCATACTACCTCTGCCACTACTTCTGCTGCTGCACATGTTCCACTCTCCCCGAGAATCCAGAGTTGGCCACAGATAAGCCCCCATGGCTGCACTGCAGAGGGACACCCTTGGCAACAAAGGCTGCCTCATTTTCGTGGATATGGCCGGCCAGAGCTATTGATTGGACCAGGAGAGATAAGGAAGGGGTTGGCTCGTCAACGTGGGCCACCTCTTAGCCTTTTACCCACGAATAAGGCCTTGTGCCCTTAAAATCAACATGGAGACAAGACCAGCAAGGATGTGTGCTCGCATCAAGTCCATGCTGCTGTGAAACTCAACCACTGCATAGTTTTCATATTACTTTGAGACTCTTTTTTTTTTTTAACCCACTTGACTTGACAAGTCATTTAATATGGTTGGTGAACTGTACGTCACAGAGGACATGTGGGATTCTGAATTCTCCAGCAAAATACTCTTCTCGGATACAACTTGAGTTTTCAAAGAGGCCGAAGCTTTTACTTGGACTCACTGGGCTTGACCGTTTGTTTTTTACCTCATGAAGAAGAAGAACTACTTCCTGTTTGAGTTCCTTTCTGCAACAGCCGTCTCTGGATTTTCGCTTCTTTGTGACTCGATACGAACTTTCTGTGCTTCACAAAAAACGGAACACTAAAATCCCAATTTGCCGTTTGTGTGCACAGTGACTGTTGACAGTCTTCAACATCCGGTCTCCAACTAATGGACTCATCGTGTCCCGTCATTATAAGAGCCGGCTGTATTTTTTTGAAAGGACTAATGGCAGAACACCCGAGGAAGACCGCTTTGGCCAAAAGCGTTTCAAAGCACAATGAACTATTGATACCATCGTGGCAGCCAACACGCTTTCAGATTTCCATCCAAACATCTCAGCCACCTTGATTGGACCCTTGTTGCCTAGATACAGTACATGCAGTCGTGATTGGGCCATATCCGAACCAGTAAGGATCAGGTGTCAGTGGTACCAGGGAATAAGTAGACGTTTACTCAATGTTCTATTTCATAGCAGTTATTTTGAAAATGCTTAGTTTACAATCATGTTTAGTCTACATAAATAATAATGTTTATCTCATTTGGGGCCACTGCAGTTTAATCTAAGCTTTAATACGTCTATCTTCAAACATTTGATCTTAGTTGAATTTCACTTCTGTGAAATTAATTGAAGTTAATGTGGCTGTTCAGAAACGGTTTTAAAATAACAAGAGTTTAAACTGCAGTATTCCCACCAGATCCTTGTCTGTATGATAGAGACTGCAACTACAGTTAATTATCGAGGAATTATGAATGGCATGCGCTGGACTACCAGTACAAAACAGCCCGCTGCCAGTTAGTAGACTTGAATTTCAAAAAGATTTTGCACATCAGTTTCTATCATTCACTCTCAGCCTCTACTTGACCCCTTCCTGTTATTGTTCCACTTGTCCTCCAACCTGTTCCCGACCACTCGGTGTCCGCCTCTCACCGCTCCCTTGTATTGGGTTGTTTTCTATTTTGTGTTGCAGACGCCAAAGGCCTTCTCAGCTCGTAAGATCTCTATCAGCAGTAAGTCGCCCTCTTTAACTGCATTTGCATTATGATGTTTGCATTAATGGCATTATTAGTCTTAACATTTGGGAACTCCACATGAATAAATCTTAGATCATTTGGATCTTTTTTTAATTTTTTTACTTGTGTATATATTTGTGATGTTATGCTATAAATGCCATGTAATACAGGATTCATATTTAGTTTGCTTGTCTTGCAGGCAGTAAGTTATCCCCTGGCAGTGCAGAGGGCGAGCAGGACGGTGGGGCCGCCGCGGCCGGTCGAAAGAGGAGGTGGGGCTCCAGCACAGCCGTCGCTGCCAAGAAGCCTTCCATCAGCCTGACCACCGACTCACTCAAGGTATTTAAACATTGCAGGTGCTAGGAGAGCTTGTGTGGCTGCACTGATGCTCGCATTGCCTCGGCCCTGAACATCGCTGGCCCATACAGCTTGTGCATGATCGTTCCTTTGCCCTCAGTCCCTGATACCAGACATTGGCCCGTGTCTCGGGCAGGAGGCCGATGTGGACCTGCACCCAGAGGAAGCCGTCCTCTCCGGAGCTGAGGATGAGGAGAGGGAACGCTCCGACCAAGACCTTCAGATCCGACGCACTGTCACACAGGTTTGTTTTATACGAGTGACACGTGTGGAGCGGCCTTTAGAGTCAAATATAAGGTGTTCCGGTTGGAAGTGAAGTGGACTTTCAGCCGCCAGGCTCAAAAACACGGATGCATTCTAGGTCAGACAGCAGAACCAGAGCAAAACGAGAGCAGGAAGGAGCGCAATATAACGTGACGCACCAACCGTCGTAATAAATCCACTCTATCCCACGCCACTCCCATTCTCTGGTGTTGATACCTTCCCTTTATTGCAGGTTGTGCACCTGGAGAGCCAGGAGAATGGACAGGCGGAGTCTAAGCGGAGCAGACATGAGGAGTCTGAGGAGTCGGACGACCCACAGGGAGACGGCGAGAGGACACAGGCGCCTGAAGAGAAGATGGCCGTTCCTGTGGCCATGGAAACCCAGTCCCCATCACACACCAGCCACGATGTAGAAAGCAACAATGGTAATGTGGTTATGGTGTAATAATGAAACCATCTCTCCTAGTGTAACACCTCCAGGTACAGTTTCAATGTAATAATGGAGATGCGATGTTGACCGTTAATTCTTTATCCCAGTGACCCCCAGCGACACCCTCATCCGTCGCTCCGTCAGCCAGCAGAAAACGGGCGTTTCCATCACCATCGATGATCCCGTTCGCGCGACCCGGCAGCCCTCGCCGCCTCGAGGCAAAGTCTCCAGCATTGTTCACATCAGCAACCTGGTGAGAAAACGTTGTCATTAAGACAATTAAGTTCTCCCTAAGTACTGCCGTGTAGTGATAGCGGTGTTCATGGGAAAACATACCCAGCCTCTTGTTGTGCCTCAATGTCCTGGTTGTATTAAGTCCACACTAATTGGCCTCTTTACCTGAAGAAACAAGCATGTTTTAACTAAAGCATTAGTTGGTCAACTAATCCCATGAAAGAACGACCCGTATGGTTCTTATGACACAACCTCATAAGAACCTCAAAAGGACCATACAGGTTGCTTTGGTTCTGTATGTCAGACTTGAGTTTTCTTTTTAGGGCATTTATTCATAACGATCTAAAATAATGCTCGAGTTATTCTTTCATAGGCCAAACCGGCGCTTTCTTAAAAATGTGTTTGTAGTCTTGAACTTAATGTGCAGTTTTTATTATTGTTCATCCCAATGCTAGACAGCAGCTCTATGTGTGTGTGTATTTGCTCATTAATTGTGGAACATAATCTCAACACTTCCTCTGCTGTGCAGGTGAGGCCGTTCACTCTGGGGCAGCTGAAGGAGCTGCTCAGCAGGACGGGCACCCTGGTGGACGACGGCTTCTGGATCGACAAGATCAAGTCCCACTGCTTTGTCACCGTGAGTTCTTCCTCCGACGGATCCCAGCCAGCCTGCTTTTGGCCTGTGGACGGTTCTTCAGTGTCTAACCCCCCCCCCCCCCCCCCTCTTCTCTGTATTTAGTACTGCAGCTCTGAGGAGGCCGTGGCCACACGGGCATCTCTTCATGGAGTGAAATGGCCTCAGAGCAACCCCAAAGTCCTCAGCGTAGACTTCTGCCAGAAGGATGAGGTAAGACCTTTTTGTTATCGGTCAGTTTCTCTCTTTTGCCCACGATGCCGCGCCACCTGTAGCCTGAGCGTATCTCCGCTCTGCAGCTGGACTTCCACAAGGGCACCGCAGACAGACCCCCGGCCGAGGAACAGGGGCTGGGCGCCAACCGCGGCCGAACCGCCGCCCTGCCCCCTCTCCTTCCCGAGCGCGACCAGTGGGCGGAGCGCGAGCGCGAGATGGAGCGCCGGGAGAAGGCCAGAGCGGAGCGGGAGTGGGACCGCGACAAGATACGAGAGTTCGGGAAACCGGGCGAAGAGAAGGAGGGCGGTCCCCGGAGGTCACGCTCCAGAGAGAGACGCCGCAAGGAGAGGGGAAAGAGCAAGGAGAAGAAGACCGAGAAGAAAGGTAAGGGCGGCGGCCACGACTCGAGGCTGTTTTCACATCGGAGTGACGGCCGTGTCGATGACAACGAATGCACCGTGAGCCGATGGGGCGGGTCTAATGTCGTGTGTTTCTGGCAGAGAAAGTGGCTGAAGATCCCCCCGCAAAGATGCTCGATGACCTGTTCCGCAAAACTAAAGCGGCGCCTTGCATCTACTGGCTTCCACTGACGGATGAACAGGTGAGAGGCGTTTCCACGCGGGTCGCTGCTTCTAATGCGTCAAAGTGCATCACCGGCTCATCCAAACACATCTCTGCTTTCTCTTTAATTGTAGTTTGCTCAACGAGAAACTGCCAGAGCGGACCGGATGAAGGAGCGTGAGAAACGGAGGAAGGAGCAAGACGAGGAGGAGGAAAATAAAAGGGAAGACGAGCACAAGGAGAGGACGAAAGCTGGAGGAGTCCCAGCGGGCGAGCGCAGTGAGGGTGAGAAGGAGAAGGAAAAAGAGAAGGAGAAGGAAAAAGAGAAGGAGAAGGAGAAGGAAAAAGACAGGGAGAGGGATAGAGACCGAGGGAGGGACAGGGAGAAGGAGAGGGAGAGGGAGACTGACAAACGCAGGGATGACTACGGTAGGCCGGAGGGCCGCGGGGTCGGCGGGGGCCGGCGCTCACGCAGCCGCAGCGACCCGCGAGAGCGGCGGCGTTAATGGCCGACTGATGGACCCGTCCTCCAGACCACCCTCTTCCATTTGCCTTTCACTACATGTACTTTGTTACAACTCCGACCCAACAGAGGACCAACCGATGTCGTCGCCATCTCTCAAATTGTCACCTTTTTTTTTTTTTTTTTAAAGCACATCTCCACCTACACCGTCCCGCTTAGAGGGGACCACGGTTCATTTTGCAGTGTGTTTCCCAGGGTGCTGTACGCCTCGCGGCGGTCCAGACTTGATATATTTTCTCTCTTTTTTGGGTTTTCTTTTTCTTGACGATTTCCGCGGTATGGCACACTGGGTCTTTTTTTAAATAATATTCCCCCCCCAATGTTCCCCCTTTGCTCCAAAGTGTAGGTGCCAATTTTGATTTGCTTTGATCGGTCGTCGTCGCCTCGGTGTTTTAACAGCTCCGGATCAGGATGAGGAATCCTTGTGTGTCTGCATGTAGTCCGAGGCTCTTTCTAAAGAGAAAACTGACCTCTGTGCAGAGGCTTGAAAATCAGAAAATATTGGGATAGGTGTGTTTGGCATTTTGTACAGGCATATAAGATAACAAAAAAAAAATCTTTAAAAGTCTTTAAACGAGGCAGCTCCGGGGTCTTTTGGACAGGTGTAGAATAACTACTAACGCAATGAAGTGTTCCTCTCTCCCTCTGTAGTTAAGAGACGAGACGATGTGTGTGTGTGGGTGTGTGTGTGTGTGTGTGTGTGTGTGTGTGGGGAGTCGATATCCGTCACAGCTGACACACGTTATTATCACATCCTTATCATTGAGTCTCCTCCTTCTCTTCTTCTTCTTCTCCTCCTCATCCTCCTCTTCTCTCACCCATTCGTGTCAATACAGGCCCGAGAGGGGAGGTTGCATTATGAGTTTCCTCCCCGGTGGTTTTAATATTGTTTTTTAATCTTTTATTTTATCATTTTAGTCCAAAGGTATGTTCTTTTTTGTTTCATGGTTTGTTTTTTTAAATTTCTTCTTTGAGTACGCCCATCAGTGGTGAATGTACAAATAATAAAAATTGAAATTTGAAATTACTGTGACTTTTTTTTCTTCTTCTTCTGCTCCGTTCTCCTCGGTGATGGGTGGATTTAAGGTTCTGGGGTCGCCAAAAAAAAAAAACCCTATTTCCTTGGAATAGTTCAGACGGTTTAATCCGGTGTACACTCAGAATCCACCAGGTGTCAGTCACAGCATGTGGACCGGGTCAGTGGAGGGGAGGACATAAAGAAGGAGCCTAGTACGGATACAAGCATCCACCAGTGACCCTACGACCTCTGGCCATCAATGGACCCGAAGCCTTTTCATTCATTCAACGCTCATCACCATCTTGTGGTCTCCTCCCAGACCGAGGGGGGGGGGGGGTGGACTTCACCCTCGACTATCTATCCCTGCTTTGCCGAGCAAATCCTGCGTCTGGCCGCTCCGCTTCCGTCTCTCCGGTCTTGACGTTCATCCTGCCGAGCTCAGCAGTGCTGCTCTGTAATTACAGCCCTCTGGTTGCTGAGCACAACATTCTTCTGCCCTGATGCAACACAAGTGTGTCTGGACTCTGAGGACCAGCGGATCCCGATCGACGGACCGGGAACACAGCCTGCTCGGGATGAGGCGGCGCTGCAGAAGGATGTCGTCCTCCAGCGCTCATAACTGAGGGGTGGAGGTGCTGGCCGGGGGAGATGCTCGAGAAGATCGTGTCTGAAGGAGCAGGACTGGTAACTGAGGGGAGGCCATAATGGCCGCTGTCAGTGAGCCTATAATATTGAAGCGATGGGTCAATCCATCCTAGAGGTCGTTCATGACACCCAACCACACCTTATGTGTTGGTGTTTCCTGCCCCAGTGAAACTAGATTAAAACATTTTTATATAAAGTTATATCAAATTGTGCAACATGCAAACAGACGGAGCAACTTTAGCACGTTTACATTAATGTTACAACAAAAACACCAGGCAAATCTCAGTCCAATATTCACTCCTTATTTCTGGTCTACTCCAAAAAATAACTTGATGGATGAACTCAATTAAATTGTGGGCAGGTTTTCCATCCAATAATTATATAACACCAACTTAAATTTAGCACATCAGTGCAATAAAATGTAATTTAGTTAGTCCAACTCATTTTGATCAAATACAGCTAAAAAAATATCAATATTCATTCATTTACATTTATTTGAGTTGGTCCAACTCAAAATATAAATTGGAAATTAATATATAATTAATATATCATTTAAAAATGTAAACCCCCATTAAGATACATGAGACTAAACACAGTGGAGGGTTTTATTGCAAATACTTAAATAAGTTTAACTTGGTCAAAACTGATGGAGACCACTTGTACGACTGCATTAAAAAAATATATGTTTAACAAATAGAAAATAATAAACGGACTGATCAGGAAGTGACAAGACATCTCAGTTGAACATCAATACACAGAACAAAGGTCTTAACATGTTTATTGTTAAGAACATTTTAATAGGTGTTCCTCATCAAACACCTGGAAACGGTTCTCCTGTAAGAGTTCAGCAGCCGGTGAAAAATAAACAGCCAGCGAACTCAAAGAAAGAAGAAACTTGACGGTGCACTTTGTCTCTGAGTCATAAAACAACTTGATGTTCAGCTGCTGCGTCTTGGAGTTCAGCTGGTGGCCCTCTACACTCAGGATGACCTTCTGGAGGAACTCAAGGTGACCTTGAAGTCGTCTGAAGTTTAAATCAAATGAGCCCAAACCGCATGATGAACGCCACGAGGACACTGTTGACGTCGTTTAGGACTTTAATGCCTTCCATCACAACTCCCCCGTCCTCCTCTCTTCGGATGATGTTAATCCCCATGACGGTGTTTGCAATGTCCCTCTGCATCCTCAGGACGTGTGTTAAGTAAAACCATGAACAGATGTATATATATATCAGGCATGAGAATCCCTCACCTTTCGGCGAAATTCGCCGTTTTGAAACCAAAATAGGTGACTTACGTGAATCGTGTAGATCCGAAGAGTTTTTGTTTTGGGGTAGGGGGGGGGGTCAATTGGCCGGCCGGCGTTTATGAGATTGGAGTGGGACGCGGAGAAAGTGTGAAGTGGTGCTCTTCGCAATCAAACATCTTTGATGGGACGTGTCGCGTCTCGGCCAATCAGCGTCAAGATGTCTTCAGCGTTTGGTGGTTTAGGTTAGCTTGAATGTTAGCCGCTACTTCTGCTGCTGTCGCGCTGCACGGTGGAGCGATGCTAACAAAGTACCCGTACGTTAAGAGCGATGTGATTTAGCATATTTTTAGTCTCAATACTTAATTAAAAGAGCGATCAGAGCGCACGCGCTGCTCCGTGTCAAGCTGTTTGCACGCGCAGCGCAGCGCTCACAGCGAGGGGCGTTAAGTGGCGGAATTTTCGGCTTTAAAAATAAAAATAAAAAAATGCCAGAAGTGAAATGTTTAAGTTCAGTCTGTAAAGTTCTGTAACTCTACAGCTGCTCATCCTGATGAACTCTGTATCCTCTGGTCAGAGACTAACGGCCTCATAGTGTATAATCATTGATCAATGCTATGACGGCTCCATGTAGTTTCATTAATATCTTGCTGTATTAATACTAATATTACTGCTATTTGTTAAGTGTTGAAAAAGTTGGTAAAAAGTGAACCATACAGATATTTTATTTATTACTATTATAGATAAATATACCAGTATCGTATTTATGGTATACTGTTTTTATGGTATTGTATCATGATATTTATGGCAGGTATGGTATAGAAGATCGTGACAACCAGGTAGAGGCAGAACAGACTCGAGGAACAGACTTATGGCTCAGCAGAGCACAAGACTTGAAGACTTGTTCACGCCAACAACAACAAAAGGAAGTTAGTTCATGGATGACCATATTATACACAATATTACTATTATTATAGTATTATAGGGCCCGATCACTGACTTGGTGTCAGAATGGAGGGCCTATAGATTATCATACAACGTCCAACATCGATGTTCGTGGAAGTCACCATCAGCACCCCCCCCCCCCCCCCCGCGCGCCTATCCTCCTCACCTTTTTCACCCCTGACCCGTTTTCATGCCTGATATATATATATACAGGACTGTCTCAGTAAATTAGAATATTGTGATAAAGTTCTTTATTTTCTGTAATGCAATTAAAAAATTATTAAATATTAAAAGAATAAAAGGCTTGCAATATTTCAGTTGATTTGTAATGAATCCAGAATGCATGACATTTTTGTTTTTTAAATTGCATTACAGAAAATAAAGAACTTTATCACAATATTCTAATTTTCTGAGACAGTCCTGTATATATATATATATATATATATATATATATATATATATACAGACAGATTCACCATTTTAAGTAGTGTACCATGGTTGAACTACTGTTCACTACATGGTAACACACTGTAATAACTGACCAGATACTCCTTGAAGAGAGAGTACAAAATTAATAAAAAGTACAAAAGTAGTAAAAAGTACAAAAGTAATGAAAAGTGCAAAAGTAATTAAAAGTACAAAAGTAATAACAAATTACAAAAGTAGTACAAAAAGTGCAAAAAAGTACAACATTAATAAAAAGTACAAAAGTAATGAAATAGTTTTTAAAAAGTACAAGAATAATTACAAGTACAAAAAAGTGCAAAAGTAATTAAAAGTACAAAAGTAATAAAAAGTTTTTATATAGTAATTAAAAGGAAGAAAGTAAGAACAAAAATTAAGTAAGAAAAAGTAAGAAAAAATAAGAAAAAAAACTATAAAAGTAAGAAAAAGTAAGAAAAAGTAATTAAGTAATAAATAAAGGAAAACAAGTTATAAAGTAAATCTATTATAAAAAAATTATACAGTTGAAGTAGTTGGTATGAGTCGTTAATCTTGCTGCGTCTGGTCAGGTCAGTCAGGAGAAAAGATGGAAAGACGCCTGAGAGATCGAGATCTGACACATGAGCAAAGGGTAGTCCCCAATTAAACACATTTATTTAGCGTTGATATGCACACCATCTAACCTAAATAAATCTAATAAATGTAAGTATTCCTACATTTTGTGTTACACCCATTACATATAAATATCTTCATTTTTGTAATTGATTTAATTAAATGTATCAAACCATATTTAAATGTGTCACCTCTAAGAAGGGCTTGAATGTTTTTTTGAGTGTACACGTCGCTCAGGTGACTAGATCTGCCTCCTTCGCTGCTTCATCGTCCAGGTATACTTTCTAACTTTTAGGAGGTCAGGAAGTTTATTGTCACTGTAAAAAAACATACATCGAAATTAAGTTGATGACTCAGTAAAAGCATATATAAAAACATTTAAAACAGGACACTTCTAATTTAAAACAAGACATTTGAATATAAATAAAACATAAACCACAGGCATCCATGGCTTACAAGTGAACATTGATGCTTGTGTTTTATGTTTTATTTCTTCTTATTTATCTATTTTTTTAACTTTAACTCGGCAGGTATCACGCGGTTCTTGTCTTTCTTTGTCTTCCTCCAAAAAACATCTGCTTGCTGCAGACCGGACAAACCACACACACACACACACACACACACACACACACACACACCCCAACGTGCACAGCTTGTTTTCAAGAAGGAGGAGGACTCGACAGTTACGACTCCCCAAAAAACGAAACAAAATGTTGCCCAGCTATTTGCTCACTGTTTGTCTTCCTCTGTTTATTCTCTGGTTTGGCTCCGTTGGGTCGACACGCACGTGTTTGTCATTGGTTGTGTCTCAGAAATAATGATTAAATATTGAAATATCTGAGAACGACTGGCAGGGAAACCGGATCTGAAGACTTCAGACGAGTCTCTGTGTGTCAGGATCTAATGCGGCCGTGTGGGGAGCAAACCGTAACCATGGGAGGGCGATGCCTACAGGAGACCGTCTCGTTCGGTCCATTGAAGCCCAAACTAACAAGAATTTTACTTTGCTTCTTCTAATTTTTTTTTAATTCACAACTTCAACAGGCAAACCGGGTCCTGTGCCAGGAAGGCCACGTGGAATGGGGGATCTGGCTGTGATCCTTCCTGTAAATCTAAAGGGGACCGGCTGGACGGCCCCCCGGGACCAGATGTGAAGAGAAAAAGATGACGCAACATCATCTTCTTCTTCTTCTTCTTCTTCTTCTTCTTCTTTTTCTTTTGTTTATTTGAGAGAACCGCTGGTGGCCACGCGGTGGGACCACCTGTGTCTCAACGCTGAAGGCCTCCCCCCCAGCCAGTCAGCTGTGCAGGGCCGGCTCCATCACGCTGACGAGTGGCGCAGTAAAAACAATATATTTTCGCTCTGTAAGCAGCCCCCCCCCTCCCCTCCCCTCCTCAGTGTGACCACGTGGGCCTTTGTGTCCCGTGCTGTGAGGGGAACTCGGCATAGAGGCCCACGAGCTCTGCTTTCAAAGGCACCGTCTGATGTGGCCTTTCTGATCTCGGCATGTCTCACTACTGCCCACCCCCCCCACACACACACACATACTCCCAAACTCCGTAAGATCTCCTTGTGTTCTGGCAGTCTGGAAGACGCACGCATCGCACGCTTGTGATATCTGGAGCGTCGGGTCCTACCCCTCCAGGAAGTTCCAAACTTCCCTTGACGCGTACACACCCTTCCCCCTCCTCTCTCAGCCCTCCCCTCTTGTCTCCTCCCCTCCCCGTCTTTGTGATGACATGTATGTGCTGATGGAAACCAGATGTGACTTGTTGCGCTGGAAGAGAGAGAGAAAGAGAGAAGAAGAAGAAAAAAACATGCATGAGGTTGTGTGTGACTTCATTAACTGACTACAGGAGATCTAGGGCAGAGGGAGGAGGAGGAGGAGGGGGTATTGCTGCTTCTCTCTTGTGGTCTTCAGAGTCCAGACAGTCACTGTATATATATTTAGTTGCCAGATGAAATGTGCCCACAATGCTGGGGGGGGGGAGCTTACTCACGGATATGGCCGGGTCAGGTCGAGGGTTTCCTGAATCAGCATCTCCTTTTTTTTCTGCAGGCTCTGAAGAAATAAAAAAAGAAATGCAACCTCAAGAAGTTTGATTGTTCTCCTTCCCTGCACCTGCGTGTCCGTGCCGCCCACACCGCGGCCGCTCCCACGGCGCCGCGCCCGGTCCTCAGCGCCGACATGGAACAAAAGCCGGCGCACTGATCGCCGTGGAGCCGATCGGCGTCCAGAAAACCAGTGGTGTAGTGGGGATTTTTTTACTGGGGGGACGCTATTTTAATTAGGTCATCCCAAACAATGCCACATAAGTGCGCACGCGTGCAGTGCAATCACAAAACGGGCAGACAGGTCTACAGAAACCACCGGTATGCCTAGTCCTACTTTAGTTGCTACAAAAAATCCGTGTTACTCACCGTTGAAATCATTCAGAGGAAACGCCACAGTGGGTCTGGATCCTTGCCACAGTGGGTCTGGATCCTTGCCAGATTCGGCTGCAGCCTGTCGTGACCTCTTGTCTTCAGCTGAGCGATGTCGTCTCAGCCAAGTTGTTACATATCCTGTCGGATCCCACTGGGTCAGAGGTGGACCATGTAGCTTTATGAACATCAAGGTGGATACCCGTTCAACCAGCAACCTGTTGCGCGTTGGGGTGATGATCAGATTCATCTGGCTGAATCCCCTTTCACATTCTGCCGTGCTGCATGGTATCAGTCTAGTGCAGTTCATCAAGGGCCTGAGCTCGGCAGGTGTAGCATCGTCTACAGTGCTCTCCACAAAGTCTCGGAATGCATTTATTGCACTTACAGTCGGCAGCCTGAATCGTTGGCACAGTTCACTCACTTGCACCTCTTCGTAGCCAGGCGGCATGGTCTGAGCTGGTGGCCAGTTGTCGCGTTCCAGGACTTTCAGTTGAGCGAGCAAGTGAACATAGTCTGTGTCCGACTGGGCCTGCGAGGCTGCTCCACGAGATGATGCAGTAGTGAACATTCTATGGCTAAGGTTGTTGCTTAGACTCGGAGAAATTGTTGACGATTGATGGTGACGATTTTGGAGTTGTCTGTGAGCACAACTGTGCCCAGTCTGCCTTCTGATATGGCATTTTCAGCTGCAAGAACCTTGGTCCCAGGTCGCTCCCCCAGTCCATTGATAAAACGAATGCTCCGGTGGATCAGTTTGTCGGCGTAGGCTACTGATGTCGTGCGCTTTTGCAAACATTCTGACAACAGGGCTAACTCATTCAGTGTATCACACATGAGCGCTAAATCTAAAAGGAACTGCTTTGAAGTCAGCCGCTTTAACAGACCTTCATACAGCTTTCGATCGTTTGCTGATCGTTTCTCATCTGTCTTCGCAAAGCTAAAGTGTGCACATAGTGACTCGAAGTTATTCCAAACAGCGGATACTGTGCGATAGGAGCTGGCCACCCATCTCGTGCTCAACACACGGCCTATTTTTCCTATTTGTTTATGCAAATCAGCAGCACACTCAGCCAGCTCTCTCTGGTTTAGGGGTGATCTGCTGTACAAAGTGTATAACGTTTTTGTTGAAAAAATACCACCCGGAATCGCTGTTTTTGCAGGACTCTGGCGCAGCGCCGTCTGCTTTTTGCATCACGAGCGTGATGACGAATCATAATAGAAATAGTTTTTATTTTTTATTATAATTACTGTGAAATGTATTATGTTGTCATTATGACAACACATACACACTTGCAACTGATAACACTGGCAATGATTTTTATATTTATTAGACTATTTAAAAAAAAAAAAAAAAAATCATGCTCCAAATAAGTGGGGGTACGGCGTACCCCCGCGTCCAACGCCCACTACACCACTGCAGAAAACGGTTAACAGGGCAGATTTGAAACAGAAACCTGAGATTTGGAAACACACTCACACAAAAGTTGAACGAATGGGGAAAGTTATTTTCCATGCACATCCCCGCGTTAATGGAATAATAAGATGCAGACGCAGGCGGGAAAGTATTCGGTATCGATCCCGCTCCTTCACTGGCAGCAGCTCTCCTCTCCGAGTGTGTAAGACACCGAAGGTCAACATGTTGTTTCTCCTCTGTGAAACAATGAACGCATCGAGTGGAGGGACACACTTCCACCAAGACCCGGCAGCAGGGAACGCACTGGTGTGGTTATTAACTTTAAAGATGGCCGCTCACGCCCCTGGCATTGTGCTTGCTGGCTTCCTGGGCCGCTTGAATGGAAATGGAATTTGTGCATATCTCAGCATATCTCAGCGGTTCATGGTGTCCTCTGAAGAGACGAAGAGATGGGATCAGCTTGTCAGGGCAGCGCTAAAAAGAAAATGAGTGTGTAAAATGCTGATGTCGTCAGTTTGACTCAAATTGCATTGTGGGAGTTATTGAATCCTCAGTTGAGTCAATTGTGACAACAAGTTTTTCTTTCTTCTTCTTCTTCTTCTTAATGTTCTATCTGTGTGTGTGTGTGTGTGTGTGTGTGTGTGTGTGTGTGTGTGTGTGTGTGTGTGTGTGTGTGAGTGAGAGAGAGAACCCCTCCGTTCCGGTTGGTTGTATTAGTGCCAGGTCAGGATGTGGCGGAGCTTTAATGACGCAAATGAAAACCATGTGTCACCGATACAGCCACTTCAGAAATGCCCATTTCCCCCGTCTCACGTCCCTGTTGCCCGGCAGAGTGCAACGCTCACCGCTCGCCGCTCATCATACAGACTCATTCAACGAGGAGAAAGGAAAGAAAATCTTCTCTCTGAAGTCGGTCCTGACATGAGATCATGGCATTTGGGACACAATAGCCAAGAGCAGGAATTCCCCTGTTTGGAAGTTTCCGCTCATCGGCCGCAGGCCGCCGCTCACATGGCGACCGACACAGACAAGACATCAAAAAGGGGTCCTGAGTGCAGGGGGCTCGATGGAGACGGGGGACATTTTTTAGATGAGTGGAGGAGATGTGAGGCACTTGGCACACGGTGTGTGTGTGTGTGTGTGTGTGTGTGTGTGGGGGGGATAAATGAACTTTTGTCTTGGTTTATCTGAGGAGAAATGTGAGAGCCAGAGCAGTGGAGGTGGCCGGAAGAGGGCTTTTATGAAAAAGGAGTGAGTCATTTCGCAGACAGCGAAGAAAAAGCTCTCCAGTTCCACCGAGAGGAGGTGGGGGAGGTGGGGGAGGGGCTTCTGCTGAGGCCAAGCTTCTCCTCGCTCTGCACAATCAGCTGGGGAAAAAATGGAACAACATCAGAACCCGGAGCCCGCCACCTGAGGTCTGACCCGAGTGACCTTGGAGATGATTTGAGCGAGGTCAATGTGTCACCATGGACCCACTCGGAAGAAAACTCAAAGAAACACACGACCCTCCTTTACTTGATTGTGACCATGATGAAGCTGATTAAACACGTCCAAGCCAACCCCCGCCCCGCGTCCCGCCGTGTGTCCGGCCTGCACGAGGCAGTTTGAATTCCAGATGTTGTTCATGGAACTCTGCTCCATCTCTGACATCCAACTGTGACTTAACCCTCCTCACTCCTCCATCTCCTCCTCACTCCTCCTTCATCTCCTCCCCCCACTAAACGCCTCGTGACTTCTCCCTCCGGCTCTTCGGCGAATTGGAGACAAGCGGGCGCCCCGAACCCTTCTGGGCACAATAGGAAAATACCTCATCTTTTTCATTGCATGAAGCCCCGTTGGTGCGATCATGTGACACATCACCGAGGTGACACGCTCTTTCTCTTACGGTCGTCTTCGCAGTGTGTGTGATGAACGTTGTTCATTAGTGGGGTCGTTAAGGAGGTGGGGGACAGCTGCGTTGGCTGTTTGAGCTTTTTATTGGCCCGTGGTGGATGGGAGTGGACATATGCACCATGCATCATGCACAAATAAAGGCGTTTATAGCGGTGCAACAACATGCATGAGAGCATGCTTGTATTGCTATACTTGCGGGGACCTGACCACATTCATCATATTAAACCTCGTCGCATGCTCATCAGAACCCGGATATCGAAACGTGTGGTCCACTTCCCTCATCCACCTTCTCTTGTGAAGAGGCTTTGGTCCTCATAAGTATGGGCATGAACACACACACACACACACACACACGCAGTCTAACCGTCCAGCATCGACAATCCTCTTCATCCCTGTTTCTACTTAAGCTTTGGATCCAGTCCGCTTTTTCCGACCCAGATTCTGGCGTGCCCAGTTTCCGAGCCTCAGTAAAAGAAGAGCGACGCAGTCGGGGGGGAAGGGGGGAGGGGACGCAACAAAAACCTGGAGGTCCAGGAAGACACGGTGAGGACCTGAGATCAATATGAGAGCATCGGAGGAACAGGTAGAATCTGGATTATGTGGAAAGCAGTTGGGACCGAGGTGACAGAAAGAGGACATAACGAACTAAATGTGAGGTGATTGGCTTACGGAGTGAAAATCAAAGCACAGAAAGCCTTTTGAAGTTACTTTATTATGTAGGGAAAGCGTAAAAATAGAAGTGAGTAAAGAGACGCACACCCACACACACACACACACACAAGCTAGATGGTTATCAGCATCAGTATCACTAGTATCATTATCGTTGTTGTTAAACTACTCATAACCCCGGACTATATGTAGCGCCATGAATTCAAAACTGTAAACAAGTACAATGAGGGGAAAAAAGGAGTCATTTTCAGAAATTTCAATTTATTTCATTCGTGATTGATTCGAGGTAAAAAAAACGAACAAAAAAATAAACAATCAAGTTTCAAGAACACATAAAACCCCCTTCCCCATTCACCGTCCCACACATTTATAAAATTAAGGCCACTTTAAAAACTGTATGTCACTGTCCAGCAGGACTTTTTAATGACAATGTACAAAAACAAAACAAAAAATCTTTCCACGTAGGACAACAACAACAATAGTATTAGTCATAATAATAATGACGACATCATTTATAATAATAATCAGCACTAAAGGGGATTTATTGCTTTACTCTGATACGATATATCGGAGCTTCAAAAAGATTTAAAGAAGAAGAAGATGAAGCGGAAGATGAAGAGGAGGGTGGAAGGATAGGAGAGAGAATAAGAAAAAGGACGATGAAAGGATAGGAGAGAGGAGAAGAAGAAGAAGAAGAAAGAGGAGGGTGGAAGTATAGGAGAGACACGAAGAAGAAGAAGAAGAAAGAGGAGGGTGGAAGTATAGGAGAGAGAAGAAGAAGAAGAAGAAGAAGAAGAAGAAGAAGAAGAAGAAGAAGAAACGGACGATCGCGAGGACGTGCGTCACGGAGATGACACGAACACAAACACTGACCACGACAGGAACTACGAATAAAGACTAAAACAAACAGCGATGAGCTGGCGTCAGTAACCACGAGGAGAGAGAGAGAGAGGCAGAAGGAAGGGGGGAGGAAATAAATGGAAGGATGGAGTGGTTGAGCAACGGAGCAAAAGGAATCTGGCAGTGGTACGAATAAAAAAAAATGCAACTCTGGCATTTTTTCTCCTCCTTTATTTCTATTTATTCATTTGTAATCTCTTCTGCTCTCGTTATCTGTGTTGAAGAATTCCTTCCACATTGTGTGTTCTCTTTCTCTCCCTGTCTCCTCCTCTTCTCCTCCTCCTCCGTCTACACCTTGTCCAGTAAAGAGCGCTGGCAGTAGAGGAGTCGGCGAGGGGTTCCGTACCGACGGAAAAACACCAACGCGGCGAGCGTCGCAATCACACACACCAACAGGAACAGCGGCACCACCACGGCGGCCGCTCCACCGCCGGCCCCGAGCCCTCCCTCCTCCTCCACCTCAATTATGATCACCTCCGTCTCCCCCTCCTTCCCCGTGTCCGTCTCCCTCTCTCTTTCCCTCTCCCTGTCTCTGGTTCTGTCCTTATCCTCCCGCTCCTTGTCCTTCTCCCTCTCTTTGTCCTTGTCGTGTCCTCCTCCTCTTCCTCCTCCTCCTCCGCCCGTCTTGGGGTCTTCGTTGGGGCAGCCCATCCAGTCCCGAAGTGCAGATTTGGGGTATCCTGGCTCCACGCGCATCATCTGGTTGTTGAACTTCCAGTACTTGTTGGCTTTGTAGAAGTAGGTGTACACTGGAGGGGTAGAGGACGGAAATGTGAGAAGAACGACCTGAAAAACATCTTCAGGTACGGGGGTCAAACGCTCAGACGTGAGGAAGGAAGTGGAGGTGACGTCATACCTTGGTCCTTGCTCATGAAGGCGGCCTTGATGTTGTCGGGCACTCCTTGCCACACACTGACCGCTTTCGGATAGCCGCTGTCGACGCTTCGCGAATCTTCATTGAAGCGGTAATATCTGGGTCAAGAGAGATGGAGATGGTGCGTTCAGGGTGTCGTCCAGAGCCCCGGAAGACTCGAGACCAGACTGGTGAAGACATGTGGGACACTGTTCTTTGGCCAAAAGGTTTTGGGACTTGAGATGTGATCTTTACGAAGATTCCTGTTAGGAACGTGTAACGTGACACCCGGCTTGTGAAAGACAAGGAGACCTGACCTCACCTGACCTCACCTGACCTGGACCCCAGCACTTGAACATGTGCTTTAGTGATTCTGCTGAACTAAACCATCAAGCAGATCACGCGGTCGGGGTTTTCTGTCTAAATATAGCGGATACATTTGTCTTTTTCTTTGTCTAATAGCAGCATACGCTCATGGCCTACGCCGGTGGCTCTTTGCTCTGTAATCCCTGATTGGCACATTTGACCCTGCGGTTTTAAAACAGCGACTGCAGTGTAAACACGGCGGGGCTTAGCAAGCTGGAGAACTCCTCTGAGTTTATGTCGATGTTTAAATCACACGCAGATTTGTGATTCAGGATGAGTGACTAACCTCTGGTTATTTACCTGACACAGTCATTATACAAACATGTCATTTGGTGGTGTTGACACAAATGGACGCTCTTTGGAATCAGTAGTCTAGAAACTTCAGAACAGTTTCACTGCGGTATATGACACACACACACACACACACACAAAAGGAGATGACTAACTTGTTGGCTCTGAAGTAATATGTCTGTCCAGTGGGGGTGTAGTAGAGCGCAGCGTCTATTCGGTCTTTGGGAAGCCCAGTGCCCATCTCCGTGAGACTCTTCGGGAAACTGGGATCCAGAACTGATTCAGTGAAGACCCAGTACTTGTCCCCTAGAGAGAGAGAGAGAGAGAGAGAGAGAGAGGTACACACATGAGATAAAGATGTAGCCTGTTTGATGACGACTGCTTTTAAATGTTATGTAACTATCGTGAAGCCAGACTCACCCTTAAAGAAAACAAATTTCCCATCTTCCCTTTCAAAGGCGGAATTGACATGGGTGGGCAACCCCCTCCAAAAGTGTCCGTTCGGCATGGGATATCCATCCAGAACCTGCTTGTTACGGACCCTCCAGAACCATTTATCCTGAGAGATGAGAAGAGATTTGTAATAAACAGCCTGCGCGTCAAACTGTCTCAATACAAGTCCGACGAGGATGGTGGGCGTTTACCTTGAACACAAACATTTCTCCCCTGAGGATGGCGATGGTGTCGAAGTGTCCGTCGCAGATGTTGGGCCCGTAGTGAGGCTTGTCTGGTGGGTACGTGGGGTCTGGGTGGTGGTCCGGCCTGCTGGGTGAAACATCTGGGGTTCCTGATTCAGAACCTATGTGGAAAGTGTTGTAGGAGAAAATGTGTTAACAGTTTGTCTCTCCCAAATGTCTATGGGGGGTAATCTAAACCGCCTGGGTGGGGTCAACCGAAAAGGTCACAAACCGATGACCTGGGTGTGAACCAACCGAAAAGGTCACAAACCGATGACTTGAGGGGAAACAGATGGACTCTGGAATGTGTACATCTCGGCGAGGTGTATAAAGAGGAGGAGAATCAACCAAGAAGGCAGCATTAAGTCTGAGACTTCTCATTCGGAGGGTTCAGCTGGGTGTTTCCATGACTTGATTGTGTGATTACTTATTGTCTGATGACTTATTGGTCTAGTTGACTCACTTGTCCACTTGTTTGTACCTGGCTCACATTCTGATCATTTGTGAACTTGTTACTTTATAATAAAGTGTGATAAGACCACCGTGCTTAAAATACTTTTGATTTCTCACAAGGCATCGGAACATTTATTCCACCACAAAAAGGATTCTAGTAAACCTCATGTCAACGTTTACGCTTCATCCACAGCTGGTTCTGTCCAGTGAAGCTTAAAGTTCCCCACGAAGGACATAAATCAACCCAGCAGCAGGCAACAGAGAGGAAATAAGAGGACCCGGGATTACACAAACAAAAGATTCATCAAAAAACTAAAAGGTCTCGTACATCAACGGTGATTTGGATCGCGCGTCAGCGAACGCACCGTAAAGTTTCTGTATGCCTCTGCGATCGTCGTCAGGAAGTTGGAAGTTGTCGGTGTCCATCCACTGGTAGAAGGGAGCCATGATGGCTGAAGGGTCATTGGAGTGCTCCAGACCCAGAGCGTGGCCCAGTTCATGGACCGCAACCAGGAACAAGTCGTTACCTGAAACAGTGACAACACCAACACCTTTATTTCACTCAGAATAAGTTTTCTTCTTGTGCCGATAAGACGATGGATACTGAAGCGGAAGAAGAAGAAGTAAATGTTGCCGTTTCCTCATCTTGAAGTGAATCAAACACACACACACACACACACACACTTATCACTTCAGTGAATCAAAGATTGAATCCTCTGCAGATCATGAGGAGATGTGTCACTCCGACAGCTGACGGTGCAACGCTGCTGGTCTGATCTACAATTCAACACTTCTTCATGTCTGCAGCATCAACAGAGTGTTCACTCCCTGAAATGTCCCCGGCACAAGACCGGACATGCTGCTGCTCGTGTTTGGCCCGCAGCAGCAGAACTCAGAGTCCTCCCAACATCGTGGCATCGTCCGTTTGATGGTAATCACCATTGAGGAAAAAGTCCCCCCTCGTCTATCAAGATGTCCGTGACCACACCGATTCAACAGCGCCTCACCGTACAGGTTCTTGCTCCCCACGGTCCACGGCTCGGCCGCGTCAAAGTGGGTGTCCCCCCCGATGCCGTGGCTGGGGAAGTAGGCGTGAGCCAGGAAGCCGCCCTCTCCATCGAACGGGCTGCTGTCCCCGTGGAAACCATCGGCGAAGAAGAGCATAATGTCGGCGAACTCCTCCACCTTGTCCCGGATGTAGCTGTAGGGGATCTCCCGGAAACGAAGCGGGGTGATGGCCTCCCACACCTGGAAGGCATTCCTGATGGCCTCGTTGCTCTCGTACTCGCCCACCTTAGGGGTGTAGTTCTGTATGCTGCACGGTGTGAGGGGGCAGGAAGACATGTAATTATATCCTCATTATAGAAAAACAACAATCTTCCAAAGCTACATTTACTTACGAGAAAGTGATTTCATTCTTGTGCCACTTCAGGCCGTTGATGGCGTATCTTTTCCTCCTCAGGTTGCTCTTCAGCTCGGCCCCAAATTTATCCGGCACGCCGCAGCGCGGCCGCTGCATGGCCCTGCCGAAGACGAGACACAGTCCACTCAAAACACGGCCGGGGGAGATGAGCGTAAGTGTCGAAAAAAAGGCAGCGTCTTATTTTTTCTTTTTCTACGTGCGTAAAGCGGCCGTTTGAGAGGTCGCTCACTCGATGGTGTTGGTGTCGAAGGTGCCGGTGACGGTGAGGCCGTAGAACTTCTGCATGGAGCCGATGGCCGAGGAGACGGAGTGAGGGGAGCGCAGGGCGTGGGTCCTCAAGTCCCCCGGGGGCAGGTAGCCGTACTGCTGCAGCCACGACTTTGAAGCGACACCAAAAAGGAGAAATCAGTACGAGAGCGACGGAACGAGGGAACGCCAGTCTCATGACAGAGGGAGAGGGAAAGGTTTCATTAGAAACAGACTCGTAAACAAGTCCATTGCACCTGATTCTTGTTGCTCCAGGGTCGAGGAACCACTTGGTATGATGTTGATTATGACTACACGTTCAAGATGTTTTTATGCGACTGCAGGAACAACACATTCCTCACCGACAGCTACAAATGAGCTCTTGAGTAACGCCTTTCAGGGTTCAGATATGAGGGCAGCATAGATAGTAATTAGATAGTAATTTATTTCCATAGGTACATACATAACGTGTACATACTGACAAGCATTAACAACAACAACATGTACGAATGGAGGACCGTCCAAAGACCGAGGTCTGTAGGCTCCTCTGAGATGAGGAGTTGGACGGCCCCTCCCCTAACCCTTTAGCCCCTCCCTTAACCCTTTAACCCCACCCCTCCCAACTACTACAGGCACACAGACAGTACACACACACATGGATCAAAACATAAAATGTCGTACAAGCAACAACAACAAAAACCAGAACAGGAAAAACAAAAACAAAAACAAAACAAAAAAAAGAAACATAGTAAAAAATAATAATAAAGGCAAATGTGAAGTACTGATAACTTAGCATCATGTCAAGCACCTGGCGCATGTCTCTGCTCAATGACGAACACAAAAGCTCTTCAGCCTTCAACATTCGTCGCTCCACCGAAAACCATATTTCAATTACTCCACGCTCAGCATGTCAGAAGAATGTCGCCATAAAGCATCAAACAAAGGCCGTTCAGGTTTCAACAAAACCCCCGCGAGACAGAAACTGAGCGAGGAAACCCCCTCAGAGTTAAACATTAACCTCAGTTTCTACACGGAAGGTATTCGGTGGCTACTTGTTTGTGTTTCAGTGCAGATTGCAGCACGTCGACCTGAACTCTCCCCTGTGTTGGTTCAGTTCGGAGCCCTTCGAGAGAGTTCTCTGGGTCTCGGCTTAGCTCGACCTTACTTTCCCCTGGAAAGGCATTTCTCTGCGGTGCCGGTTGGACATCTGGACCTGGACCAGCCGCTCCGCTCCTCTCCCACACAGCGTCCGCTACGCTCTCCCCCTCTCCAGCGAGAGCCGACCAATGACGCTGAAGCTATTGTGAGCTCAGGGAAAAACCAAAACCTCTTTGATATTCAGCTGCACACAATCACTGTGTGAGCTCGCTGTGAACTTTTGGGATGCGTTTGATTCATTTTTCTTCTTCTCCTGGCACGCTATAAGGCCTCGGTGTGACTCGACTCTGATCGGCTTTGCATAGTTCTGATTAAAGACCATGGGCGTAGTGGGCGTTTGGGCAGTGAAGAGAGAAGAGAGGAAGATAGGGAGTGTCCCAGGGTGAGACTCAGGCCTTGGGCAACCTCAACCGATGTCTCCAGTGGAGCAGCAACGTCAGTCAGTAATTTAACTGGGAATTTCTTCCTCTGCGCATCCAAACCTCAGAGTCAGACTCTTCCCCCCACGTCCATGTCCCTGTCTTCCTCTCCGCCCCTTCTCCTCTCCTCCATCCCTCTCTTATGGAAAACCCAGAGGCTTCAGGGTAAATACTTATACACAACCACACCCAGAGCCACTCAAGTGTTGCTGTGTGGGCATTTTAATTTCTGTTGATGGGGCAACAGCTGGGATCCCTGTTCACTTCCTGTCAGATACAAAATTAACAAACAAATGCAACAGAAAATGGCCATAGAGCCCAAATCTAGAAAAAGGGGCCTGCAGTTCATCTGCTGCACGATCCAATGAAGGCAGAACATGTTTAATAGTAAACAGTACAAAGCAAAGTATTGCGGACATAGATTATCTGAATATGTGTTCAGGTCTGTATGTTTTTATTTCAAACATGGCTCTGCTTGTGTGAGTTGGGCAGCAGTGAATGGCAGAATGGCCTTTCGGAGGCCCTTGATGGTCTAATCTCTCCCTCTCTGTCTGCCCCTCAGAGACATGGAGGTCTCAGTGTTTAGGCTTCACCACTGAACGAGCCCTTTCTGGTTCTGACTCACCCACGGAGCTCCAGTGGACACATAGAGACTCACTGTTGTCCACTGTTCCAGCACATCCACAAAGTCAAACACAAGCGTTAGCATCTCAGAATGTACATTTCACTGTGATTATAAGAGGAAAAGGGTTCTTGAAACCTTTTTCTCCTCTTTCAGACATTCACTGCGGTTTCTTTTCGACAAATCCAGTCAAAAGACTTCTGTTGAGTGACACTGATCACTTGTTTTAACTTCTAGGCTCACAGCTCGTTCTCCGGTCCCTGAGGTGACTCGACCAACTTATTCACTGTTGCACTCTGGGCTATTTTGGACCAGACTAATGGGCTGAGTGACGACAGCAGGAGCAGGAAGAGGGAACGGTCCCTGTTTACAGTGGCGTAGGAGATGATAGCCCAAGTGAATACCGTCCTTTGATGTAGAGCAGCGGCTCTGAACCACTAGCATGCGCACAGCCTTGTCAACCCATCATTTTCATTATTTCTATATAACTTTGACAATTTCGACCATTACTTTGTGCACACTATTTTAATTGTATGTTCATAACTTGTATTACCGATCTTAACCATTTATGTAGTACTTTAAGCTATCTATTTAAACTATTTATCCATTACTTTAAGCTAACTACTTCACAGTGTATCCATTACTTTACGCTAACTGTTTAACTTTTCATCCATTTCTTGACGCTAACTGTTTAACTTTTCATCCATTTCTTGACGCTAACTGTTTAACTTTTCATCCATTTCTTTACGCTAACTATTTAACTTTTCATCCATTTCTTTACGCTAACTGTTTAACTTTTCATCCATTTCTTTACGCTAACTATTTAACTTTTCATCCATTTCTTTACGCTAACTGTTTAACTTTTCATCCATTTCTTTACGCTAACTATTTAACTTTTCATCCATTTCTTTACGCTAACTATTTAACTTTTCATCCATTTCTTTACGCTAACTATTTCACTGTGTATCCATATATTAAGCTAACTATTTCAAGCATTTATATATTACCTCATGCTTATTCTTTTAATTGTTTACCCATAACTTTTAGCGAACTGTTTGCTAGCTAAATAGTTTTCCAGCGCTCTCAAAAGCTGCTGTTCACCTATTACAGCGGACTTAGTATGACAATAGGATTTATTTTATTCAAATCACAAACAAAATTGGTTGTAATAAGTCGAGCTAGTTACTCCACAATCTTTCCAGATGCACTCTGAGGTAACCTCCAGTACCGCTGACTGAGAATCACACACTTCAAACTGCAAAAACACACTATAGTGTCAAACTCACTCGTCATCCTTTGATTTAAAACAACGCCCCAACGTAGACCGGCACATGGCAAAGGTACTTCGAGGGAAGCCACATCCGGGATTTAGACGTGAGTTCATTGCTTCACGAATAGATCCACAGGAATCAAACACCGGCCGCTCTGGAGGCAGAGTGATCATGTTGCATAGGATGACAAGAGGGAGACGGAGGGATTATATTTCAGAAAAGAAAGAGTCAGTTGTTCCGTTTGGTGGGGGCCAACGGAAAGAAACTTTGGTCACCAGCAATGGGAGTCCAACTGAGGCATGCTGGGTATCGAGCACACACACACACACAGGTCCTCATGACACATCCACTTGCAACAGCTCTCGCTATTGCCTTGTGATTGTGTGCTTTTGCCCGTGTGAGCGAAACAAGTTCAAATCTGACTTTTTAAAATGTATTCTTCATGCTGCATGAACATTTGCCCGAGGCTCATGCTGTTCCCTTCGGGTAACATGTGCGATGTTACTGATCCCTCTGGCCAGAAGCTCGTCAACACGGATGTAAAAAGGTCTTACCAGAGTGTCCGACAATTACATCATGGAGAGACATTGTAACAGAGATCTACAGAATGGAGCAGATCACAGCCCATGTTAACCAAAGAACGGAAACATTTCTTAAGCACTGGCAAAAGTGGTGCAACTATGTCACAGATAAATGGCCTGACTGTATTTCTTTACTCTATAGAAAATGATTTCTCCCTGCTTTATTTATTTATAGTTTTGTTACTATGGTATTGTTTTTGTTTCTTTATTCGCATGTGTGTATTTTTTTTTTTTACTTCTCTTTATACAAAGAATCTGAAAAATTTCAATATGTGTATGTGAGATTCTGAACACTAATAAAATATAAATTTTAAAAAATAAAATAAATGTGTATATGGGCGTGTTTAAATCCACCAGCTGCCGTCGATTAAAACCACCGCTCTGCAGCCAACAACAAAAAGCCCGTGTGACACAAGAGTGGAAAAACACTCATCATGTCATTTGAGCATTAAGACAATCCACAGCAAATGTTAAAGGCAGGAAAATGCTTCCCTGAAATGTGGCTCGCTGCTCACTTCCTTTATGAACAGGAAATGAGGTAATGACTTTGCGTATGACCTTATTTCCTTTAACCCTCCTATCTTTCCTCAGGAAACCTGATGGCGATCTTAAGGATGTGGCTTTGTCTAAAAACTACGCACCCTTCCTTATTCTTTCCTTACTTCCTTCCTTCCTTCCGTTGAAATGGGACTGGTTCAAAGTCACCAGTTGAGCCAGTCTGAGTTCTCTCACTGCTCGGCAGCACAAGCAAGGAGACACATTCGTACATGTGTGTGTGTGACAGCCGCGATGTACGTCCTGTCCAATTCAACTGGATAATTGCTCCGCTTTCCAACTGTCTTTTTCCCAGATCGCATCACTGGCGTCGCCACAATGGCCTCCTTTCTAGTCACCAACAGCCTCCTCACTGTCCTCCCCGGCGTCGCGTTCGTCATCTCGCCTCGCGTACATTGATCTCGCTCCGCAGCGAGTGACCTCAGCGTGGAGACATTCATTCCTGTGTGAGTGTGGAACAGAAAAGATCTGAGCACATACGAGATGGTGTGCGTGAGTGTGTGAGTGCGTGAGTGTGTGTGACTCGGTTGCTGACACACCAAGGTGTTTTTTAGCGGTGAACGAAAAAACCCCACTGCCCACTTCCTGTCTCTACCACAGACCACAGGAAATGACCTCTGCATCCTCCCGACCCTCGACTGTTCACCAACCCACCGGCGGAACGAGACTCAGCCACGCACTTAACGAGACGTATTGTTCATCAAGACACAGCCTACTCGACTAGTTTGTGGAGGCAACGTATATAATCACAAACATCTCATGTTTGAAACAATCCAGAGGACGTGGATCACGAAATTAACGTAAACTTATTGAACAAACACTTCAGGCCGAGCTGGCTTTTGATGGCTTTTCTACTTCCTAATAACACGAACATCACTCGTGTTCCATTTCCTCTAAAGCAGACATTAGACATGTCCCATATCTCAATCCGTGTCCGCCATTAAAGCCCAGAAGTCCTTTAGCATTACTCGATACAATAAATATTTTGGACCTTTATCCTGTTTATCATTTTTGACAATCCATTGTTATCTCATCTAATAATCGATTCAGGAAATTCCTTGAAATGTGCATCCCTAAAGCTAAATCTATGCTCATTTGATTACTTTACAATTAACTCACACATACATCATTTCATTCATAGAGAAAGACTATACTGATATGTATTTCTTAGTTGATCTCATTTGGGAAACATAGATAAATCTCTCTTGTGTGCTAACATCTGGTGGTGGTGGGCCATTTACACATTTATATCACAGATGTTCTTTGAGTTGACGCTCTTATGGAGGTCAGCAGAGTTTTCTTCCACTGGCTGAGCTGACATTATAATTCCATAGGCAGGGTACAATGACGAGACGTTTGACCCCACTGTATGGCCCACCGTAAAAGGTATTGACTTACAGTACTGTAGGAAACAGGTGTGTAGGGGTATCATAACAACTCATGTCCTGCAAGATACGAACAGAACTTCCTGAAGCAGCTGGCTGTGCGGTTGAAGGATCAGATCTGAGTCGAGGGAACAGAACCGAGAGGAACAGGAAACTCTTCCCTGCAGCACTCAGACCTGAGTCTCAGCTCACGGGGTTAATAAACCACCTCCATCGAGTCCGCTGAGCCGTAACATTGGACAGATGTCAACTATTACATCGCCCCATCCCTCTGGATAGAACTGCACCCACAACTATCAAACCCCCACCCCACCCCCACTCCATTCCAACAGAAATTGCCTCTCTCTCTGCCCTCGACCACAATACAAGCTTTTGCAATCCTCCTCATTTGCTTTTTCTTCTTCTCTTGCACTATACTACTTTCGCCCTCTCAGCATTTTTGTGTTTTCACGAGCGCTATCATCATTATGGGCTGTTTCCTCTCACCCAGGGTCAAAGCCATTCCCATATCTCTGCACGCCAACTGTTGAAATAACTGTCTCCATCAAACGCAAACTTTTAACTCAGCCATGATGGCGGTCATAAACAATGCCATATGATATGCAGGACTTTGAAATCAAAGTTGTGGTCAAATCAGGACATTGTTGAAATTAGAAGGGAAATATCCTTAAATCTGGCACATCATATTCACACACACACATTTAAACCTCTCTGAACCCAAATGCTTTTCCTTCTCCAGGTTGTGTATACTCTTCGACTCTAGATGCATTTGTTGAGTTTTAATGATCAAATTTGTACATATATATATAATGTATTATTCCTCTACATTCTTCTCTAGATTTATGTATCTGACTTTATTAATTGATTCTTGATTTAATCATCTGGCTTTATTTTGACTTTATTTATCTTTATTCCTTGATTTTCTACTCGGGATTTATTTACAGTTGCAGGCTTAATTCCATAATGCCGGGTTTATTTATCTAGTTTTATTACTTGATTCTGAGTTTACTTATCTGCATGGCTTAATTTTTTGATTTTTGATCTATTCATCTGGTTTTATTTCACAATTCTGTATTTATCTGGCTTTATTCCTTGATTGTAGGTTAACGTTTCTGGCTTTATTATATATGTATGTATCTGGCTTTATTTCTAAATTATGACGATGGATTTATTTATCAATCTTAATTCCTTAAATCTGGATTTATTTAGCTTTATTTCTTGATTCTGGCTTTATGCCTATATTCTGGATGTATTTATCAAATGATATTGCTTGATTCGGCACATATGCATCTGGCTTTATTCCTCTCTTTGGGGCTTTATGCTCTTCTCCATTTGGCCTGTTCCTCACCTGGATTGATTCCTCACCTCTGGATTGATGTGTCGCTCCGTCGCTCCGTGCGCGCTCATCTCCCACACCACCGCCAGCAGCAGCAGTCGGACAAGCGATTTGAGCTCTGGTGCCATCACTTGACTCCCCCCCCCCGCCCCCCCAAAAACAATACCAAATAGACAGATCTTCCTGTAACAGTTTGCGCGATCTTTACTTTGCTATGTGTCAAAACATTGTCTGTGAAAAGAGGAATCCAATAAACGAAAACGGCGCGACCGAGATCGACTTCCAGATGATATGCGCCCTCTGCAACTTATTACTTGAGTTACTTAAACCACGAGAAGGATTTGTCCAATGTGCATTCTGGTGAATCTTAACCAAAACTATGAAGCGTCACTGGAAGCATGAAGTCTGTCGGGGGCTCGGGGGCTGCAGGCTTTGCGTATTTTATGTCCAAATTCAGTTGTGCGCTTTGCTCCAGATGTTGCATCCGACCTCGATTTCATGAAGCAGTCCCGACTCCTCGCTGTCCTCTACCCTACAGTCGGTTAATTTTGATCCCTTCTCCTCTTCCCCTCTCTCTCCCGATGCAGACGTGGTAGTTTGATACTCCCCGGAGACCTTTAGCTGGAAAGTAGAGGGTTGTAAACCTCCCCCTCCTAAACCAGCCCGCCCTCACGGAGGGCTGGAATCAACTGGCTGACCTTCGCATTAGACTTGGCACGGTTTGCTTTACCTCTTGGGCTGTGATTAGCTGCCCTATTGCGCCATAAAATACTTAACGTTATCATTATTAGCAGCAAATAAAGTGCAAACACTGAGCCGAACGACACATTGCGCAGTTCAAACTATTTGAACGCTCAATCAATCAAAAACATTCAATTCTCCTCAAAACAAAGTTTTACCCCCACCCTTCTTTTCATGGCTAAGGCAATAACCACACATTGTTGAACTTATGTATGTTGGACTGCTTATATTTTAGACTTGGGGGACTCGTTATCAGTTCATTTGTCGTGGTTCTTTATCTTAATGTAGTTTGCGAATCATACTGTCTAATAATACTGATTTGTATCGAGTGCTGTTGAAAAAGCCCAGAGCAGACTGTATGCAACATGCACCACCACATTGTGTTTAAAAGGGAGAAGTGCGCCCTCTAATGCACACACTCCACATGTCAGAGGAGGTGTAGACTCCATCATCCATCCGTGCGTCACACGGGATTATTATAGATAAAATATATATAGAGCTTTAAAGAGTTGGCGGTAGGTTCATCTGGTTGTAGATGTTTTCTTTGACTGGGGTGTGTGCACCTGTGTGAACTGGGTTATGATGACTTGAGGATTAGTTTAGGTTATATTCATGCTGTGATCTTTTTTGATTTTTTATATTGTCTGTCATTGTTTTGTGTCGTTTTGTCTGAAACGTTGTGTAATGTGCTACTGCTGCTGTCTTGGACAGGACACTGTTGTAAAGGAGATTTTTAATCTCAATGAGTCATTTCCTGGTTAAATAAATAAAATAAAAAAATTAAATAAATTTGTCTTCTAAGTCTGTAAAGACAGTGTTGGTTTGGTTCTGGATCATAACTGCAGGATAAGCGTTAATAGACATGCATATGGTAGCCTAACACTCGTGGTAGTGACACATATAGATTTCTCATGATGGGATGTCTGCGGACAAATGTGTAAATTCATAAGAGTAAAAAGGTGAAGACTTGAGACACACGCATTTGCTTCTACCAACCTATGTGCGCACAGACTGTAGCTGAGCTGCTCTGTCGGCCTTAGTGGAGGAAAGCCAGCTGGCCTCCTCCACTCTGTTGACATGACACAAGAGAGGGGGGGGGGGGGGTGGATCATCTTGGCAGAGCGCAGAGATCAATGACGTGACTGGAAGGGTTTGTGGATGTTAAAACCGGACACACAAATGTGTTCATGCTGCGTTTAATGAGAATAAGTCAGCTCACCAGTTACCATACGATTTGTTGCTTTCTTGCAGAAAAGTTACTTGTTGTTCTGAGTTTGTACTCGTGGTTGATTCACTTATTGTAAGTCACTTTGGATGAAAGCATCAGCTACATGACATGTGCTGCAATGTAATGTAAATAAAAGAAGCGCAAACAAGCCAGATGGATATCTTTTCAAAATTCCTATTTAATATGGAGCACTGAACATACAGCTTACAACAAACAGACTTCAGATATATTTATAGCAACTTAACTTTTTAGTCACTGAAAAGCGTTGCGGATATTACTATTGGACCAAACAACAATCATAATATTCACAAAGCTGAAGGTCACACACACAAGACCGTGTCCTCACTGGGTTCACAAATACTGCAGCTGTGCTTCTGGTTGGACGGGACAATATCGTGAAAGCTGAATCACAGACATGAGTGAGTAGTTTAGGTGAACCACAAAACGGGACTAAAAACATAATATTTCCCCACAGAAAAACATTCAGTTTTTTGGGCTTGTGTGTTGACGCGAAGCACAGCTTGTTATCAGTTCCTTCAGTGACTGACGGAGAACATCTTTTAGAGAAGAAACAGACCTAGGTCGGGAAGCATTTGCAAAAGAATTAACATTTTGGTTTGCTTGAGCCTCCTTTGGTGCCAGTGGGATCAGATTTGGAAGTACCAACATGTTTAAATACTGACAATTACTTATTTTAAACTATTCTTTTAGTGCACCATCTTGGGACTCTAACTAGCTAATGTCAACCCAAAATGTTTTTATTTGACCCAGGTCTGTTATGAAACATTGATACATCAGGGATAATCTTTTTTTGTTAGAATGTACTTCAGACGGACATGGTGTCACTTTATCAAATCCAGCAAAAACCTGACTGTTACTTCTTGAATATTTTCATCTTTATTTCAACATTAGCCGTCTCTTTTCTTTTAAACACCACAAGACCAAGCTGATTGACTCACAACTTTGACGTACAAACATATTACTCTGACTATCAAACGGACGGGCTACTTGAAATGCGTTCAGGAAGCAGGTACTAAGCAAATGCTCATACGGTTTCACCAAAAGGTAAACATTGATTAAAAACACCAGAACATTATCCAGCCAATCGCGTCGTCTCGAGTTACGACTCTTCACTAGACTCTTGCCCACCTTCCTCAGAGGCTCTTGGATCTAACTGAGATCGAATAGGTGATTTTGCTGACCGTGCAGACTCATTGTCTCCTTGACCGCCAGCAGTCGGGTCATCGGTTGGCTCGCTGCTGGTGTTGAGGAAGGCTTGGTACTGGTTCCAGAAGCCCGCTGAGCTCCTGGTGGCTGGAATATTTAAGGAGGCCATAGATGTGGAAGGAGGAAGTTGGTCAGCGGAGGAACGACTACTCCGGGCTGGTGGGCGTACCGTTTTGGTTACCACACCATGGTGCTTCATGTGACCCTGGGAAGATAAAGCAATATTTTAGCAATTCCTAACAATGATTTATTTTCATTTTACAGCTTTAGCTCTGTATTAAACAAGTACTCTTCCAATAGACCATTTCCAAGTTATTTTTATATCATCAAATGTTTTGTCTTCACCTTAAGTCCGCTGCGACTGGCATACTCTTTTCCGCACTCCGCACAGCAATAGGTCTTCTTCTCAGGGCGAGCCATTGGAGATGGGAGGGTTGGGGTAAGGTTGATGGGGACAGACCCATCCAGTGTTTCAGTTGGAGCCAATCCACTCATCTTAACAGCTTCTCCCCGGTCTTCCCTCCCATACGAACCAAAGTGAAAGCTCTGACGCGTCTCCCTTACAAAAGTGGCAGGTCTCTGCGATACATCCATTACCTCAGCCGCAATAGTGTCAGCAGTCTCCAAAGTGGATGTCACGTCGGGGTCCTCGTCAGGCACAGTGGCTTGGTCTTGCTTTGGTGTCGCTGGGTGAGAAGACTGATCTTGGTCCTCCTCCATGGGTTCTGGTGATATGGGCCTTGGGGAGACAGACTCAGTTTCCAAGGTTGGCGTTTCAACAACATTGGGAACATCTTGACTCTGATGGATGAGATCAGAGGAGGTACTGGGACAGATGTAAGCAAAGGGGTCACCAAGGGCAGGTGTGCTTTGTAAATCCTCCAGGTTTGTTCTGGAGCCATGGAACGCTTCAGAGGAGGTAGAAGCTTCATCTTCTCCACCGTCCACAACCATAGCATTATCCGACACTGTGGCGTTGGCAACAGTGGAGGAGATTGGAGAGGGAGTGGCTTTAGTAAGATGGACATCAGCAGTAGCTTGTTCAACTTGGTCGTCTTGGCCAACTGGGGAAGCCGGATCCGGCTGCTTGGAGGCTGGCAATGGAGCACTGACACAAAGGAGAGGGGGTTCTACACTGCATGGTGGGGGAGTTTTTGCAGTGAGATTCATGAATGGGTCAGGGCTAAGGTCAGACGGGGGGATGAGGTCTGGGCTGGAGGACCCAGACTTGCTGAGATTTTTGGTAAACTCATCCGATTTTGTACTGCCAAATGCAGTGACTGAACCCACTGCTGTAGTTTGAAATTCTGAGCTTGTGGCTGGGCTCTTAGAGTGGCCTGCTAGAGGAGGTGGGTGACTAGAGACAATATTTGAGTCAATGGACTGTGATTGAGATTGTGATAAGGGATTGGCATTTGATTCAGCTGGCATCTCATGTGCAGAATCGTCTGTGCCATCTGTGGGCAACTGTCCACCAAGATGCATACGGATGTGGTGCTGAAGCACGAGGGCATTGGTGAACTTACGCTGACACAGTGGGCAAGAATTTTGGACCCGTGCATTGGGTGGTCGGGCATGATGGGTGGCCAGATGTGATCGCAGGCTGCCTTTCGTAGAGAAGGATCTCCCACATATCTTGCATGGAAAAGGGCGTTCTCCAAGGTGCGTAGCCTGGTGCAGACGCAGTGCTCTGGGACAACTCAGTACCCGTAGGCACACCCCACACTGGTTGGTTGTCAGGTTACCAACTGGACTTTGGGTGCTTAGTGATGGTAGCAAGCCCCCCGCAATGGCACCCGCGCCATTGGCAGTGGCACTCATGCCGAGGGCAGCCACCATCTCATGTGTGAAGTTTGAAACGGAAGTGGAAGCACGGGTCGAAGATGGCGGGGACGCCATGACGTATGTCGTCGAAGTGCTGGCATTTGTGAAACGACTTGAAGAGGAAGTGGCACTGCCAGATAACATCTCCAGCATGGAGGAGGAAATAGAAGAAGTCGTCCATGGAGAAGAAGAGCGGGGAGCTTTCTCCAGCTTTTCCACCAGCCTCTGGAGCTTGGAGGTCTCAGATGTAGGAGCTGAGGTCACCATGGAGGAAGGCAGTGAGGATGGAGTGGTGGTCGGTTGACCGTGGACTTTTGGAAACGAAGAGAACGGGAAAGAAAGCTGAGAATGGCTTGAAGAAGCAAGCTGGTGGGAGCCCGGAGTAGTGGGTAGTGGGGTGCGTAGCAAGCCTAAGGCTGGATGGTTGTAGAGGGATGAGTGTGCAGCAGAGGTAGAGGAAGAACTGGAGACGGAAGGAAAAAGGAGCTTAGGCAGGTGGGCTAGCTGGGAGTAGGCTGCAGGAGAAAGCATCGGGGCATGAGGGGGAGTGTTCTCATCAAAGTGCTGCTGCTTTGCACCCTTGAATAACCCTGTGATGGTGGAAGACGATGACAAGGAAGGATTGTTGAGGAGTGAAGTAGCCATAGAAGAGGTAGAGGTAGAGTGGGACGAACCAGAGGTGATGGAGGCCGCAGCCGCTACAGCTGCAGCCCTGTTGAGCTGCAGGAGAGAGTGGGAAATCAAAGCCAGGTCTACACTAGGGGGCAGGGGTAGGCTAGAAGGGGTCGATCCTCCAGAGGCTCCCAGAGAAAAGCCAGTTCCACTGACCTCCACATTATCTCCACATGTCTCATCCTCATTCCTGCCTTTTGGCTTATTTTGCATCATATTCATGCCACTTGTACTGACACCACTGCTCATGGTCTGTCCCATTTCGGATCCCCCCAATGCTAACCCAAACAAAGAAGGTGGCAGGAGTGAAAGCGAGAGCTCTGGGTTTTGCTCCCGATGGCGTAGGAAGTGCACCTTGAGATTGCCTCGCGTGGTGAAGCGGCTGAGGCATACTGGACACTGGTAGGGTCGTTCCCCTGTGTGCGAGCGGAGATGTATCTGCAGGGAAGAGTCACTGCTGAACACTTTCCCACAAAAGCGGCAGGCGTGTTGGAGTCGGCCAATATTGGTGGAGCTGGATGCAGAGGAAGAGTCTGCTCCTCCAGAGAAAGACTGCATAGCATTTTGGGAGTTTGTGACCATAGATACTGATGTGGGGAGGGATGAGGTCAGGAAGGACAGGCCACTGTGCCCACTCACAGATGTGGCGTTTGAAGATTTCTCATGAAGATAGTGGTTGGGCATAGCTAAGGACAAGCCTAGCGGATAGGAGGAGGAAGCCATGGAGATGGCAGCAGAGGAAGAGGTGGAGGGAGCCGAGGGCCGAGAACTCACCCTCGGATAACCGTGAGCCCCTCCCGCTCCATCCATCTGGGGCTTCTGGGGCTGCAGGATTTGAGACAAGGAGCTGCTTGGCTTTGTGAGTTTGTTGGCTGCCTGAGAGGGCAGCAGAGAGGAGAAACATGCCAGGAGAGGAGCAACAGAGGTGGAGGGCTGAGGTGCAGTTGGGCAGGATGCCCCTTTGCTGCCTTCCAGGCAGAGCTGGGGCAGGGGAGGGAGAAGATGCTGGGAGGGTGCGTCTATGGAATAGGATGCTCCACCGAGGCGGAGCACCTGTCGACAGATCTCCTCGGTTATCTGCATCTGATGGATCTGCCTTTGCTGAAGCACCCGGAGCTCCTCCAGGATCAGGGCGATGCTCAGCTGGGCCCTAGAGGGTGCAGCCGAGGCAGACGTCACTCCGGGGCTGGGAGTGGGAGTAACGGGACTCGGGGGACCGTCGGGCACACGGCTGGGGCTTCCAGGGTGCGGCGGGGGACATAATGAGGCGGAGGACGAGGAGGAGGAAGAGGAGGTGGTGGTAGTGGCTGACAGCCCCAACTTTGGAGAAGCCATGTGTTCGCTTCGAGAGGAGTGGGTGAGGGCACTAGCAGACGACGACGGTTGAAGGGAAGTTTGATGATGAGTTTGTGAAGAGGGAGAGCAGTGAGGGAAGTCAGGAGAGAAGGAGGGCTCTGGGTCTCTGAGGGGCTGGTGGGAGGACTGGCTCAGTGAGCAGGATGCTGAATCCTCAGTGGGTAACGAGGGGGTCTGAGAGCCCTTAATAGATGAAAGGAGGGCGAGGGGCAGCTGGTAGCTTTGAAGAGAGGACGATGGAGAGCCTGATGGAGAATCCAGGGTAAATGGAGAGGAGTTTGACTTCACTGCCAAGTCGTCATCTAGGGAAATTTGGAAAAAAAGAAAAATCGAAATGTGATTGTATTCCTGTTAATGACAAAAAGAACAATCAAGCTTTGCATAAGGGTCTTTAATCTTTACTTATTCTAGAGCTTTCTAAAAAACTTTTTAAAACAAGTTCCAAAAACCATCAATGAGAAATAAAGGACGCTATCAGGTGGCTGCTTGAGGTCTAGATAGTGAAATAATTTGGTTGCCCAGGAGATGACTTTTAACCTTCGGGATTAAATTCAACCTTGTATTCAACCACTGTTCTCCTCTTTGTCCTCATCAACTGTCGCCTCCTGACCAGTTTCCACACACACACCAATTATGCAGGCACACATGCTATCTCACACACACAGATTACACAGATCTACAAGAATACACTGCTCACCCGTAGAGGTGTCTACCTTGTTTCCAAGGCAACACGCACAAGACAATGGAACCCCCCAATAAAAAGAAGCCACACACACACACACACACTTCCATGCCTGCCCTCTTCTTTCTTCCGTCCTCCATTCAATCCGTCTCTCTTTCATCTCCCCAAGAGCCCTTCCCCCAGTAGCCCAATGGGGCTAAGGGTTAGGTGCTGGTTAGGTACTGGACACTGTACTGGGTGCCTGATTGGCTGGCAGTCTTGACCTTAAACACTCTGAGGTCGCATTCCTGATACGGTTTAGGGCCGGGCTGAGGAAAAGAGGTGGCGCACAAAGGAAAACAAACAGCCCCGCGAGAGAGACGCGATGACTCACTGCCCATCAGCAAGCTTACTTAACCCAAAAAATGCACAGGGACGGATGTGAAAGCACATAAGGCCTACACACAGCCTGGCAATGTACAACACACACACACACGAGAGATCATCTTGTGTGCACTGGGTTTATCATGCTCACACTAACACATACATAACTTACTGCGGTTTGCGGGAAAGCTACAATTTTGTGACACATTGTGGGCCCTACTCCTGTAACTGGAGTGAACAGATAGAAACACACACACACACAAACACACACACACTTCTTCATGGGTATGTTCATGCTTCAGTGCCCAGCAACAAAGCTGAAAGGGGACAATGGGGTCTAATGCTGTTGCAGTAAGAACACTGTATACAGTGCCTCACTAAGTCTCCGTTTCCTCAACCTTCTCTTTGCTCCTATATAAAACCTACATATTGCGTCTCGTAGCACATAGTTTCTAATTCACTATGTTGTTTTTTTTACCAATTATTTCTCTGGGTATTGACTGTATAGTCTCCTATTCCGGGTGGTCCCTGTCTCTGAACCTGGCAGCGATGAGGAGTGAAGACATTTGGGTTTTACAGGGCAAAGAAAGCAGCTAATGGCTGCGACCGCGGAGAATTAATTAAAGACTTAAGGCCAATTATTCCAACAAGCCTTCTTTTTATAAGCGTTTAACACTATGAAAACGTAATTATTTCACCATTTAATAATTCTGCCAAGAAACCATATAGAAATAAGGATGGAGATTAAATGAATACCCTCAGTCAACAAAATGAAAAACAAATCTTGGCTGCCCCTAATGACATCGCTGTTTAAACTGATTTCCCCCAATAAAAAGGTTGAATATGAAGTTAATGCAACAAGTTAAATCAACAGTTTAAGGCCTTCATAAGAATGATACAGAAGATATACCACAGAATATACCATCACTATGAGCAACTAAGTGGTACAACCTCTGCATGTTGAGGAACAGTGCATCGTTTTAGTTCTAGACTTCCGAACGGATGTGAATCCAATCCCACTGAATAGCCCGTATTCTTTTGATATATAGTCTCAGTATATTTCTCACCATGCTCAAGTATCCGACAGGCACCGAGGGTCGGGTTCATAAGCTGCTGGGGTTGTTTCTGTTTCCGACGGGACATGCTTCTGCAGGATGGGAACGACGCAGGGGCGCATTGGCCAACACACAACTTTTATTCTGTCTCCCTGCGCACTGAAAAAAGTAGGTATCTAAAATTACTTACAGGGGAGAACAAAAATGAAGAAGAATGTTCCAAAAATGTGACAATGGATGCTCCGGATTGATTAGTCTCAAAGCGTGTCCATGTTGGTGGCATTGTGGTGCACAGAAAGAAAGACAGAACTAAAGTGCCAAAGAGGCATGTGTCTCTCAACAAGTCCCCCTTTTCTCAAAACTCACCGTTGGCCCTCCTCCCCCCCTCCCCTCCCCACACACACACACACAGAAACCCACACACACACACACACACACACACAGCTCACTTGTTCATCCACTACTTTGCATTCAAATGGCAAGTGAACACCCCTTCTTTTGAGCCAAGAGTCCACTGCCTCTCTCTCTGGTAAACCCTCATATATTGGAGCTCAAGTTCATCACATTAAACAAAAGAGGTCCAATTGCCTGAGCTATTGATTACCGGGATGATCCTATCAAATCTGAACGTCACCGTGTGCGTCTTCCTGTGCGTAACGGAAGGGAACCGTGCGCACAGGTGGGCGTAAAACCCGACGCCAGCGCGGTTAAATTAATTCAGTTTTTTATATTTCTCTCTTTTTTTGCTCTCCGTTAAACCAAACGTATTGTCACACATGCTTATATCCAAGTCGATTCTGGATGTGCATGTGTGTATGTGTGTGCTGCGGGCCGCCTCTAAAAACAGGCTCCTGTGTGAGCCCTCGGTAAACAGCGCGGCTGAAATGAGGTGGAATTTGCAACAATGGCGTATAAGGGAGCACAGCTGAGTGAACATCACGCTCTCAGAGCCTCTCCAACACATAAGGCCACAGACTGGAGGCACAATGCGCCCTTTTCTTTTCACCCTCATCTCGACTGCTCACCACGTGGAGAGAGAGAGAGGTATAGAGAGAAAGACACAGCCAGAGTGAAGAGGGAAATAATGTTTCACCCGGACCATGTGACAACCCCCCTCTCGCCCTATGTTTCACTGAGGCTCGGACAGAATAATAAAATGCCCTCGAAGATTTCGGACATTAAGTCTGAATGTTAAGTCGTCACAAGGAAGCAGTCACATGTGTGCGGGAATTATTATTTAAAAATAGCCGAGGAATCCCGATGTAGGACAGCGGGAGTCCCGATTCATTTGAATAAGACTTATTTATGTGCCGACGGACACTTTTCTTTGCAAACCGAGCAGTGATTCCGGCACAATATAAAATGATTAAAAAAACGGAGACGAAATAAAGAACAAGTCGGCTTTAAAACGTGCGCATCGGCGCTTCGGCTCCTCGGTACTACTCCGTCGGAAAGAGAGCAAAGTGATCACAACTCTCATAGTCGCAAAAAACATCGGACAGATAATATCCTTGTTGTTTTTCCCCACCGCAAGTCTATTGTGCCAACAACGCATTTCTCGTGCCATCTTGCCATTATGTTCGCGTGTGCGACGGCCGGACGGTTTTTTCCACACCGACGTTTCCAATACAAGCGCAAAAAATACGGCGCTGGGATGCGCGTCCCCGCTACTGTACGGCGACCTGTTGCACGCCACGCGCGCTCCCACATCATAACAAGTTATGATTCATAAAATATTATGACTTCACGAAAAAAAAAAAAAGAAATACAGTCCCGGATGTGCATTTCCCCCACAGGCCGCGCGTCGCCGACACAAGCACTCTGAATATAATGCAACAAAAAAGCAACAACTTACCATGTTTGAAACGATGATTTTTTGGCCGCGATATTGTGTAATGACACGGGGGAGGGGGGGAGAACAGCTCAGGAGCTTAGGTTGGGTAAGATCGGCTCCGTCTCTCAGCCGGGACACTGGCGCAGCAATTCCCTATTCACTCCCAGGGATGCGCAGTCGGACAGACGCATTTTTTTTCTTCTTCTTCCTTCAATTATTTATCCCCGTCGCAAAATCGCGTTTCTTTCTCTTATGACAAAGGGTTATTATGCCTGCATGTATTTACTCATAGTCCACTGGCTGCAGCACGAGAAGGAAGCAGGGGCGGTGCAGAGAGCTGGAGGCTATAAAGTCGCCACACGGGGAGGATTATTCCTCTTTTCTTGGCCGTGCGTGCTGCTCTTCCTCCTTTCTTTGTCGGGGGCCTGTCAGGCCTGTCTACGCTCTCTGCGGAACTGTCTGTCTGTGTGCTTAGCAGGCTAGCTGTCTGTCTCGCTGCCTCTTATAATTAATGGCCCTCGCCGCCAGACGGTCCTCTGGGGAGCAGTGGCCACGGTTACCTCCACATTGGCTCTCAGTGTGCATCCCACGCGGCGGTGCAGGGCCCGGGTACACCGGGGTGACTGGCGGGGATTTAAGGATTGCACAGGTGTGCATGATTTACGCCCACACACGAACACACCCACAGTTGTCATAATTCATATTTTTCATATTTTAGTTTTTAAAAATTCAAATTTAGTCTTGATGAGTAAAGACATCGACATATTGGATTATTGGTTTCCTTATAGATGCAATGGGCTCTCATTGCTGTCTTTATTGAGCTATTTTAGGAGTGTGAAACAGACTAAATGTAACCCAGTACAGCCATTTAGACAGCGGCTGGTACCTCTTCCCCATCATCAATGGGTCACGTGGACACAATATACTGAACATATACAGAATAAAGCCATGTATTTGGATACAATATATATATATATATATTTATATTTATATATACAGTATATATATATATATATATATATATGTTTCTAAGTGAAGCCTTATGTTTTGGTATTTAATCTAGTCTGACTTATTTTATGAATGAATTGCATATACTAGGCTGACTGCACGACTGATTTACTTAATTCAAGTGAAGTAGATCTTTTTTTGGGTTGTGTTTATTTGGATAAAACATTACAGGACCTCCAGATTGACAAACAGTGTTGCCATTTTTAGTCTTCGGGCTTACATGTGGAGAAAAATTGTGTAAAATGTGGGAGACTTTTGTTTGCTCAAGGTCATTCTTTTTCTCCACCTGTCACTGATAACAATACTGCTTCAGGTGGTATATATATATATATATATATATATATATATATATATATATATATACACACACATTCAATACAATACAAACCTATTCTCATAATAATCATTGAACCTAAAACACCTTTTCTCTGACGGTGATATACATATGAACACATGTGCAGGGTCGGTGGATCAGCCGCTTGCAGGGTGGAAGGAGCAGCATGTTAATGAGTCGGCTAACGACGTCGACCACCTGGATACCTGGACAATTTTCCAACTTTACACCTTTGGTTTGATTTCCATTAGATCGGTGGGACGTGTCGCCGGTCGTGGCACACGTGGCCGTTAGCTTGAGTACGTCACATTTGAATGTGGCTAGGGTCCACCTGACATTAATAATGCAGATATATAGCTTTATTTAGATAATCAATGTATTTCATGTATTAAAGTTAACAGTAGAAGCAGGTATATCAAAGACACATAAAAAGTTTGGTCCCTCTATAGAGACAGTTTCTTCTTCTGCTCAGAAGCATTTTCAGTTGTCCAGACAATGTGTGTGTGTGTGTGTGTGAGAGAGTGTGCACAGACTTCTTGGTACCCTGGGGTAGATGCTGAAGGGTATACGGCATTTCATGAAAGACAAAGATGATTCAGAGGTAAGCCACGATACAAGGATGGAAACTCTCCTACATCCATTTTTTTAAAACGCAAACTAATTAGAACGGTCTTGGTGCACACGGGACAGGCCACCAATGAGGACCTCTGGCGGACCAGCAGTCGGGCGACACAGCGGGCCCTGGAGAATCAGCGAAAGGTTGCATTAAAAAACAGAAACGCCTGAAGAGAAAGATAACGAGGTCCCGATGTGAATGAGGTCTGACAGGAGCCGCTTCATGGCAGGGCTGTATTTTCTATTGGCTCTGTCTTTCTGGAGGAGAGGCTGGAGAGCGTCGCAGGCCAGGCAGCAGGTGGTCCTAAAAGGAATATCACAGTCTACTACAGTACCCATGGTGTTTGTGTAAAACACATACCACAGAGAAGCTCTGCCATGTGCCCCAGACATCGAGCGTTGACCTTGATGCTTTCAGCTTCAATGATTTTTTGCTTTTCCCCATGTATGGCTAGAGCAGTGAGCCCGATAGAGTCGTGCACATCAGATACTATGCTGTGTAAAAAACTAAATAAACTGAGGTTCATTCAGTCGAGTAGTGAGAGCTTTGAAGTAACGTTTTTTTCCGTATTTTGTAAAGTGTGAAACAAGCAGTGAAGACATGGACCCCATCCCACGGTGATGACGTGCAAACAGGTAACATTTTATTTTGCACAAACAGTCACAGGTTAGACATATACACACACGGAATACACAATATACACAACATGAATGTGTCTGGCTCCTCGTCATGTTCACAAGTGAATCTTGATGCGAAAACAAGGTGGTGTAAATGTACATATCCTTCAACGCCCAGCTAGCTAGTTTAGCTTAGCATAAAGACACAACTGGGGTTTTGCCGTGAGATCTGGGCAGGACTAAATATGCTCTGTTGTTTTGTTGTGGTTCCCTCTGACAGAGCCTGTCTGTCTGTTTCTGCCTACAGACGTAACGCTAAGCTAAGTGGCTACTTCAAATGACACATTTAGATACGAGTGTGGTATCGACCTTTGACAAGACACCAAATGAGCTTATTTCCGAAAATGTTACACTATTCCTTTGAACTGAAGAAGGTCAGTGGTCTTCACCAAATGTGTTACAGCTCATCCAGAGGGGGACATGAATGTGTGGACACAGTCTCATGAGAATCCATCCGTCAGCTGCTGTAAGGGATCACTTGTTGGTCTCAAGGGGGTGCTAGAGGGAAAGTAAAGGACCTCAAAAGCCCTTGGGAGACATAATCTACACACGGGTATACATCATATATATTATTTGTTCAACTCTCTCCATGCAGTGGATGCCCTGAGCTTCCTTGGTTACCTTGTTGCTCTCTCTCTGGGGCGTTTGATAACGGCTGCTGACGGAATCAGCCTGAAGTCGTGTTTGTGGTTTTTAAGGGCAACGGAAAAAATGCTGGCCTCCTCGAGTATGTGCAGCACGCCTCTTTTGATCTGGTAAATGCGAGGGCCTGGAAAATGTACAATCCGTTAATTCCTCGAGGAAGTGAAAGTAAACCAGTGCTCGTGCAGTTATAAGTGGTATACGTGTCCTAAAGCAAAAGTCAGGGAAGCATGTGACATCTACCACTGAAGGAAAACCTTTGCTTCTGTCCACTCAGTGGAAATTGAAATGTATAAAAAACAGACGCAATCTCCAGGTTTGATAAATTACATTGCGTGTCCAACAGCTCCTGGCCCGGCCCCTCTGTCACATTTTAGAACCGATTGTGGCCCGCGAGTCAAAAAGTTTGCCCACCCCTGGTTTACCTCATAATTCCCCTCCTCCCCTTCCAAGGGTCACCTGACCTCTCCGAGTCCAGTGCCGCCGAGGGTGAGAGGGGGAGGTGCATCTGTTGGGATTAGCCTCTAAAGTCAACACACATGTCACTCACAACACACACACGCTCACCGGGCTGCAAACTCCACGGCACCGGCAGGTAAGAAATCCTCTAGGCATTTACTCTGATTGTCGTTTAATTCAGTTGAGATGAGCATCCATGACGACGGTGACACGCGTGGAAGTGGAGCACGTGTCGAGAGTAAGTCAGACCAGCAAGCTGTCACGGATGATCTGCTGATCCCCTGTGCATACTCAAGGTAATCTAGCGTCAGTGTTGCAACCAGTGGCGGCTGGTGAATTTTTTTTGGGGGGGTGCGCAGTTTAAATAGCACTCAACAATGAGAAGTGTTAAGTATTCAGAAATCCCCTGGTGCTGAACCGAAGAAAATGTCCGGAGTCGAAAAGTTCTAATAAAATGTATTTAATAAAAAGTATAACCTATCGTTGATAATAACTAATAACTGTTCAGATTCAGAGCATAACTCAGCTGAGGGAGCATGAATCACTGCGTCCACAGACCGCCAAAGCAGTTAACTGTCTAACAGTGAGTCAAGCTCACTAAATCTAACAATCAGCTGAGGGCTTCTCACAGGATCAACGGCCTACATGCAGTGCATCTCTGCCGTCATCCAAAGGTCAAAAGCCTTGTCCCTCTGGTCAACATCTGTTTTTATACCTCCCCGGGCGTCCCGGCCCCAGGGGAGATATTCACTTCTCATTGATTAACCTGTCTAGGTAAAACATTAGTCCTAATCCACTCATTGGCTGAGCCGTCTGGCTGTTGGTAGATTTGCATATCCACATGATGTCATCACTCCGGCCACCATTTGCCCTCTGACATGCGGCCCACTGCATGAATGGGGTCTCCTCCTGTCGGGGGAAGGGGATCCCTTGCTGCCACTGATCTGTTTCTTGTCACACAGAAAGATTCATTTTACCAGTTACAGTAATCCATTAAATAAGAATCCACAGACATTTACCAAACAATATTGTAAATTATTAAACAATAACACACATTCTATAACAACATGCATGGAGTTATGGTATATTAGTAAATCCTAATTTACATATTGCTTTAGTAAATTGTCTAATTCAACAGAAGAAAAGAGGTTTTGAGTAGAATATTGTAAAAAACAAAGCTTTATTTCAAGAACACAGCGTGCTCATCAACACTGTCCAATAACAACTATCAACACACTGTAACTTTGGGCACGAGAGGTTCAGAGCAGCTTTAAGGAACATTGGGTTGGGTTTCAGAGGTTTGCAAAATAAAAGAGTTTCACCCTCACATGAAAGAGGTTCAGAGCAGAATAGAGTCAGAAAGATCACATGTTACATTGGGTGACAGAGTAGACCCACTACTGTAAAGAAAAGTAGCCTCCTCTCTTTAAAGTGGGCAAACTTCTCAATAACTCTCTGGTTAAAGTCAATCATGTCTGTAACCAGCCTGTTTCCATTATTCTTGAGGGAATGTGTCTGTTTTTCAGAACTTCTTCGTTGTGTTTCGATGCCAGTTCGGTCTCCTTCTGCTGCTCTGCTCTGCAAACAGGGTTAGCTTCATGCTGTTAGCGAGTTAGCTCCATGCTCTTAGCTAGATAACTGCGGCAAGATTCGTGCTTTACACTTGTCTGAAGCTCTGTAGATCCCTCACCCCGTTGTAGTCCAGAGAGTTTCAGTCCCAGGACTTTGGAACGACAGACAGGGGAAACTAGACAGCGCATTACTCACTGAGCTCCAGCTAACAGCTCCGTTAGCAACCTGGTCCCGTAGCTCCGTGGAGCTCTCTGGCTGAGGGAACGATACCGGTCTCTGATTGGCCGAATAGTCCAATCACGTGAAATAATAAAACGATGTCATTGGCCAATGAGCGCACATTTGTGTGCCCCAAGATTCACGTTTCATCCGCCAATGAGAAGCCGTCCTTGCCGAAACGACGGTGAAATGTTTGCTCGCTCCGCACACACACGTTTGGCCGGTGCCCCGTAAAGGGGGCGGGGCTTCTCTCCGTGATAATGAGTGGCGATATATTATATTTTTTCACATTAACTTAAGTGGTTGTTGACAGGCTGACGGTCTCCCACACACATTTAGCGCGTCAACACGGTATATTTACTATTTAAATGATTTGGCATATAATGTCTTTTGACAGGATGTATTTTATTTTTATTTTTTATTTTTTCATCTCAAAATTTTAAGAGGGGCGGCGCCCAAGCGCCCTCTATGGACGCACCGCCACTGGTTGCAACCCTTCACCCTGTTATGACCAGCAGGCCATGCTTTCATAGCTCACCTACTTCCTCCCCTGAGGTTGTGTTATCTTGGTCCAACCGCCGCACATTTCCCCGTCGTGGTTAAGTATTCAATTCATAGATCCGGGGAGGCAGGATTACTGGTCCGACTGCACAGTTGGAGACTCTTGACGTCTGCAGGGTTACATTTCCTCTTCCCCCCGTGCCCTCACTGACTGCGATCCTCATTCCCGATGTGTCCTGATGCCCCTCTCATCGTCTCGCAGGAGCTCCGTGTGACACACACACGCCCATCGGAGGCCCGTCCGCCCGCCCGCCATGGCGTCCCTGGAGGAAGAGCTGACCTGCTCCGTGTGCCGAGACTTCTTCGGCCGAGCCCGGCGGTCAAGACGTGCCTGAGGTGTGAGGTGTCGCTGTGCGCCGCGCACCTCCAACCCCACCTGGAGAGGCCGGCGTTCGGCTCCCACCTGCTGGTGGAGCCGTTCGGGGACCTCTCCCGGCGAAGGTGTCCGACGCACGGCGAGACGCTGCACTACTACTGCGCCGACGACAAGGAGTACGTGTGCGGCGACTGTCTGCTGGACGGAGGCCACGCCGCGCACAAAGTGAAGGCGCTGAGGCAGGTGGAGGAGGACCTGAAGGTCAGCTGGAAGACCAGATGTGTGTGTGTTGACGTTTGTTTGTGCCACGAGTGCGTATCTGATCACCCATGTGTGTGTGTGTGTGTGTGTGTGTAATTGCACAGGTCATACTCCAGACTCTGCTCAGCAAAGCCGACGAGAAGCCGAAAGACGGAGAGCGAATCCTCGAGGAGCACGAGAGAGTGGACTGCACCATGGCGGTGAGTATTCAAACGGACCCCCCCCCCCCCCCCATGTCATCAAGGAACCCCCAAACCCCCCAGACTGGTCCCATTCTACTGTCTCCCGATGGATCAGGTGTTCTGATTATGTCTCAACCGGCAACCTGTCGTGCTCTCAGGACTCCCTCAGGCAGGAGACCGCGCAGGTGGAGCGGCTGGGCTTGGACCTGCAGGTGCAGGTGATGAGGCTGGTGGTCGCCCTGAGGGAGGTCACCAGGAGGGAGAGGCAGCAGGTGGTGGAGCGCGTGCACCGAGACCGCTCCAAGGCGAGGAGCGAGATGAGCCAGGCGCTGAGCATCCAGCGCTACCTGACCTCGCTGCTGGCGGAGACCGACCCCTTCCTGCTCATCTGGGTAAGACATGGCCCCCCCCCCCCCCCTTCAATCTGAACACATACGACATCCCTGACCTTTGACCTCACATCGGATCAGGAAAAACTCCCAAAAAATAGAAAAAAAACCTTTCACAAGGGGAAAAAACATTCAGGAGAGCAACAGAGGAGGATCCGTCTCCTGGATGGACAGCATAGATGTCATGGTGATCACATGTTATAACTTATAACCATGGTAACGTCAGATTCATTTAGATAAGGTCTTCGCGTTGCTGTCAACACTAGAGGCGTCAAATATGAATGAGGAGAACATCCGGCCTGGGTGGGCGTGGTTTCATTTGTATGCCGATGATAAATCACAACAGAGAACAGACTTTATTGAATTTTTTATTACGAGAAATTAACAAAAGCGATGGCTGTAAATGTAACATGGACGTCGGCACTTTAGCCAGAGGCCTTCAAACTGCCCAGTGTCAGAACACAAAGGTCATCTAAAGAGGCTCAGGGTCAGTGTCCACCCGCATGCTGCGTGTGGTCGGCAGCTTCATGTTCTCAGTTCTTTAAGCAGCGCCGCAGCAGCGCCGCTCACATGTTCAACACCAACGTCATCCATTATGTTGCGTCGGCTCGTATGAGAATCCTCTTCTGTCGTATTGTTCTCAGCTGTCCTTGAACCTCCTTCCCTCCCTCAGACCTTTCAGTCCGACGACACACAGTAAGTCAATATTAACAAGTCAGTGTCTTAGTGTGTGTGTCTGTGTGTGCGTGTGTGAGAGAGCGTGTATATGTTTGTGTCATTGAGTCAGTGTCAGTGTGTGTTGGTATGCATGTGTATGTGTGCGAGAGAGTGTGTGTGAGAGAGTGTGTGTGTGTGTGAGAGAGAGAGAGAATGTGTGTGTGTGTGTGTGTCTGTGTGTCTGTGAGAGAGTGTGTGTGAGAGAGTGTGTGTGTGTGTGTGAGAGAGAGAGAACGTGTGTGTGTCTGTGTGTCTGTGTGAGAGAGTGTGTGTGTGTCTGTGTGTGTGTGTGCGTGCGTGTGTGAGAGAGCGTGTATATGTTTGTGTCTTTGAGTCAGTGTCAAAGTGTGTTGGTATGCATGTGTGTGTGTGCGAGAGAGTGTGTGTGAGAGAGTGTGTGTGTGTGTGTGTGTGAGAGAGAGTGTGTGTGTAAGAGAGAGAGAACGTGTGTGTGTGTCTGTTAGTGTGTGCGGGTGAGCATGTATTTGTGTCTGTGAGTGTGTGTGTGTGAGATTGTGTGTGTGTGTGAGAGTGAGTGAGAGTGTGTGTGTGTGTGAGGGGGAGGTATATAAAACAAAGGGACACAAAGGGAGGACAAACTGAATGCAATGATTCTCACACATGGTGGTTCTGTAGGTTACTAGCCGACCTGAACGGGCCGCTCTTCGTGCCCGGCGCCGTCGGCCATGGACCGGAAACACATCCTGGAGGACATCGAGAGCAAGTACTGCGAGTTCATCAGCGGCACCCTGCGCTGCCTCAGCGACATCAAGAGGGAGCTCTGTGAGTGACGGGTCACACGACCCGGTCCTTAACGTAGAGGAACGCTTTATATATATATATATATATATATGCATGTATATGCATATATATATATAAGTATATATTTATATGTATTTATATATATATATATACATATATATATGTATATATATATATTCATATATATATCCTGTATATATATATATATATATATATATATATATACAGTGGTTACGGAAAGTATTTAGCCCTCTTTAAATGTTTCACTTTTTGTTTCATTGCAGCCATTTGCTAAAATCAAAAAAGTTCATTTTATTTCTCATTAATGTACACTGAGTACCCCATCTTGACAGAAAAAGACAGAAATGTAGAAATTGTTGCACATTTATTAAAAAAGAAAAACTGAAATATCACATGGTCATAAGTATTCAGACCCTTTGCTGTGACGCTCGTCTTTAACTCTCATGCTGTCCATGTGTTCGTTCCTCCCTGAGATGGGTCTACTCCTTCATTGGAGTCCAGCTGTGTTTAAATAAACTGATTGTACCTGATGAGGAAAGGCACACAATTTAGCAAACGGCTGCAATGAAACAAAGAGTGAAACATGTAAAGGGGTCTGAAGACTTTCCGTACCCACTATAGATACATAACATTAACCTTCTTTGACTTCCCTCTCACACAGTGACCAGCCCCCTGACTCTGGACACCAACACGGCCCACCCTCTGCTGAGCGTCTCCGATGACCTTCGCTCGGCCACGCGCGTTAAAAGCCGGCTGCCGTGCGCCCTTCACCCCGAGCGGTTCGACCACTGGCCGCAGGTCCTCGCCGCCCAGGCCTTCACCTGCGGGACTCACTACTGGGAGCTGGAGGCCGAAGGCTTCTGGGATATCGGCGTCTGCTATCGAAGTATTGGATGGAAGGGGAAAGAGGGCAACGCCTTCGGGAACAACGAGGTACCGTAGCTTCATTTGACGGCGTATTTGCATTATTCATTTACTTACAGTGAATCATTTGTTGTTGTTGTTGTGTATTTTATTCAGTCAATCATTGCAATACAATACAATTCTATATATTAACAAAACAGAAAGACTGAAAAGGTTTAGGTAGAAGCAAAAACTGCTTATATATTCCTATCCTAAATTATTATAATCAAATAAATCAGAAAATGTATATAAAATAAAGAAAAATAATAAAGAAAATTAAAAGAATTATATATATAATTGTTTTAATTTTCTTTATTATTTTTCTTTATTTTATATACATATATATATATATATCCACATACATCGTCCATATACATACATTTTAATTACACTTATAACCCTCAAAAATGGTTTTATAAATAACCCTTTTGCAATTCCCGGCATGCAATTCAGATTGATTGTTGTGTCCCAAGGTCAAAGGTCACGTGGTTTAGCAGAGAAAGGCCACATTTACATTAGAGAAGCAATATTGGATCATCAAACATGTTAAAATCATCAAAACCTGTCAGCGGCCGACTGAAACGTGTCCTCTGGATTAAATTACCCGACTTGAACTTGCAGGTGTCGTGGAGCTTGACGCAGCAGCACGACAGGAAGCTGGCGGCCTGGCACAACCGCCGGAAGACCCGCCTCGCGCCAGATGAGCGGCAACCGCGTGGCCGTCGCCGTGGACCGCCACCTTCTCCGAGGTCGGGCCGTCGAACCACCTCACCCACCTGCACACGTTCTCCGCCACCTTCACCCAGCCGCTGTGCTTGGGCTTCGGACTCTACAAGGCCGAGCTCAACAGTCACATCTGCCTCGTCTGAGGAAGAGGAGGAGGAGGAGTATGAGGAGGAGAAAAGGACCCAGAGAGGTTTAACTTGGACAAAGTGGTGTTCATTGATTCCTCCACTTCTGGAACCACGCAGCCTCCGACTCCGGATGTTTCTCTCCCCCCTCAGATCTCAGCGTGAGCTCGTCTTCTTCCTCAATGAAGCGACGAGACCACCCTCCCTATGAAACTGCGATCGGGTGGTATTGACATGGACAGATGGAGATGTAGAGCATCCATTGAGTGAATGCGAGTCGATCCTAGCGGGACAGCAAATGAAAGAAAAGGCCCCTTTGGGACTAAAATAGGTTTTGGTAAAAAAAAAAGTGCGATGATTGTTGATTTCATTCCGTGAAACTGCAGGCGATCGTTGATCTGAGGATCCAACCATCGCGTTAAAGAAGGACGTGCACGTTGGTGTTGGTGACTGGACACCAACTCATGGTTCATGTGTTCATAGACTCAAAAAGTCAAATAACCGGATGCTCTGTTAATCTGCCTGAAAGAAGCGACCTCGCTAACAAAGCAACGGAGATGTAAATGTTTCGCTTGAAGGGACACAAGGAGCATTTGACACTTTAAAACTCCGCTCGAGGCGACGTGAAGGGATCACCGATTTGATTTCGGTTGTAAAGTTCTTCTCTTCTTTTTTTTTTTTAAAGAAGGGAAAAAGCTGCCACTCACTCCCATCGATGCTCTTTTGAAGCAGCTCAGAAACCCAATTATTCTCCCATTTTCTATGTTTCTCTGTAAAGGTGAGTGGGTGGATGTAACATAGCGGGTGAGAAAGAAGCAGAAGGAAAGAGGGGGGGCAGAGAGGGAGAGAGAGAAAGGGAGAGAGAGAGAGAGAGAGAGAGAGACTCTGGCTTGGTTATGATCACACTGACTGCCGTGGTGTGAGATTATGTGACGAGGGATTTCTTTGACCGCACAACGCTCCTCCGGCTGGGAGATGGGATACGAGATTGTTCAGGCGGAAACAGGTGATCATATTTTTTTTTAAATTCACTTTATAAATATACTAGCGTTGCACTGCACTGCGAAAACGGTCCAGTTTATTATTTAGAGCACGCGTCTTAAGGTTGATCACAGTTGATTCTGTTGCAGCTGTTTCCTGTGTGACGAGCAGGTTCATAATATAGACGTCTTCAACTGTTGCTCCTCTTCGTTTGAAGACAAAGGAGTGGTATTTACTTTTGTTGTAAGAACAGTTTTTAACTTAATATATATTATAGCATCCAATCTCCTATTTAACATGTGATTCCTGTGAGTTAAAAGAAATGTGGAGAGAAAATAAAAGAAACTAACGGTGACGTTGTTTTAATGTAAACTCACTGTGTGTGTGTGTTAGTGTGAAACAAAAGCACAAGTGAGAGGAAGTGTGTGTGTGTTTGTGTGTTTGTGTGTGTGTGTGTGAGAGGGAATTATTGTTGATCAGCATTGGGAGGGGGGGGGGGTTCATGTAAAAGACAGATGGTCACACAGTGGAGTTGTTCCCCCACACCCTCTCTCTTTCTCTTTCTCACTTCCTTCTGGTTCCTAGTTCCTTTTCCTGTCACCTCTCCAGAATCTTACCTCATCTATTTTGTTTGTCCATCCCCCCTCCTCCCTCGCCTCTCATCAGCATCTTTCATCTTCCCCTCCGTCCCTCCTCATCAGTGAACGTCTGAACTTTCTGATCTTTTTTCCCGTTGCTGCTGTCTTTGCAAACCTTTTCTTTTCCTTTCCCGTCTCTTTTGTCTTCTTCCCAGGTGTTTTGCTGAAATCAACTTGAAAATACCAAGAGAGAGATATATATTTAAAAATATTTATAAATATATATACTTTTTGGTTTGCGTGGTTGTCATTCTGGCCCCGGCTGACGCTCAAGAGGTTTGGGATTTGAGACAGAGAGCGACTGATTGACAGCGATGGCCAATGAAGAATTATATTCTAAGTATTTCTGAATATTATTTGAGACATCTGCTGGTTGGGTGCGTCTACGTATGAACTTCAGCTGGTACCAGCACAACGACACAGAAGTTTAAGTTTGGACCATTAGTTTCACTTTAGCATGTGTGTTTCCATGCCAAGTGTCCCACAGTGACGCTTCTCTCTAGTCGATCGATCCCAGATATTCGACCACGCGCCTCCAGGTTCGGTCATGCACCCGAGGTCGTTCACCTTCGACCTCCCCACGCTGTTGGCTGTGCTCCTGTTGTGGGGCCCGATGGGGTCTCGGGGCCAGAATGACACGGAGCCCATCATCCTCGAGGGGAAATGCTTGGTCGTGTGCGACTCCACTCCCTCATCCGAGCCCGGCGGGATCGCCCTGGGCATGTCGGTGCGCTCCGGCTCGGGCCGGGTGGCCTTCTCCGCCAGCCGGCAGACCAACCACGAGCCCACGGACATGAGCAACCGCACCATGATCATCTACTTCGATAACGTGAGCATTGCGACCGCTCGTGTGTCTCTCGGTCACAGCGTGCATGGCTTGCAGAGCGACATAAAGTGATAGAAAAGGACTAAATGACGTCTCGGCCAATCGGATGCTCGTACGATCAGAGCGAACTGAGAGTGAGGGGAGACGCTAACGGGGTCCACGTTGAACGTATAGACTCACGGTGCAGACGTGCTGGGCTGAGCTGCATTCTCATGGACATTTTGAGCTTTCTTTCTGTATGTTAATGTCAAAAAGTGCCTCCCTCCTTCTCTCTCTCTCTCTCCCTCTCTCTCTCCCTTGCTGTTACATCAGATTTTGGTGAACGTGGGCACTCATTTTGACCAAGAGAGCAGCGTGTTCCTGGCGCCAAGAAGAGGCGTGTACAGCTTCAACTTCCATGTGGTGAAGGCCTACAATAGACAAACTCTTCAGGTGCAGTACCTCCATCCGGACACTTGTCATGTTGTCACTTGTCATGCCTCTCTAAGCCCCTCCCCCTTTACTCCCTTCTCACTGTAGGTCAGCTTGATGTTGAACGGCTGGCCCATGATTTCAGCTTTCGCCGGGGACCAGGACGTGACCAGAGAAGCTGCCACCAACGCCGGCCTGGTGATCATGGAGAAGGGGGATAAGGCCTACCTCAGACTGGAGAGAGGCAACCTGATGGGAGGATGGAAATACTCCACCTTCTCCGGGTTCCTGGTCTTCCCCCTGTGAGGAAGGCGGTTGAGTTGTTGGAGGGGTGATAGGAGGAGAAGTGAGAAGTAGTAGGAGGTAGAAAAGGAGGCCTACAGTCTGCAACTCTCGATACATCGCACGAAAAAGTATGTGTTTATGCAAAAATGAGATGAAGATTGTGCGAATAAGGATATTTTTCTCACTCGAGAGCCAAAAGAAGGAAGTTCAGTAAGCACGACTTACCTTTCGGGTTACATTTTCTCTGTTTCTGTGAATAAATATGTGTTGGGTTTATATAAGTGATACTTTAATTGTGACAAAAATACTAAGTAGCCGTGTGCAATGTAGGCTTCTGTGATAAGATTCTTTTATTTGGTGAAAGTGTTTGAGACATGGCTGTGCTCCACACGACGTCCTGGCTCACGTTCCCTTTACTCCGCTGTGTCGTATGACGCCTCTCTATATGCCTGTCCCCTGCAACAAATGTTTATTTACACAGAAATTTCTATGGAGGGGGAATTATTGAAATAAAATGATGTAGCGTTGGCTCAGTGTATCAGTTATTTTTTTATATGCGTGCATTTCCAAATACTCTTTCCGCTCAAACATCCTCAGACAGACCATTGTTCATGGGTCATTACTCGACGAGGGCAACAGACATAATTGAGTTGATGGCGTAATATGTTCTAAGGGCGTGACAGTTTAAAACAGTATCTCTCCCTCCCGGTACTCTCGCCAGTGCCACGGCAGCTGTTTGTAAATATAGCTCTCACCAGCAGAGTTCGCGTTGGCGTGGACCGAGCGCACCAGCATGGGGCAGAGTGTAAGTGTGGTGAAGAGCGGATACTCCCTTCGCGGGGCCGCAGACAGATGGAGGCCCTGGCGACCAGGCAGGCTCTTCACTACAGGGCGGCCATGGATAAAGCGTGCTCTCTCACACCTAGTCAATTACGCTTCCCTGGTTCAGGACCAGGACCCCTCTCTCTCTCTCTCTCTCTCTCTCTTTCTCTCGCTCTCTCTCTCTGTTCAATTCAATTCAATTAAATATGCTTTATTGGCATGGATGTTGCAACAACAATATTGCCAAAGCACCAAGACATAACAACAACAAAAATATACAATTCCTATGTCTACTTATAATATGACATAGAAATAACTACAGTTGTGTTTCATGGGACACAATAAAGGATTCATTTGTGTGTGTGTGTGTGTGTGTGTGCGCGCGTGTGTGTGCGTGTTGATCACTCACTGTCCCTCCGGTTGTGGCATGATCGGACATATATTAGCATATTTGTAGTATCATATATCAAATATGTTGAGCTGTTGAGCTGCACATCCACCGAGCCCTCAACATCAATGGGCTCCTCCACCCTCCCCCCTCTCTCTGTGACTACCGACCAGGTGAGAAGACAGCTGGAGAAACTACACCAGCGCAGGGCGGAAGGTCCTGATGGCATCAGCCCCAGGGTCCTAAAGACCTGCGCCACCCAGCTGTCTGGTGTCCTGCAGCACCTCTTCAACCTCAGCCTGAGGCTGGGGGAGGTCCCGGTGCTGTGGAAGACGTCGTGCCTGGTCCCTGTCCCAAAGAAGTCAACACCATCTGGCCTCAACGACTACCGACCGGTCGCCCTCACCTCCCATGTGATGAAGGTGCTGGAGAGGCTGGTTTTGGCCCACCTCCGCCGCAGGTGAAATCATCGCTGGACCCTCTGCAATTTGCTTACCAGCCTCATGTGGGAGTGGACGACGCCATCATCTACCTGCTGCAACGAGCTCAGTCGCACCTGGATGGAACCGTGTCTCTGTGAGAGTCACTTTCTTTGACTTCTCCAGTGCATTTAACACCATCCAGCCACTGCTGCTGAGTGAGAAGCTGCGGTGGTCGGTGTGGACGCGCCCACCATCTCCTGGATCACTGACTACCTCACAGGCAGACCACAGTTTGTCAGAATGGGCCGTGTGCTGTCTGGAACGGTGGTCAGTGATGTTGGAGCCCCACAGGGAACTGTTCTGTCTCCTTCCTCTTCACCCTGTACACCAGTGACTTCCAGTACAACACGGAGTCATGCCATCTGCAGAAGTACTCTGATGATTCTGCAGTGGTCGGGTGTATTAGGGATGGACGGGAGGAGGAGTACAGGGCAGTGGTGAGCGACTTTGTAAAGTGGGCCGATGAGAACCACCTGCGGCTGAACGTGGCCAAGACCAGAGAGATGGTGGTGGACTTCAGGAGGAAGGCGACAGCTCCTACACCTCTGAGTGTCCTGGGAGTGGACGTGGACGTGGTGGAGGAGTACAAGTACCTGGGCGTCTCCATCGACAGCCGACTGAACTGGAAGGCCAACATCAACGCTGTGTACAAGAAGGGGATGAGTCGACTCTTTTTCCTGAGAAAGCTTCGATCCTTCAACGTGTGCAGCAAGATGCTGGAGATATTCTACCAGTCGGTTGTGGCCAGCGTGCTGCACTTTGCCATTGTCTGCTGGGGGAGCAGCATCGGAGCCGGTGACACCAGCCGTCTTCACAAACTGGTTAGGAAGGATGGCTCCATCATCGGCTGCCAGCTGGAGCACCTGGAACAGGTGGTGGAGAGGAGGACGTTGAAGAAACTGTTGTCCATATTGGAAAACCCGGACCACCCGGACCACCCTCTCCACCACCTCCTACAGGGACAGAGGAGTACTTTCTCCAGACGTCTCCTCACGCTCCGCTGCCATAAGGACAGATACAGGAGAACATTCCTGCCGACGGCTATGAGGCTCTACAACAGATCACCTCTTGCCAGATCGCAATAACTGCAATAATAATAACTTCATATCCACACTATGTTGATCTGCACTTCACACATTTCATTTGTTTGCACTACACACATACACACACATTTCATTTGCACTGCACACATATACACACTATGCATTTTGCACACTGTCTATATTTAATATTTTTGAATTTGATTTGTCATTGATGTTGTGTGTTGTGTATGCATGTGTGTTGTATATGTACATATATATTTTGTTTTGTTTACTTTGTATACTTCTATATCTTTCATCCCTGTTTTTTATATTTGTGTTTTGTTTTTGTTTTTATTCTTGTGTGTTTGGTTTATTGGTGCTGCTACTTGTAACGACAAATTTCCCCTTGGGGATTAATAAAGTATATATCTATCTATCTATATTTAGCTGAAGGGAACACTATTGTGCCAGGGGGACGTGCCAAAGTTGTAAGTCTCCTGTGCGACAATTGGTTTGTGGTAACATGAGTTGTTTCTTGAAATTGATTAAATGTGCACTGCTAAAATACATTATCATCTTACATGCAAAAGTCCTACCCAAATGCACCCTATTAGCAGAATAATGTGGCCATTCTCCGTAACAGCCAAAACGGCTAATAATCCTATTTCGGTCTGTCACCACTAGAGGGCGCCAAAGCTCACCGTCACAGAACTGAATGACTAATTGGATCACACAAATCTCACTGGTGCCTCGCAGAAAAAGCTGTTGTAATATGTAATAATACTCAGGAAAAAATCCGCCAATGTGCCCACGTGGGTTCGGGGTCTGTCTTTATGCAGCAGCGCAGTATCACACAGTGAGGATCATTGCTGATGTAAAGCCAACGTAATAAAGCCCCGAGCAAGAGAAACTGACATTGTCATTGACGAAAGAGGCCTCCCGCGTTATGCGGTATATTGACCCGTTCAGAAGATTAAAACACCGTCTATCTGTCCGCGGTGAGCTCTAAAGCGCCTCCGCTTTCTCATGTGAGCATCTATGTCCGTTAAAACGGCAACGTTGGAGATCCCTTAGTCAAATGATTCCACTAGGCCGCATTTATTGTCTTTTCAACCGAACTATGCCTCTCATCCCGCCCAGGAGCGGCCTTAAAAGTGACGGGTCGCTCCCGCAGCCAACGAGAGAGCCGCGTGCTGCCGGCTCGGGAGAAAACGGACCAATCACCGCTCGAAGGCAGACGAGGGGCACGCATTCTACGCTTTCTCTGGCAAGAATGTTAGTTCCTGCTCTTCCCTGGCCGTTTCCTGTAATCGTACAGTGTTGTGAGACGGAGAAAGCCATGTGTGTCGATTCAAAGGTAAATTTAGCACCCTGAAATCATTACTGGGAGAGTTGGGTTAGTGGATACCACGGTTATTTTCATGTATTTTTGCCGAAAATTAGACGCGGACCAAGCGAAACAATATTGCGGCCTAACCCGTGTCTGAACGTTGTCGAGCAATGGTTATTATGGCACGTTGCTTTGGTTTGGTCCGGTTTGTTGACGAGATTGAAGGAGTCCGGTGGACCGAGTGGCTGGTAGCAGATGACAGAGAAGGTGGGGGGAAAGGTTTACCGACATAAGACTCATCTCGTCCCTGTTGGAGTCGAAGATGCTGTCGGTGCCACGCACGCTTTTGTAAGAGGCAGATCTTAGTCGCGGGACGAGCTAATGCTAGCCGAGGGTTAGAGGAGAGGAGAGCATCCTGCCTCCGACGTCAGTCCCCTCCTCGCCTGACTCCTCCACCGACTGCTTTTATCCACGGGATGTCCCCCAGGTAGCACGCCGTTGCACATCACCTGGGAAGAAGCCTCTATTTGTGTATTTGTTTAGCTAAAACATATAACTTTAAACGCGTTTTGTTTCTGGGCGAGGTGGCAAAGAGTTGTGGTGTTTTCAAAAAAAATATGTCTTTTATTGATGCAATATCTTTGCTTTTGTTTTATTTACTGGGGCATTTATGCGTCATTGAAAGAAAGAAAACACGTTTTATTTCCAAAATGTTTTTTTTTAAATGTTCGAGTGATGTAATTGACTCTCAGTGAGTGAACGTGGTCGTTTCAGTCCCAGCTCTTCTTTTTTTATACTTTAATATTTTATTTAGTTATTTTTACATAAAAACAACCATCAAAAGTAAGAATGCAAAACAAAGTAACCATGCATATAGCCAATAAGGGCCATAAATAAACACAATAATAAAAATATTACGCATGAATTTTTTTTTGTAAATCACCAACCATGAATTTTGTCTCTTAAATACATAAAGCTGTAATGGGCTTAAGAAAGTGGCCTGGGGTTCAGTAAAGACTGCATTATTAACTAAACGTGTGTGTTTGTGTTGATGGGCATCAAAGAAACATGGAAACAAAATTGGAGCTTAAAAAAAAAAACCCAGAACCAAAACCTTCCAGGATTTCTTTTTGCCGTGCAATCAAACACACGCTTGCCAACCATTGATGACGCAACACATTTCAGTTGTCTTGACAGATTTGAGCTGCGCCATCATCCTCGCGTTCGTTTGAGTCATGCTGAAGTCGTGTTTCTCCTTCTTTCACCAGCTGTTTACTTGAACGTTGAGAAGCGGCCCGCAACTTCTTAGCTTCCGCCTCAGAGTCTTTTGAACTCTGCGCCCATCTCCCTGTGTGGGGTGGGCAAGATGGCGGACCCCATCATGGACCTCTTCGAGGACACGCCGCTGTTCAACCTGGACGCCCTGCCGGACGACTCCTTCTCGCACGGCTCCTCGGACCCCGTGGAGGAGGCCCTTAAGCTGGCGTTGGGCCAAGTGGACCCGCTGATCGAGTCTGAGCTCACGGTCGACGCAGACCTGGGTCTTTCTGTCGCGGCTCCGGCCATCCCGGAGCCTGCCCTTCTTCAGCTGTCCACGCAGCAGCTGGCGCCGGTGGCGACCGCTCAGACTGTTTCCGTAGCTGCGGCTCCCACTGGCGTCTCTGTTCCCGCACCAGTTGATACCTTACCTCAGATCCAGGTCCAGACCACCATACCCACAAGTAGCACTGTCCTGCTGAGCTCACCTATGACCGTTTCCAGCTCCCCGATCACCACCACCGCCGCCACCACGCAGCAGATCACACAGATAACTCATCAGCTCACAGCACAGCAGTTAGCTGCCATCACACAACAGGCCGGGGGCAAAATTGTCATCCTCAAAGGTCCCCAGGGTCAAGCCCAGGTGCTGCAGACTATTTCAGGAGCCACAGGTGGAAAGGTCATCCGCGTGTTGTCTGGCACTCCTCTTAAGCCCGGCATGTCCATACTGCAGGGGGGAACGGTCTTGAATCAGGCCAGCCTGGGACATGCTCAAGTCAAGGTGGGTGCTCCTGGGGTACAGAGGCTGGTGCAGTATCCCAACGGGCCAGTGAAACAAATGATACTGACCTCTATTCCCCAGACGCAAGGCCAGACCATTCAGTTGCAGATTCCTTCCCAAGCACAGATAGCTCGAGGCCAGAATCAAGTCCAAATCCAGACCCACGGTCAGGTGCAGCTCCAGCCGGCCATGCAGGGCCAAACGCAGGTAAGCATCACCTCTTCTGCGACAGCTCGGCAGACCACAGGGTGTCACCCTGACCGCGGCACCCCAGTAGGTGACGCCTGAATCCAGCACTGATCCGAGCTGTGTGTTTAGTCTTTTTGTCGTAATGAGCCTCCTTCCGTGTATCTGATTGTAGGGTGGCGAGCCAAAGCGCATCACCCTGGTGCTCCAGCAGTCTTCCCAGGCGGGCTCCGCTGCGGGTCAAACGCATCAACAATTGACACAAGTCACGCAGATTCAAGGGGGCCAGCAGCAGATCCCAGCTCGACTGGTGCTGGGGCAGCTCCCGGGAGGTAAGCTGGTTATCCAGGGGAGCCAGCTAGCAGCCCTGACCCAGGCTCGGGCTGCAGGCCAGGCCGGAGGGCAGCCCAAAGTCCTCACAATTCAGCTGCAGGTCCAGCAGCAGCCCAACCAACAAGGAGGAATTAAGGTGAGAAACCAAAGTGCAATCGTGTTTTCCCCCCCAGTACCCGTGTTGTTTTCTATTCTCTCGTTGTCCGGCGTTCTCCCCTGTGATCGCGTGGAGTGCCGTCTCCATGCAAGCTGCTCGTTTCCTATCGATGCCTTTGGAAGAGTGTGTGGGAGATCTTGAATTTGACTCCAATAATAGGAATTTAAATTCTCAATACACTCGATGTAAACGTCTGTCTACCTGCAGGCGACCTTGACCCAGGAGTCAATTCTTTTGAAAAGGTGTACATTTGTAATCGTGACCCCAGTGACACGCGAGCACGGCTCCGTGTGACCGGCGTTTGAGCCCGCCAACATTAGCGTTCGACTACAGTTGTTGTTTCTGCTCGTTTTCGACGGTCACACTTAATATTGCATGTGCTGTTACAGTACACCGCAAAGGAACAATGGGTATCTTTGTGCAGGCCAAATGATGAATATTCCCACATTGGCGCCACTGAAAAGTATCATTAACGGTTAAATGTTGGCGCTCGCTGCTTTTATTTGCCATGTAAGGACATTGGTTGTTTTGAGAGTGTCGGCACACTGTAGCCAGTGAATATCTGACACAGCGGAGTGGCCACGGGCTCTAACACCAATGGAGATAAAGAAAAGGAAGGATTTTGAGCAGAGTTCTTTGTTTGATTATAAGACTGAATGCAATGTGGCAGTTTTGTTACATCCCCTCACAACAATGTACCACATCATTTCCACATAATAACTAGAGATGCACCGATCAGGTTTTTTGGTGCCGATCACCGATCACTGAAATCAGTATCTGCCGATCCGATAATACCGATCACCGATCACGGTGTCGATTGAAGCATTCTATTTATTGTGTAGCATTATTGCCTAGGACTATGAGGAAATACATATATAAAGCACCTCAAACATTTAAAAAATGACATTTCTTTAAAATTTATGACTTACTTTGAAAAATGTCCTAATTGAGACATTAAAATTGTTTGATTGCTATTGTAGGGGATTTCAGATATGTATGGAACACATCTGCATCATTCATTTCCTGGAACTCTTGGGGAAATCTATATACAGGACTTTTTTTAACATACAAAAGTCTTTGCCGACGAGTTCGGTATTAAAGGGATCGGTCGTGATTTCATCTGCTCATTCAGATCAGACGTATGTTCAGGATATGTTTAGCCCAGCTTGGCTCAAAGGTTCGAGGCAGTAGGAACCGTCAGCCGAGTCAAAGGCGTCTTTTACAACTTGTAAACCGAAAAAACCTCATGACCGAAACCCCAATAGAGTAAAGAGATGAAATTGATTCAGCTCTTATCTCAGTAAATAAGACGCCAGACAGATTTTACACAATGTAATTTTAAGTTCTTTCAAATCCTGCCAACTTCTCAGATCATATATTGTCACTTGCATCTAATATTGGCTCTTTGTTTCCCAGGTTTTAGAATCTATATCCTTTTGGTTATTTCTTAAAGTGGACTGTGACTTTACATCTTTTACATCCGTGTGTCTGTTCTCTCGCCCTTCCAGTACCAGCTGGTCTCAGGAACTGGAAACACTGGCAGCGCTCAGGTGTTGCAGATCACGCAGGGCCAAGGAGGACAGAGAGTTGCGGTGCCAATCAAAATGCTTCTGCAGTCACAGGTAGACCTCCAGATGTGCATCGGCATTTCCTTCTTGTTATATACACGCATACTGATATAAAGTGGGTTAGACACGAGACCGGTGTGATGGAACGCTCTCACGTTCTCCTTCACGCAGACGAGCTCGGCATCCTCGGTCGGCGGCACGGTCTCCGTGGTGAAGGTCATCAACACGTCGGCCGCGGGCCCCTCCATCACGACCACAACTCAGTCCCAGGCCATCCGCATCACCAAGGCCCCCGGCGAGCCGGCCTCCGTGCGCCGAGTGGAGATCCTCTGCAAGCAGGAGAAAGCCAACCGCATCGTGGCCGAAGCGATCGCGCGGGCCAAAGCGCGCGGCGAGAAGAACTTGCCCAGAGTCCTGAACCAGGACGAGCTTCCGGCCACGCACACCTCCCCAGAATTGGGGGGCATTGTGACCGTGGTGTCCACGGCGAAGAAAAAGTCTGGCGGAGGAGGAAGTAAAAAGAAAAACCCCGCAGCCGGAGGAGCGACTCCCAAAAATGCCGGTGGGGCCGAGAAAAAAGGCAAAGTGAAGACGCCGGGAGGAGGAACCGGAGCGTCTGGAGGCACCGTCGTCCCCGGGTCTGGGAACAAGAGCAAAAGCAAGACCAAGACAAAGTGAGTTATAGTGTGTGTGTGTGTGAAGGGGAATCATTTGAATTGAATGTATTTCTCTATTTTTGAGGAAATGAAGCGTTGTAGAAAACGGTTCCTCATAACTGTCCACCTGTCCTCCCTCTCCTCCGCCCCGCAGCACTATCACTCTAGTGGGAGCAAAGAAAAGGAAGCGCAATGCGTCTTCAGACCACTCTGACGGGGAGTTGAGCCCGACCTCGCCCGCCGTGCTGGACGACGACTTGATTACGGTACGGACGTTTCCATGATCGCATAAATGAGACCGGTGCACTTTTTCGGAAATTACATTAGAAAGATGGCGCTCAGACTGCCAACATGGACTGTAATTGTTGACGCCGAGTCGGCTAAAACGGGGTTGACTGGCGCACGTCTGCTTTTTTTTTCTCTGAGTCGATGTTTTGTTTTGGCGGGTCTTCTCTTTTTTTTTTCGTCTTTCTCTTTATTTTTAAAAACCGCACTGAATGTTCCGCCCGTCTTCTGGCCAGCAGAGGCGCTCCAATCGCGTGGTGAAGAGGAAGAAGTACACCGAGGACCTGGATATCAAGATCACGGACGACGAGGACGAGCAGGAAGATGTAGACGTCATGACGACGGCGGCGGCCGTGGCCTCCATCAGCGGCGGCACGGCGGCGCAGCTCAAACAGGAGCTGGAGCTGGATGTTGACGGACAGCCCAGCATGCAGTTCTTTGTGGTGAGTTTAAATGTACCGGAACGAATGCATTTGTTTGGGGAGATTGAAAGGATTGTCATGAAGAGACGCAGTGGGTTTGTCTTCAGTGTATGACTTTATTATTCTTCTTCATCACAGGAAAACCCAAGTGAGGAAGATGCTGCCATCGTAGACAAAATTCTGTCTATGCGGTTGACGAAGAAAGAAGTATGTTTGTTCCATTTATGTCATTCTAGTACAATTTACTTTATTAATTCATTTATGAGTGATTAAAAATCCCAAATCCTCCATTTGTCTTCAAGGTGTCCATGGGCCAGTACACCACTGTCGAGGAATTCTTTGTGAAATACAAGAACTAGTAAGTTGTGACTCCTCTCTATGATTAACGGTGGCCGGGCTGTTTTTATTCCTCTTCCGTATAATTTACACGAGTGGATCTCTTTGCTCCTCAGTTCGTACCTGCACTGCGAGTGGGCCAGCTTGAGTCAGCTGGAGAAGGATAAGAGGATCCATCAAAAGATCAAGAGGTTCAAGACCAAGCACGCACAGATGAGGCATCTCCAGGAGGTGAGTGGAGCGGGTCCTGGATTCTCTGGTGTGGAGACGTAACTGTCTGTGCCGCGTCTGACCCGGTGGTTCTGTTCAGGACGAGGAGGCTTTCAACCCAGACTATATCGAGGCGGACAGGATCCTGGACGTGTCCCACAGTGTGGACAAGGACAACGGCGAGGTGAGAAACGAGTCCTCGGAGCGGCGTCACTGGACTAAAGAGCTCAGCGTTCCTCTCTTGGCGTTTGTTACGGATCCCGTTTCTTCTTTTAGGGTTTGGCATATTTGCAATAGTTTAAAACGTTCTCTCTCTCTCTCTCTCCCCCTCTCTCCCCCCTCCAGCCTGTTATCTACTACTTGGTGAAGTGGTCCTCTCTGCCTTACGAGGACGCCACCTGGGAGCTGAAGGAGGACGTGGACGAGGGCAAGGTCGAGGAATTTAGCAAAATCCAAAACCGGCAACCTCGCCTGAAGAGAACGGTGAGCCGCCGGCTTGACGCCAGAGAGGCGCGACTGTCGTATAAAGTCCTTGTTCTTGTCTCTTCATGCCATTTTTGATTTCTCCCCCTCTGTCCTCAGCCACGGCCGCCTGCCAGCGCATGGAAGAAGTTGGAGGAGACGACAGAGTACAAGCATGGCAACACGCTCCGAGAGTACCAGCTGGAAGGAGTCAACTGGCTGCTCTTCAACTGGTACAACAGGTATTGACCACACGCCCTCCTCCTCCGGGCGCCGCCTTCAGCACATCAAACTGGATTGGCGGCGCTATTCAATTGGGAGCAGTCGCCACTTCAGGATCGGGACTGCCGTACAGCGTGGCACGGAGAAGGCATTGTCGTCTATATTCTGACAAAATTGGTACATTACTCGTTGATGAAGCCCACGGGATTCACCGTTCCTCCGCTTCGCGTCCCGCAGGCAGAACTGCATCCTGGCGGATGAGATGGGTCTGGGGAAGACCATCCAGTCCATCACGCTGCTGTCCGAGCAGTACGTCGCTGGCGTCCAGGGCCCCTTCCTGGTCATCGCGCCCCTCTCCACCATCACCAACTGGGAAAGGGAGTTCGCCATGTGGACCGACATGAACGCCATCGTGTACCACGGCAGCCTGGCCAGCCGACAGATGATCCAGCAGTACGAGATGTACTTCAAGGACGACAAGGTGGAGCTATTGATCGCGACGTTTGTTGTCGGCGGCGGCCTTTTTTTAATTTATTTTTTTACCGACGCCGAACATGTCGAATGAAGACGTGTCCGTTCTGTCCGCAGGAGCACTTGATCCCCGGCGCGTACAAGTTTGACGCCCTCATCACAACATTTGAGATGGTGCTGTCCGACTGCCCGGAGCTGAGGGAGATCTCCTGGCGCTGTGTCATCATCGATGAGGCTCACCGCCTCAAGAATCGAAACTGCAAGCTGTTGGACAGCTTGAAGGCGCTGGATGTGGTGAGTGGATGTGGATGTTGGAACACGGCCAACGGGATGCTGGTCATTTCTCTTTCATTCCCCCTCCGCTTGAATAGTCGGTCCTACTTGATGTTGCTCCCTGCCTGCCTCTCCCTGTCCTTCTCCATTCGTCTTCTTATCATGGTGTTCTGTTCTTGTGCGTTCTCCCAGGAACACAAGGTGTTGTTGACCGGCACTCCTCTCCAGAATACTGTGGAGGAACTCTTCAGCCTGCTTCACTTCTTGGAGCCGGCTCAGTTCGCTTCTGAGACTGAATTCCTCAGGGACTTTGGAGACCTCAAAACAGAGGAACAGGTGTGACATATACAATCATATTCACATATAATGTTCTCTGGTCTTGTGCGTCTGCACATTGTGTAGCAGTCACTGAGCAACTCCTCTGTTGTCCGTGGGCCCACAGGTTCAAAAGCTGCAGGCCATCTTGAAGCCGATGATGCTGCGAAGGCTCAAAGAGGATGTTGAGAAGAACTTGGCACCCAAACAGGAGACCATCATCGAGGTTTGTGGACATCGTGAACACATTGAATGTAAACTCTTGCGAGGTGACCCGAACGGCACCAATAAGGTTTCACGGTTTGATTCCTCGGCTGCGTTCTACTCTCAGGTCGAGTTGACGGATGTCCAGAAGAAGTACTACCGGGCCATCCTGGAGAGGAACTTCACTTTCCTCAGTTTAGGGGTAAACAGTAACAGCAATGTCCCCAACCTACTCAACACTATGATGGAGCTACGCAAGTGCTGCAACCACCCCTACCTCATCAACGGTAGTGCATCAGAATATTCACTCCATATTGGCTCAATATTCGCTGCATGCATGTTTGTTATATTCAGCCTGAAACGTATCTATTTAAAAGAATAACTGACCTAACTTGTGCCATACTGAAAAACACGATTCATCTTAGTGTGTGTGTATATATACATATGTATGTGTGTGTGTGTGTATGTATATGTGTATATATATATGTGTATATATATTTGTATGTATTTGTTGCCATTTTTACAGATGAGGCATGTATTAAATCCAAAGCTGTCAACAAGCGGTCTGAGCTGCATCTGTTGGCGTAACACGATGTTTCCTCCTTTCGTCCAGGCGCGGAGGAGAAGATCATAGCTGAGCTACGACAGGTCTATGACCCCATGGCGCACGACTTCCACTTGCAGGCCCTGATTCGGTCGGCCGGCAAGCTGGTGCTACTGGACAAGCTGCTGCCTCGCCTCAAGGCCGGCGGCCACAAGGTGCTCATCTTCTCCCAGATGGTGCGCTGCTTGGATATCCTGGAGGACTACCTCATCAACAAGAGGTAGAAAGGCCAAGTGTGCTTTCTTGAGTTTTCTTTTGTATTAGTAAATATTGTGATGACTGGTCACGTATTAGGAGTACTTGTGTGATGTGTTGACGTTGTTTTAATAGATACCTTTATGAGCGTATCGATGGCAGAGTGCGCGGGAACTTACGTCAAGCTGCCATCGACCGCTTCAGCAAGCCGGACTCGGACCGCTTCGTCTTCCTGCTGTGTACCCGCGCCGGCGGCCTGGGTATTAACCTCACTGCTGCCGACACCTGTGTTATATTTGACTCTGACTGGAACCCTCAAAATGACCTGCAGGTACCAGATTGTCTTGTTCTTCTTTCTGGTGTAAAGAGAGTTCAAGGAGACTGCAACAACTAATCGTTAGATTAATTTCTTTGCTTCTCTTGCGTGTGTTTTTAAAATTGTTTGAGTCAGCAGCTGCATGTGATGCACTTTTGATCCTTTTATTCTTTTCTATCAGGCCCAAGCGCGGTGTCATCGTATTGGTCAGTCTAAGGCGGTCAAGGTGTACCGTCTGATCACGAGGAACTCCTACGAGAGGGAGATGCTGGACAAGGCGAGCCTGAAGCTCGGCCTGGACCGGGCCGTGCTGCAGAGTATGAGTGGCAACAAAGAAGGCAACGCCAATGGGGTAAGATATGTCAGATATGTTGAATCTTTAATATTCTGTTTAAATCTTTGCTTTAGCTTAAACCAGTTTGGGTCGCTTGTGTAAATGACACCTGTGCGACCTTACGCAGGTGCAGCAGTTCACCAAGAAGGAGATCGAGGACCTGCTCAGAAAGGGCGCCTACGCCGCCATCATGGACGAAAACGACGAGGGCAATCGCTTCTGCGAGGAGGACATAGACCAGATCCTCCAGCGAAGAGCCACCACCGTCACCGTCGAGAGCGAGCGCAAAGGCTCCACGTTCTCCAAGGCCAGCTTCGTGGCCTCGGAGAACCGCAACGACATCGCCCTCGACGACCCCGAGTTCTGGCAGAAGTGGGCCAAGAAAGCCGACATCGACATAGAGACCATGAACCGGAAGGTGAGCGCGGGGTTTTTTAAAGTCCTACTGCCACAGCATGGTAAACACTGGATGTATTCACTAATGTATTATGTACAGGGTTCGTACGGTCATGGAAAACCTGGAAAAGTCCTGACATTTTAAAATGGTCATTTCCAGGCCTGGAAAAGTCATGGAACAAACTTAAATCATAAAAGTTTTGGAGAAGTCATGGAAATGTGTTATAATCACATGTTCATTTACGCCGAGTTTGAAATAATTAATATGTTTTTTAAAGAAAGACGCTCAAACTATAAGCCGGCGTACGCTCTCAATACGCAACATTTTCTAAATTTTTCATGTTTATACCGAGATTTCATTTTGGTCATGGAAATTTGGTTAAGTCATGGAAAAGTCACGGAAATCCATTGGTCAAAATCTGTAAGAACCCTGTATGTAGTTGCGTTCTTGTATTAACGGGGTTCAGAAGGTCATGGAATTTTAAAATGGTTATTTCCAGGCTCGGAAAAGTCATTGAAATAAATGTAATCCCTAAAGTTTTGGAAATCTCTTATATTCACAACTTAATTTACGCCGTGTATCTACTGTATGCTTTGGAATTCCATTGTTAGTTTACATTTTCTCACTTTTTCATGGAGACACCGAAATTTCACATTGTTTTGGTCATGGAAATTCGGTTTAAAGTCCTGTAAGTGCACTGGTCGGCATGTGTCTGAGCCCTGTGTGAAGGCTACCACGCATTACATGCTCAGGGTAATATGTAGTTGTCTTAAAGTGACGTTGTCCTCCACAGAACACTCTTGTGATCGACACTCCCAGAGTCCGCAAGCAGACCCGCCAGTACTCCACTCTACGGGGTGAAGGTGGAGACCTGTCCGATGCGGAAACCGACGACGAGTATCCACCCGCCAACTCCAGACAGTCGCGTTCCGCGCGGCGCACCGAGCGCCACAGCGGGGGAGGTTACGGCCGCACCGACTGTTTCCGGGTGGAGAAGCACCTGCTCGTCTACGGGTGCTTAGACTTTGCTGCTCAGTTATCTCGTTCCACGCTCGCGACCTCTGTCGCGTGTTCTCACTCAAATGCCCGTTTTCTTCTTCCTCTCCAGCTGGGGACGCTGGAGGGACATCTTGTCCCACGCCAGATGTAAGCGCCGTCTGAGCGAGCGCGACGTGGAGACGATTTGCCGAGTCATCCTGGTCTTCTGTCTGCTCCACTATCGCGGAGACGAGAACATCAAAAGTTTCATCTGGGAGCTCATCACGCCGCCGGAGAACGGCCGCGAGCCGCAAACACTACTGAACCACTCTGGTAGGAGCGCCACGCGGAATAAAGTGGATGCATCAGTGTGTTGTCTCTCATATGGGCATTGCTGGTGACCCTTTTCCTGTCAGTTGAAATGAACTCTCCAACGTTGCGCTCTCCCCAGGTCTGTCTATCCCGGTGCCGAGAGGCAGGAAGGGGAAGAGGGTAAAGACCCAGAGCACGTTTGACGTCCAGAAGGTGGAGTGGATCCGCAAGTACAACCCGGACACGCTGCTCCTGGACGAGAGCTACCGCAAGCACCTCAAGCACCAGTGCAACAAGTCAGTGTAGCTCAATTGTGTGTGTGTGTGTGTACGCAAACGCATGAAGACATTGTGTTCACACAAACCTCTCCTCTCCTGCCGCAGGGTGTTGCTGAGGGTGCGCATGCTCTACTACCTGAAACAGGAGGTGATCGGCGAACATGCAGAAGCTGTCCTGAAAGGGGCCGTCAGCAGGTATCTGATGCTGACACACACACACACACACACAGGCTCAATTACGGAAGTTCCCTGTGACCCACTCACACCCAGTACGCCATGCATTAATGTATTTGTTCTCAGGGACGTCGCTATCTGGATGCCTGAGATGGAGCAGCAGGAGGTCCCTGCAAGATGGTGGGATACTGAGGCGGACTGCTCGCTGCTCGCTGGCGTATACAAACATGGTGGGTTTTCTCTGGTGCCATCTTCAAGGGACTACTACCCCCCCCCCCCACACACACACACACCCCTCGCTTTTCAAGACTGCAACCGCTGAGTGTGAAACCCGGGTAACGTCGTTGTCCTCGGTCACCATTATTGTGACGTGTCACTCGGCTGCCGTTGCCTCCGTTCTGGCGCTTTTTATTAAACGTTGTGCCGCGACTCTTTCCTTGTGCGACCAGGTTACGAGATGTACACCACGATGCGTGCTGACCCCTGCCTCTGCTTCCTGGAGAGAGCCGGTCGGCCCGATGACAAGGCCATCGATGCGGAGCAGCACACCGGTGATGCCGAGATGGGAGACGAGTGAGTTGTCTCGGCTGTCGGCCAATTGAAATGCTTTTGCCTGAAGATGTACGGCCGCCGTACAAGTGAACTGGGAGTTTCCACAGTTGTTCGTGTTCAATCTCTGAGAATGAACTCAATGAAATGTTTTCCAAGTCGGATTCCCGTAGACACGCTGCTTAACGGTGCTCTTTGTTTGTATTGTGTAGTCCTGATTATGATAAGTACTCGGAGGACCCGGAGTTCAAGCCCGCATCGAGACACGCCAAAGATCTTTTCGATGAGGTACGAATCCTGAGCCGTCGCCTCGAAGCCGTCCCGTCTGCGGCAGCGATGAACAACGCGTTGACCCCGTTTGACCTCTTTCCGCCTTCCAGGCTGATTCCATGAAACACGATGAGAGGAAAGGGGGCCCCCGTGTGATCGAAAGCTTCTCCAGCGAGGAGGTGTGGGGCCCGGTGATCACGGAAAGCTTCTCCAGCCACAGCGGCGCGTGCGATTGGCCCTCCAGCTCGTCACTCACGGCGCGCTTGCGGCGCCTGATTACGGCGTACCAGCGCAGCTACAGGCAGGAGCAGCTGAAGCTGGAGGCGGAGGCGAAGGGCGACCGCCGGCGCAGGCGGTGCGAACAGGCCAGCAAGCTGAAGGAGATTGCGCGGCAGGAGCGCCAGCAGAGGTACACTGCGGTTACGTCGTCCTCTCTTCTCTGGAAAATGAAGGTTATACGTTGCCATGTTTACACAGACGGTGATGTTTACCTTCAGTCGCACTTAAAACCATTTACTTATATCTTGAGGTGTGACAAAGGCCATCAATTCTTCACACACTTCATTTTCAAAACCTTTTGTTTTAGGTTATGTCGATAACTTGGCATGCAAATATCAGACCTAAAACGTCATCTTTAGGGATATGACTGTTTTTGATATTCCGTAGATATTTATTTTCCTCATTTCCTTCACTTCCCTTCCCGTCCAGGTGGACACGGAGGGAGGAGTGTGACTTCTACCGCGTGGTGTCGACGTTCGGCGTGGAAAAGATCCCGAAGGAGCAAAGTCTCCCCGAGGGAGGAGATCCCGAGTTTGACTGGAACCGCTTCCGGACTTTCGCCCGTCTGGATAAAAAGACGGACGAGAGCCTGAGTCGGTACTTCCGCTCTTTCGTCGCCATGTGCCGGAGAGTTTGCCACCTGCGCCCGGGCCGCGGTGAAGGTAACGGCCTGGTTCTTCGTCCTCTTCACATGTTGCCGTCCAGTTTGATGAAAGCAGAACGTGCTGACCGGTAAATCTCTGGTCTCATCCTGCTCAGAGGCGTCGGAGCTTTCCCAGACGGTCGCCGCCATCACCGAGGAGCGCGCCTCCCGAACCCTCTACCGCATCAGCCTCCTGCGGCGCCTCCGCGAGCGAGCGCTGCCCCACCCCTCCCTGGAGGAGCGTCTGTCTCTGGCGCCGACCACCTCCGAGCTGCCCGGTTGGTGGAACATCCCGGAACACGACCGCCAGCTGATGCTCGGCGCCGCGCTGCACGGCGTCAGCCGCACCGAGCTCTCCATCTACTCGGACCCGCAGTTCACCTTCTGTCAGGCTCGGGAAGAGTTCATCCTGAACCAGCAGGTCCCGCAGCCTCCGCCCGAAGCCCCGCCCACCATGCTCCTCGTCCAGCCGAAGACCGAGGAGGAGGTGCCCGGCGCGAAGGAGGAGTTGTCTATGGAGGATGCCCGGTTGCTCGGCGGCGAACTCGGCGCCGACCTGCAGAGTACGCCTCTGGGTCACCAAGACGGCAAGGCGCGAGAGCCGGGCTGGAGCCTCAAGAGGAGCAGGGGGCGGAGCGGGAAAACGGGGGAAAGGAAAGCAGAGGAGGGGTCGGACTCCGACTCCGACTCTGATTCTGGCTCGTCGTCATCCGGGCGCTCGGGCAGCAGCGACGACAGCGGAGAGAGTGAGGAAGAGGTGGAGAGAGGTAAGATGGTCGTTAGAGGAACACGAGTGAAGTGCTTCAAGAAGACGATCAACCGATCTAATTGAGTTCCCTTTGTCCTCGCAGCAGGCATGAAGCTGTGTGACGTGGATGAAGAAAACAGTTTACTCTCCATGACTCCCTCTCAGGACGGCATTCCTCCTCCCGATCCCCTCCGAGTGGATTGGCCCAAGGTAATTAATGCGCAGTTCACAAGACGTACGTCTCCATTTCATCACAATGTCAAAGGATTTGTCCTGCAGGAACGAACCAGGTGTTTCTCTCGACTGATCCATGGGGTCGCCCTTCTTTTTGCCTCAGGACCGCGTGTTAATCAACCGCCTGGACAGCCTGTGCACGCTGATGCTGACGGGTCAGTGGCCCTCAGGGCGGCGCTACATGCCCGAGGCTCAGCTCAACGCGAGCTCTGAGCTGGCGGCAGACGAGATGGCCTACATGAGGGTGATGCGTAAGCCCGGCGAGGACGGAGAAGACGGAGAGTTCACCGTCAAGCTCCTCAAGGTGAGTCGTCGGTAGAGAGCAGTGAAGCGATGTCATCTCAGGCGTGCGCTTTAGAAGATATACACAAACATTA